>NW_027309832.1:600000-900000 GCF_047496795.1 Chiloscyllium punctatum | reverse complement strand
ACATAAAGTCAGCGTGGTGATTCAGCAAATAACTAGATTGATACAGTACGCAGGTTCCTGGGACGAAAGGGTCGAATTATTGAATACACCTAAAATGGTGAGGCGATTATTCATTGTGCTTGAAATGAATGAGCGTGATGTTACTGAAACGTAAAGGATACAGAGGGGGATTCACAAGGTAGATGCTGAGAATGTGTTTCCACACCTGGGCAGAGTCTCGAACTCAGGGACAGAATAAGGGATATCGATTTCAAACTGAGATACAAAGAAATGTCTTCTTTCATAAGGTCGTGAAGTCTGAAGTTCACTAACCCAGAGTGTTGTGGATGCTTGGTCACTGAATGTTTTTACAGATGGGTTGGTTGTTTTTTGACATATCAGCGAGTTGAGGGATATGACGGGGTGGCAGGAAAGTAGAGTTGAGCCCTGGAGGTTGAGAGAACGTCCCCTCCATGGTGACCTTTGTCAGTGTGTGGGAATTCGACCTGCGCTATTGGCCTCCCTCTGCATCACAAACCAGCCGTCCTGTCAACTTAGTGGGAGCCTTTGTAACTGTTTCAGATAGAAACACTGACAGACAAAGGGCAAGTGAAACTTTCATAACAAGGAAAAAGGTACAATTCAGATAACGGTCAAGGCACCAGCTGAGGATAAAAATGTTCTCTGTTGGAAATGGTGGAAACAAGTGTTTAGATGATATCTTGAGCTTAATGCAATAAGGTGGCACAAGCAAAATATCCAGAATAATAATTGTGTTTAGATATCGACAACTATTGAATAATAGTATATTTCTGATTGGTCTGTGTGAAGCATGTCTACTATTGCATGAAAATAGAAAGTTGATGGGAAATATTGGTAGGAGAGTCCGTCCCCATGGGAAATGCCTCAGGAACACATGCTTAAAGAAACCCAGGATAAAAATGCCTGAGTGTCGTCTGGTCAGTGACAGGAAGCCAGGGGGCAGAATGACTGAAATTTCCTGTAACATGGAGCTCAGGAGACAGTTCGATCACCCCCGATCTTATTAAATGGTAGGGCACATTTGAAGGGCTGAATGCGGTCATGATGGATTTCAATATTGTGTACATGTAATTTTAATTTTAAAAAATACACACGATTCCTTCCCCTCATGTTTTCCACACTGGGGCACTGTTATTCTCCTGAAACTGGGAATTGTTTGGAACGTTATCGGGAACATTCCATAATCAGCACTCTCCAGAGCATTCTAGAAATTTGTGGGGGTATCACAAAGGCTAGAGACAGAAAGAGAAGGAGAGGAGGGGGAGGTGCTGCTGCAATGAGAATGTTGGAGCATGCACCTTGTTCAGAGGTAGGTGCTATAACAGACATACAGTGAGTGCGAGGGAGCAGAGAGAATATGGTGACCCTTATCCTGACAGAGCGGGGAAGGTTATTGATGCTTGTCCTGTATTGCTGGAAATTTGTTCAGACCTCAGATACTGCATTGACCTGGGTGGTTGAGCTCAGACCATGCTCGGTGGGTCTGGTGGTGTGGATCCCTTTGAGAAGAGAATGGTCCCCCTTTCTACTACCCCATTCATCAGGATCTCAATTCCCCTGTCGACAAACCCGTAGTGTAATTGCTCCTTATGGATGGATAGAGCTCTTAAAGATGGTGGAACCAAGGGTTATGGGGATTAGGCAGGAACAAGACACTGATTGTGGAGATCAGCCATGATCATAATGAATGTTGGTGCTGGCTCGAAGGGACGAATGGCCTACTCCTGCACCTATTGTCTATTATCTATTGTCTTATCTGCCATGCTCGGGCTAAACTGGGCAGCTCAGCTCCGAACTGAGAAAGTTAAATTATTTGCCCACTGGCCTTTATTTTTGGCTTCAGTGCCAGGGATCATAGAATATCCAGTGATTTCCGGCGATGTTGAGTACTTCCAGCTATGATGAGAGGGATAATAGGGTTGACATTGAATGACAGGGACACCATGCGGTGGGGTTTGTAGTTAATGAGGTGAGTTCAATAAGATAACACCAGGAAACTAGCTCAGTCTCAGATTAGCTCAGTCTCAGCCTCTGTCACTCAATGAAAAAGACACTGAGACAAATTAGTGTTAGATTCAGATCAGAGTCGAAGACTCTGCAAACCCCACTCCCAGGTAAAAAGCTGCAGAACAAATATTCATACAAAATTCTCCATCATCTGAACTCACACCAATATCCCATTCACCCATCAGTCCTGGTAATGTTGGCTTATGTTGCCAGATGCTATCGCTATGATATTTTGTAACATCAAGAAAGGCATTAAGAAAAAAATAAATCGCTGAATCTACCGTTCTTCTCACCAGGGTGCTCAGTTTACACAGAAACAGTTTGACTGCAGCTTAGAACCAAGAAGGAGAAGCAAGCACTGGTGGGGGATGTGCATGGAAGTCACTATTGCAGGGAAAAAATGTTTATGCTATAAACAGGAAATTAGATACGCAAGAATTTGCAGGAAAAACTCAACGGGTCTGGTTGCATCTGCAGGAAGAAAGTAGAAAAGTGTGGCCCCCGAAGAGCACAGCCAGTCAGGAGTTAGAAAGTCTATGTTTCAGTCATAAACCCTTCATCAGGAATTCACTTTAGAATTCACTGCATTTGAAGTCGTCACTTTCTCTCAATCCTTTGTCGGAAGAGAGCAGAGTCAATGTTTCAAATCTGGGGAGTCTTCAATCAGAACAGTTTTGTTTACCGATCTCCAGAGTATACAGCTCTTTGTTTTATTTTTGATCACCAATTCTCTGGCATGCTGCAGTATTAATGGAGCACTTGATCAGAAAGGAGGGGAAGGGGTAAGGGTAGATGTGCAGGCAATATGTCAGTCACAGCTTAAGGCACTGTCCATTCGAACGTGAGTCCTGGGATGAAGGTAAAGGAGGGTTTGTCAGAGGCACCGCACTGGAATTCGACATCATCTGAACAGATGTGACAGATCCAGAGAAATTGGGAGAAATTAGTCACTCTCTCTGATGGTCATTAGGTAGCAAAGTGGCTTGCAATAATGCCTTAGAACACCACTGACCTAGGTTCGATTCCACACTTTGATGACTCTCTGTGCGGTGTTAGCAATTTCTCCCCATATTTGTGTGGGTTTCCTTCGGGTGCTTGGTTTTCCTCTCACAGTCTAAAAATGCACATGATAGGTTCAGTGGCCTCACTAAACTGCCCCACATTATCCATGGATATGCAGGTTGGGTGGATTGTCTAAGGGAAATGTAGAGTTACTGGGGTAGAGTACGGGTGTGTTGGTCAGCATGTTATCTGGAGGGTCACTGTGGACTCGATGGGCTAAGTGGCCTGTTTCCACACTGCAGGGTTTCTAAAGTTTCGAGTTAGCTGTCTTTGTTTGGAAATACTTCCCAGGATTCTGCCTCCAAGTGCTGACACAATTTGGCTCACAAAAACGTTACACTATCCGTTTGTCTAACATGAACTCCATCAGCCACTCCTCGGCCCTTTGGCACATCTTATCAGGGTCCCGTTTTACTCTGAGTTAACCATCTTCACTGTCCACTACCTTACCAATTTTGGTGTTATCTGTAAACTCACTAACTATTCCTACGAATGTTCACATCCAAATCATTTATATACAATGACAAAATCCATTAGATCCTTGTCGTACACTGCTGGTCGCAGGCCTCCAGTCCAAATAAAATATCCCGCATCAGCATTACCTTCATCTCTTACCTTTGAGCAAATTATCTACAACTCTCTATATTCCATGCTTAACAGTTTACCATGCGGAACCTTTTTGATTGCTTTATTAAAGTCCATATTCTATTCCACAGTTCTATTTGTGTGCCTTCATCAATCTTATTAGTCACTTCTTCAATCAACTAAATCAAATTAGTGAAATAAGATTTCCCACACGCAAAGGCATGTAGACTATCGTTAATCGAAATTTTCATTTCCAAACACAAGTAAATCCTGTCCTTCAGAGTCCCCTCCAACAACTTACCCACCAATTACATCAGGCCAACCGGTCGATAGCTTCCTCATTTTTCCTTACCAACTGTCCTTACGCAATGGCACAACCTTACCTGTGTCTATCCATGATAAAACTATGTCAGCCAGATATCAAACAATAGCTTCCCTAGCTTCCCATCGGAGTACAGGCCCTTGAGCTGTTGATGTTGTGTCGGCAGTTTCTCCTCCTCTAAGATCAGACTAATCAATGTGCCCTTCATTGCACTAACTTCCAAGTGTCACTTACAAGGTCAGAGGGAGTTATCCATCTTAATGCATTTTAAGATGGCTAGCTCCTCATCTTCTGTAATATGGACACTTTTCAAGATATCATTCATTTCCCAAATCCTCTACCTTCCATATCCTACTCCACAGTAAATACTGATGCAAAATATTTATTTAGTATCTCACCAGTCTCCTGTAGTTCCACACATAGGTCACTTTGCTGATCTTTAAAGGGCCCTGACCTCTCCCTAGTTACTCTTTTGACCTCAATGTATTGTAGAATCTCTTTGGATTGTCCCTCACCTTATTTTTGGAAGATATCTTATGCCCCTAGTTTGCCTCCTAATTTCCCTTTTCAGTATTAGCCTACAGCCCTGGTACTCTCGATGGATTCACTCGATCGCTACTGTCTATAACTATCACACGCTTCCGTCTTTTTCTTGAACAGAACCTCAATTCCGCTCGCCATCCAGCATTCCCGACACCTACCAGCCTTGCATTGCTAATGAACAGCTACATACTTTGTCAGGACTCTGTAATCTCATTTGTGAAGGCCTCCCACTTTCTTGCCACGAGTTTCTCCCAAGCAGCTTTTGAAATTGCCAGTATAATACGTTCAACGTTGGCCTGATTGAATTTAGAACTTTACCATTTATATCAGGACTGTTCTTCTCCATAAGTAAGTTAAAACTGCTAGCTACTGAATAACAGGCTCAAGAAGCAGAATGGCCTTCTCCTGTCCCTCTGGAACAGACTCAATAGGATGAATGGCCTCCTTCTGTCTCTCTGCAACAGACTCGAGAGGATGAATGGCTTCCTCCTGTCCCTCTGTAACAAGTTCAATAAGCTGAATGTCCCCACCTCTCCCTCTGCAACAGACTCGAGAGGCTGAATGGGTTCCTCCTGTCCATTTGTAACAGACTCGAGAGGCTGAATGGTCTCTTCCTATCCCTCTGCAACAGACCCAAGAGGCTTTATGACCTCCCACTGTGATCTGTAACAGGGTCGAGAGGCTGAATGGTCACCTCCTGTCCCTCTGTAACGGACACATGGGGACAGAATTACCTTCTCCTCTTCCTGAGCAGCAGTCTCAATGCTCTGAATGATGTCACAAGGAGCAGCACTGCACAACGCCAATGGGCAATAAATAGTGGATACTTGTTTATTGTCTACGCAAGTGTCTCCACTGGTCACCTTATGCAGGTGGTCTGTTTATTTATCACTATCTCCCTTTATAATCAGTATGTAATATAAACAGTCCTGCAGTGTTCTTGCACTACTCCCACATACACGGAGGAAAGAATAAGAAGATTGAAAGATTTATGGTCCATCCCTAAGCAATGCTCATCTATTCCACCCAGATGGATGGGTATAAATGTTACCTTTTATTGGGATAGAAAAAGTGACATAACGAAGTGGTTAACTGAGCCTGTTTGTTCAGTGACTGTGATTACTGCCAGTCTCCTTGGATTGTAATTATCCCAGTGGAGGGGTCCCATCTTTTAATGATAAATGGGTTCCGTTAAATGTGCTATTCCACAGTACGAGTGGAAGCACCACCGACAGCATTAACAGGGATCGGCAGCTCAAGAGAGGCAGTGGGGAGAGATCAGAATCTGAGCACAAGTGTCTGGAATGTTCCAACAATGAATCAGAATCTGAGAACACTAGACTGGAATGTTCCAACAATGTTTCACAATCTGAGAACATTAGACTGGAATGTCTCAAGAATGGACTGAGGTTTATATTGGTGTGTTTGGCTTCTCTACATATTATGATCGAACGTCATTATCGGGTCTGATCAAATATGCACTTTACATTATTCAATATTTTTATTGTCCAATCCTGGCTTTCGTTGGCTTCCCTGGTAAGTCTCAATGTTCGGTCATTAATTGTATAAATCATGATTGACTGTAATACTGCCCTTTCATCGACTCTACTATCATTGTCGATGTTATTGTTCCTGTCGAGACTCTAAATCCTGATATTCACTTTGCAAACCATTACTAACTTAAGCAATGAACTGTCTAATTCACTCTCTCCCACCTTGCTTCTGGCAGTGTTACTCATGGGTCTCTATATTGACCTGTCCAGTTTCAACTGTGAAGCATGATCCGTTGTATCACTGCCTTTGCTGTTTAAATATTGAAGAGCATTGAAGTCACTATCTTCTGTTCTGGTTACAGACTGCATTTCCTTCCTCTGACTTCATCCCATCCCGGTCAATACTGACGCTGAAATAGACAAATGACAAGTGGTGATTCGTTTGACCATGAGACAATTCCTGACACCATACCCTGACGATTAATAATTGTAACTACTGATAAATTCAGTATATACTTCACTGGCTCATCCCATCTGCTATTTGAACCATGAGCTGTGAAATACAGTCTTAAAGATGGCATGCATCTGTTGCTGACGCTCACGGCTTCAATCCTGCAGAAACAAATCTGAGTCAATACTCGATGGCTTGTAACTGAAATCACACAAAAATGCCCAGGCTGGGTAGATAGTCTGGTTTACTGAGCAATTCATTGGCACAGTCTGCATTGCTCTTTATGCCGGATAGATAGTCCGGTTTACTGAGCAAAACACTGACACGGTCTGTACAGCTACTCATGCTGGGCAGATAGTCCACCTTACTGAGCAATACACTGGCACGGTCTGCACAGCTTCCTATGCTGGGTAGATAGTTCAGCTTACTGACCAATACACTGATATATTCTCCACAGATCTCCATGCTGGGCTGTTGTCTTGTTCCAGTTTACAGTGTCTGGGTTTGTTCTGTGATGCAAATTGTGAATTTGATGCAGAGAATTATGTCACCTTATCTGGTAGTGTCTTTATTCATTCTTGTGATTGGACCCTCAAAGGTCTCAATCCTCCAGTTCGTCCCACAGCCATGTCTTTTTCCCCATATTTCACCAATGTGGCCTATTTCTAAGTTAATTATCTGTTTCTATCTCTAATATGAAATTTTATGTCCTTCCGTATCTTTCACTGGCCTTGGGTTTGGTTCCTGAGTGTACGGGTGCTGACATTGTGAAACTCAGAAATAATGAATGTGTGTGGGCTGTTGTTCACTTCCCCGTATGTCCCATGTTCCATGTTATATCTGCAATCCGGCAGTGCTCTTGCACTACTGCAACACACATGGAAGAAAGAAAAAAGATTAACAGTTTAATGATCCATGTTGGACGGGAGGGATTCAGCAGTGTTGACTCACGTCTTTGAAACCTAGTCTGTGCCTATCCACTGAACACCATGTTTGTCCCTCTCAGCTAATCGTGTGGTCAGTAACACGAGGAAGCCCCTCGAGTATTAATGTAAAGGGGCAGACATCGAACCTGCATCGGAGGCGGAGGGGTGACCTTAAACACGTTTGCAAAATTATGAGGAGCATGGATAGAGTAAATAGACAAAATATTTTCCTTGCAGTTGGGGAGTCCAGAACGAGAAGGCAAAGGTTTAGAGTGAGAGGGAAAAGATATAAAAGAGACCTAAGGGGCAATTGTTTCACACAGTTTAGTACGTGTATGGAATGAGCTGCCGGAAGAAGTGGTGAATGCTTGTACAATTGCAACATTTAAGAGACATTTGGATTGGTATATGAATCGGAAGGGTTTGGAGGGATATGGGCCGGGTGCTGGCAAGTGGGACTAGATTGGGTTGGGATATCTGTTCGGCGTGGACATGTTGGACAGAAAGGTCTGTTTCCATGCTGTACATCTCTATGACTCTATGAAGATCTTCTGACTGACTCCTGTGATTCAAACTTTAGTGGAGGTGTTGAGGATGGTTTGCCAGAGGTGATGCTGTGAGCGGCCCCAGATATTCAGGGAAATCTGAGGATTTGGAGACCCAACTCTGGATGGAGCATGGGGACTGTAGTTACAGCTTCTGGGTTTGTAACTTGAAAAACAAATGGAGCAGAGGCGGCAGAGTGTGGAAGCTCTGAAACCAGGGCGTGAGTCTGTGTCGGGAAAGGGATCTGACAAATCTGTCTGTCTTAACGAGGACACACACACCTGCCAACCTTGCCCGCACATGTACCCACACACGCCCTTTTTCTCTCTCTCGCACAAACACACACATACACACTCTCTCTCACACACGCTTCCCCCACACCGCGCACACACACTCCGCATTTCTCAATGCACACATACATAAATCTCTGGGGTGAATTTGAATTTGCAGACTTGTATTTGCAAATGCATTCTATTTTGTTTTTCTAAAATTGCACTTTGTAGGCAGTCAGTCAATGTGGCATTTTATAAAGTTCTGCCTTAGAAATAAAACCCGTCTGATTCCAGAGTACAACACAGACAGACTCCAAACAAGACCTTCCCTGTTTTTGTTCTGGGGAGGTGACATCTTCGCAAACATAATAGATTTCTTTGTGTAAGTGAAAATTGATAGAGGGAAAGGCTGTAGATGTTATACAATGGACTTCAGTAAGGATTTGGTGAGATAAGCTGATGGAGAAGGTGAAGTTGCAAGGGGTGAAGGATCTATTCTAGTTAAATGCATGGAGAACAGGCTGGGCAGCAGCAGACAGAGAGTAGCAGTGGAAGGGAGTTTCTCGAAATGAACTGTTCTGGGTGGTTTTTCACAGGGTGTAGTGCTGGGACCGCTATTGTTTATGATACACATAAATGAACTAAAGGAAGGTAAAGGTGGTCGGTTTAATAAGTTTGCAGATGGCACGACGATTGGTAGAGTAGCAGAAGGTGAAGGGGACTGTCAGAGAATGCAGCAGAAAATAGATCGATTGGAGAGTTGTGCAGAGAAATGGCAAATAGAGTTCAGTCTGGACAAATGTTATGCATTTTGGAAGATCCATTTTGGAAGATCCAAGTGAACGATAGAGTAAATGGAAACACACGGGTCAAAATTGATGTACAGAGAGATCTGGGTGTTCAGATCCATTGTTCCTTAGAGGGGCGGGTCGATAGAGTGGTCAAGAAGGCATACAACATACTTTGCTTCCCGCATACCAGCATTTTAAGAAGGGAAGAAACTGGATAGTGGCGAAACACAGACCAGTTAACTTGTCATCCCCAGGAAGAACTCAGTTGGAATCTATTGTGTACAAGTGATGACAGGTCATGTGACAGTTGTGTACGGCTTCGGTTTGACAACACTTGGAATAGTTCGTACAATTCTGATCGCCAAATTACTAAAAAGATGTGGATGCTTTGGAGAGGGTGCAGAGGAGTTTCAACAGGATGTTGCCTGGTATTGGAGAGACCAGGCTATGAAGAGAGGTTTTGTAGATTAGGATTATTTTCATTAGACTAACGGAAGTTCGGGGGGCCTGATTGAGTTCTACAAAATCATGAGAGGTGTAGACAGAATGGATAGCAAGACGCTTATTCCCAAAGTGGGCTACTCATTTCCTAGGGGTCAGGAGTTCAAGATGAGAGGGCAAAGGTTTATGGGAGATATTTTCAGAAAGTTCTTTACACAGAGACTGGTAGATGCCTGAAACGAATTGTCAGCGTAGGTGTTAGATGTGGTCACGATAACGACATTTAATATGTATCTTGACAGATACATTAATGGGTAGGTAGCAGAGGGATACAGATCCTTCGAAAATAGGTGACAGGTTTAGATAGAGGATCTGGATCGGTGCAGGCTTGGAGGGCCCGAAGGGCCTGTTCCTGTGCTGGATTTTTTTTTGTTCTTGGTAAATCCTGGCGAAAAGTGTCTGCCTATATTTGAAAGGAAAATGAAAACAACGCCAAACAGTGAATGTTTGGACAGGATAATTTATTGTAGAGAACAGAAACTTGACAGGGAGACGAAACTGTTACATTATGTCTGCGTTCATGGACAAAGATCCAGAAAATCTCCCAGAAATACCACAGAACTTTTGTAACTAAACACTAAAATCATTCATCCTTGTGACGTGGTAGTATATGACAACATACCTGGATTGAGGATTGATAAATCTGACAGACCAGATGTACTTCACACTGCAATTTCAGAGAAAGCAGCAATACACAGATGGATTGGATTGTGGATGACTGTATTTATCCGTATCCAATTTGAAAGGATATAAATGCATTCCAACTACTTAAGAAGGGAAGAAGGAGGAGAGTGGAAATCTACAGACCAGTTGATTTGTCATCTGCAGGAAGTCATCTTTTGCAATCTATCATAACGAATGTGATATTGGACACTGAGAAAGGAAAAGCAAACTTCAAGAGAATGATTCTGCGTTTATGAAAGGGAAGTTATATTTTACAAACGTTTTGTTTGAAGATATATCTTGTAGACCTAAACATAGAGAAACAATGGATGGGATATAGTCAGATA
Organism: Chiloscyllium punctatum; assembly: GCF_047496795.1. Classification (NCBI taxonomy): domain Eukaryota; kingdom Metazoa; phylum Chordata; class Chondrichthyes; order Orectolobiformes; family Hemiscylliidae; genus Chiloscyllium; species Chiloscyllium punctatum. Next base: position 889,470 of record NW_027309832.1, on the reverse strand, counting down.
TTCAGGAAGATTTTAAATCAGCACACACAGTAAATGAGCAGAAAACATTAAAGCGAAGGGTATTGGGAGGAACATATACAAATAGGGAATGTAAAAGTTAAGTTTGCCTTCATTTAGGGGAATCCGAATACAGACCATGAAGTGTCAACCAGACTCAGAGCGTTAACTTGCTCTCTCATTACGGATGCTGTCTGAATCACTGTGATGTCTAGCATGTGTTAGTTTCAGTACAGATTCCAGCTTCTGCAGCAATTTGCTCCGACTAGCAGTAAAAACATTCTGCACTAGTTACACAGAGTGCTGGTGAGACTGTACGCGGAGCATTGTATACAATTTTGATGTCTTGATCTAAATAAAATATATTGATCCCATATACTGAATAGACATTCTCCACATAAATCCCTCAGATAGCAAGGTTTTCTGCTGACGAAACTTGACCTAAGATCAATGCGGAAATCTGTTTAGGGATCTGGTGAATATTGATAGATTTGTACATGAGAACTTCATGCCTGGTTTATTTGGGAGACGGAGGATATAGGGACAGAATTCTAGAAGATGGACTGAGAGGCGCTTGAGCAGATTGATTTAAGATGTGTACAGGGATTGATAGTTTTGGCTGATATAAAATTGGAAACGTCCCTCGGTCCAGATCAGTTACATCTCAGGCTGCTGCTGGGGACAAGGGATGAAAGGCGCCGATGAAAATGCGTAAATACAATCTGGTCACAGGTCAGGTGCCCGCCGACTGGAGAACACCCATTATGGGAAGGGTTCTAGAGATTGACCAGGGAACTACAGACGAGTAAGTAGCAGATCAGTGTTCTAGAATCTATTGCATAAAATAGGTGGTTGTCAAAAACTGTTTGTGTTTCAGTGCTGTGTCCCTTATTATTTGTGATATTCATGAATGATATAGATGTGAATGAGAAGGGGCATGGGGTGAGTGTAATAATTAGGTTTGTGTTTGACACGGAGATTCCTCAGTTGGTTGGCAGTGAAGAGGAAGGTGTTACGTGACTGGAAGGTACAGATGGAATGGTCTGATGTGCAGATCAATGGCAGATGGAGAGTAGCCGTGATAAATATGAGGTGATGCACTTTGGAAGAAGGAACCAGACATGGGAAGATTCAATAAATGGCAGCAGACTCGCAAGGTCAGAGGGTGCTTCTTCACACATCCCTGAATGTTACGGGTCTGGGTAATAGATTAGTTAAGAAGTAATTGGAGATAGCAGGCATAGCCTTTACTAATCGAGGCATAGATTAAAAGAGCTATATATCACTTTGGTTAGGTCAAAATGGAATACTGTGTGCATTACAGGGATCCACATTACAGTAAAGGTGTGATTGCACTGAATGTGGGGCAGAGGAGATTCACCAGGATGTTCCCTGGAATGGAACATATCAGCTTTGGAGACAATCTGGATAAGATCGGGTTGTTTACTTGGGAGCAGAGAAGACTGAGGAAAACATAATTCAGAAGGGTAAGATTACGAAGGGCACAGACAGGGTGGATAGACAGCAGCGGTTCCTTTAAGTCAGAGGATCAAGAACAAAAGAGCACGCTTTCAAAGTGAAGGGTTGGAGGTTTCGCGAGGATTTAAGGATGGTTTTTCACCCAGAGGATGTTGAGGTCTGGAATGCACATTTTGAGAGGGAAGTTGTTGTGGGTCATCGAACAGCCGTTGAAATGTACGTGGACAAGCTCTTGAAATGTCATAATACTGATGTCTATGAGCTTGATGTATGAAAGTGGGACTAATGAAGAGTGGGGGGCGAGGGGGGTCGCGAGGGAGGGGTGGAAGTGGGGGCGAGAGGCAGGGCGAGGGGGAGCGAGAGTGGGGACGAGAAGGGTGCGAGAAGGGAGCGAGAGAGGGTGTGAGAGTGGGGGCGAGAGGGGCGATGAGAGGGTAGACGAGAGGGGTGCGAGGGGGTCGTGAGAGGGACGACATAGAGGGGGGCGAGAGAGAGAGGGCAAGAGAGAGGGGGCGGGAGAGAAGCTAGAGAGTGAGGGCAAGAGATTGGGGGCGCGAGACGGGGGTGAGATAGAGAGTGGGTGAGAGAGAGAAGGGGCGAGAGAGAGAGGGGGCGAGAGAAAGGTGCAAGAGGGGGTGGCGAGAGGGAGAGGGGGTGAGAGAGAGGGGGCGAGAGATAGGGGATGCAAGTGCGGGGCGAGTGTGGGACACGAGAGGGGGAGGTATGTGGGGGCGACAGAGAGGGCTGAGACAGTGGGGCGGGAGAGTGGGACAAGCGGGGCGTGAGAGAGTGGTGGGCGACTGGGACGGGCGAGAGAGAAGGGAGGGCAAGAGAGAGGGGGCGAGAGAGAGGGGGGCTAGAGAGAGAGAGTGGGCGAGAAAGATGGGGACAAGAGAGAGTAGGCGAGAGAAAAACATGGGCGAGAGAGGGACAGGGCGAGAGAGTCGGGTGAGTGAGAGGAGGGGCGAGAGAATGAGCAGGGCGAGAGAGAGAGGGGGGGCGAGAGAGACGGGGATGAGAGAGAGGAGGTGAGAGAGAAGGATGGGTGAGAGAGAGGTGGGGCGAGAGAGGGGGTGAGAAACAGTGGGGGCGAGAGAGAGGAGGGGAAAGAGAAAGGGCGGGGCGTGAGAGAGAGGGTGTGAGAGAGACGGGGCAAAAGAGAGGAGGCGAGGGAGAAGATAGGGGAGAGAGAGGCGGGGCGAGAGAGAGTGCGCAAGATTAGGGGGCGAGAGAGGGTGGTGAGATAGAAGGTGAGCGAGAGAGGGAGGGGGCGAGAGAGAGGCGGCAAGAGAGAGGGATGCAAGAGCGGGGCAAGAGCGGGGCGAGATTGGGACACACGAGGGGAGGAGGTATGTGGGGGTGACAGAGAGGTGTGAGAGAGTGGGGTGGAAGTGTGGGGCAAGGGGGCACGAGAGAGTGGTGGCCGACTGAGACGGGCGAGAGGGACGGGTGGGCAAGATTGAGGGGGTGAGAGAGAGAGTGGGTGAGAAAGACGGGGACGATAGAGAGGAGGCGAGAGAGAGGCTGGGCGAAAGAGGCGGGCGAGAGCAAGGAGGGGCGAGAGAAAGCGCAGGGCAGGAGAGAGAGGCGAGCGAGATAAACGGGGATGAGAGAGAGGAGGCGAGAGAGAAGGGTGGGCGAGAGAGAGGAGGGGCCAGAGAAAGGACGGGGCGAGAGAGAGAGGGTGCGAGAGAGACTAGGACGAGAGAGAGGAGGCAAGGGAGAAGGCAGGGCGAGAGAGAGTCGGGGCGAGAGAGAGGGGCGAGAGAAAGTGGGGCGAGAGAGAGGAGGTGAGAGAGAGGGGGGCATGAGAGAGGTAGGGCGAGAGAGTGGAGGGGCGAGAGAAAGGGCGGGATGAGAGAGAGAGGGGCGAGAGAAGTGGACAAGAGAGAGGTGACGAGAGAGAGAGGGGACCGCGAGAGTGGGGCAAGAGAGAGTGCGGCAAGAGTGGAGTTGAGAGAGGGGGCAAGAGAGAAAAGAGGCAAGAGAGAGAGGGGTGAGCGAGAGAGGAGGGCGAGGGAGTGGTGCGAGAGAGTGGAGGGTCCAGAGAGACGGCGGGGCGTGAGAGAGGGGGCAAGAGAAACGGGGACGAGAAAGAGAGGGGGCAACAGAGATGGGGGCGAGAGAGAGAGGGAGTCGAGAGAGTGCGGGGTGAGAGAGAGAGGTGGGCAAGAGACGGGGACGGGAGAGAGGAGGCGACAGAGAGACGGCATCGAGAGAGACGTGGCGAGACAGAGACGGATTCGAGAGAGAGGGGTTTCGAGAGAGAGGGGGCGAGAGACGGGTCGAGACAGAGGAGGCGAGAGTGGGAGAGGGGTTGAGAGAGGGGGCGAGATAGAGTGGGGGCGGGAGAGAGAGGGGTCGAGAGAGGATGAGGTTAGAGAAAGAGGTCTTGAGAGAGAGGGGTGGGAGAGAGAGGAAGGAAGAGAGGGACGGGGTGCAAGAGGAAGGGGGCGAGAGAAATAGGGGGGAGAGAGTGAGGGGAGAGAGAGAGGGGGTGAGAGGGGGGTGAGAGGGGTGCCAAAACGGGGGCCGTATGGTGGGGCGAGAAGGATGTGATCGGGTTCAAGTGGGGGCAGAGGGAGAGAGGTGGGGCGAGATGGGGGCGATGGGGGAGTGAGAGAGAGAAGTGGTGAGATAGGGTGCGAGAGAGATAGGGGGCAAGAGGGGGATGAGAGAGAGAGAGAGGGATGCGAGGGGGTGAGTGGTGGGCGCGAGGAGGGGCGGTAATGGGGCGTAAAATGGACGAGAGATGAGGGAGAGCGGGGCGAGAGATAGAGGGTTCTAGAGAGATAGATAGAGGGGGCAAGAGAGAGTGGTGGCGAGAGAGTGGGGCGGAGAGAGAGAGGGGCGAAAGAGATGAGGATGAGAGAGAGAGGTCGAGAGTGAAACGGGGCGAGAGAGAGGGCGGGCAAGAGGGAGAGTGGAGTGAAAGTGGGGCGAGAGTGGGGCCGGGAGGGTGGCCTCAAGGTAGGGTGGGAGGGTGTGCGGTGGAATGAGGAGGGTGCAAGTGCATTCGGGGGCGAGAGGGTGTGGGGAGAGGTGGGGCAAATGGGCGGCGAGAGGGGGGCGAGAGAGAGAGGTGTGAGAGAGAGGGTGGACAAGAGAGAGAGGTGTCGAAATTGAGGGGGCGGGGAGAGTTGTTGCGAGAGAGGGTGTGGGGGGAATATGAGGGATGATAGTGGGGCGAGGGGGGTGAGAGGTGGGCAAGAGGGGGCGAGAGAGAGAAAAGGGACTAGAGAGAGGGGGGCGGGGGGACGAGAGAGGGGTGTGAGATAAAGAGGGGGCGAGAGAGAGAGGGGCGCGAGATATGTGGTTACATGGAGTGGAAGGGTGACAGAAAGGGCGGGCGAGAGAGATGGGGTGATAGAGAGCGGGGCCGGGAGAGACGGGGCAAGAGAGAGTGGGGGTCAAGACAGAGGGAGTGAGAGAGGGGTCGAGAGAGAAATTGGGCGACACAGAGGAGGGGTGAGAGAGAGGGCGGGGAGAGAGAGAGAGGAGGTAAGTGAGGGAGAGGGCGAAAGAGGGAGAGGCGAGAGAGTGTGACGGGGCGTGATAGGGTGGGGAGGGAGTGGGGGGCGAGAGAGGGGAGATAGGGTGGCGAGGAGGGAACCTGGAGGGGGGCCGAAAGGTGGGGTGAGAGGGTGTGCGGTGGAATGAGGGGAGCGCAAGAAGGTTTCAGGCGGGGCGAGTGGGGGGGGGGCGAGATGTGAGGCGAGAGGCAGGTGAGTGGGGCGATAAAGGGTAGGCGTCAAGCGAGAGAGGGGGCGAGAAAGAGAGGTGTGATAGAGAGGGGTCGAGAGATGGGGCAAGAGAGAGAGAGTGGGCAAGAGAAACGGTTCGAGGAAAGGGGGCGCGAGTGGTGGGGCGAGAGAGAGGAGGGGCAAGAGGGAGGGCGGGGTGAGAGAGAGTGTGGGCGAGAGAGATGGGGATGAAAGAGAGGAGGTGAGAGAGAGAGGTGGGAGAGTGAGAGGGGACGAGAGAGATGGGGGGAGAGAGAGGAGGCGAGAGAGAGTGGGGGCGAGGGAGAAAGAGTTCGAGAGAGAAAGGGGAGAGAGGGAGGGAAGAGAGAGAGGGGAGCGAAAAAGGGAGAGAGGGAACGAGAGAGGGAGGCGAGATAGAGAGGGGGCGAGAGAGAATGGGGTTCCAGAGAGAGGAGCGAGAGAGAGAGGGGCAGAGAGAGGGGGTGATGAGAGAGTTGGGGGCGAGAGAGGAGGGCGAGATAGAGAGGGTGCGAGAGAGAGTGGGGTTCGAGAGAGAGGAGCGAGAGAGAGAGGGGCAGAGAGAGGGGGTGATGAGAGAGATAGGGGCGAGAGAGGAGGGCGAGATAGAGAGGGGGCGAGAGAGAGTGGGGGTCGAGACAGGTAGCGTGAGAGAGTGGAGGGACGAGAGAGAGAGTTCAAGAGAGAAAGGGGCGAGAGAGAAAGGGATGAGAGAGTGGGGGCGAGAGAGAGGGCGAGAGAGACAGAGCGATAGAGAGAGGGGCTCGAGAGAGATGGAGGCGAGAGATAAAGGGGGTCGAGAGAGAGGCGGTGTGAGAGCGAGGGGCGAGGGAGACGGGGACGAGAGAGAGGAGGCGAGAGAGAGGAGTGAGAGAGGGGGACGAGAAAGAGGGAGAGGGGATGAGAGAGGGGTGTGAGATAGAGTGAGGCGAGAGAGAATGTGGGTCGAGAGAGAGGAGCAAGAGAGAGGGGGCGAGGGGGGCGAGAGAGGGGGCGAGATAGAGAGGGGGCGGGGGGTCGAGATAGAGAGAGGGCGAGAGAGAATGAGTGTCGAGAGAGAGGAGCGAGAGAGAGGTGGAGAGAAAGGGTTGGCGAGAGAGACGGGGTGATAGAGGGAAGGGGGCGAGAGAGGGGTCGAGAGAGAGTGGGGGCGAGAGAGAGAAGGGTGAGAGAGAGAGGGTGTGAGAGAGGGGGACGAGATACAAATGGGGCGAGAGAGAATTGGGGTTGAGAGAGAGGAGGGAGGGGGAAAGAGAGAGGGGGCGAGAGAGGAGGGCGAAATAGAGAGGGAGTGAGAGAGGGGGACGAGATAGAGAGGGGGCGAGAGAGAATGGGGGTTGCGAGAGAGGAGCGAGAGAGAGGGGGAGAGAGAGAGGCGCACGAGAGGGGGGCAAGATAGAGAGGGGGCGAGAGAGAATGGGGTTCGAGAGAGAGGAGCGAGAGAGAGGGGGAGAGAGGAGGGCAAGAGAGACGTGGCGATAGAGGGGGCGTCGAGAGAGTGGGGGAAGTGAGAGAGGTGCGAAAGAAAGGCGGCAAAAGAGAGGGCAGGAGAGAAGGGGCGAGTGACAGAGGAAGGTGAGAGGGGTGGGGTGAGAGAAAGGGGGTGAGAGAGACGGTGACGAACAAGCGAGGGGCACGAGAGAGCTGGGGTCGAGAGAGAGAGAGGGTGTCGACAGAGAGGGCGCGAGAGAGAAAGGAGGGCGAGAGAGTTGGGACGAGAGAGTGGAGGGGGGACAGAGTGGGCGGGGCGAGAGAGTTAGGGGAGAGACAGACAGTGACGCGACAGAGAGGGGGTCGAGCGAAAGGGGGTTTCGAGTAAGAGGGGGTTGAGAGAGTGGGGAGCGAGAGAGACAGGTGGGCGAGAGAGGTGGCGCGTGTGTGAGAGAGTGTCGACAGAGTTGGGCAAGAGAGATAGGGGCGAGAAGGGGGCGAAAAAGGGGGCAAGTGAGAGGGGGGCAAGAGAGAGATGGGGGGAGGGGGGCGAGAGAGAGTGCAGGCGAGAGATGTGGAGCGAGAGAAAGGAGGCGCGAGAGAGAGGGGGCGAGAGAAAGAGGGTGCGAGAGAGACGGGGGCGACAGAGAGGGTGCGAAAGAGAGAGAGTGGAGAGAGAAAGAGGTGCGAGAGACAGAGGTAGACGAGATAGGGGGCGAGAGAGAGGGGGGTTTGGAAGTGAGAGGGGTGCAAGAAAGGTGAGGCGAGAGAGAGAGGAGGGGCGACAGTGAGGGCAGGGTGAGAGAGAGCGGGGCAAGAAAGATGGGACCAGAGAGAGGAGGAGAGAGAGACTGGGCAAAGGAGACGGGTGCAAGAGAGAGAGGGTTCAGACGGGTTGCAAAAGACAAAGGGGGCGAGAGAGACGGGGATGAAAGGGAGGAGGCGAGAGAGAGGAGTTGTGAGCGTGGGGCAAGATGGAGAGGGTGCGAGAAAGAGTGGGGGTCATGAGAGATAAGGGTGAGAGAGAAAGGGGCGAGAGAGAGGGGACGAGAGATTGGGGGCGAGAGAGAGGGGGCGAGAGAGGGGTGCAAGATAAAGAGGGGGTGAGACAGAGTAGGGGTCAAGAGGTAGAGCGGGCAAAGGATAAAGGGGGCGAGAGAGAGTTGTGGCGAAGAGAGGTGGTGAGAGAGAGGGGCGCGAGAGAGGTGGGGTAATGGAGTGGAAGGGTGACAAAAACGGCGGGACGATAGAGACAGGGGTGAGAGAGAGACGGGCTGGGAGAGACGGGGCGAGAGAGAGGGCGGGATTGAGAGAGAGGAGGCGACTGAGAGAGATGGCGAAAGAGGGAAGGGCCGGGAGAGACGGGGCGAGAGAGAGAGATGGGGCAAGAGAGTGTGGCGAGGGAGAAGGGGCGAGAGGGCGGCGAGGACGGAGCCTGGAGAGGGGCCGAAAGTTTGGGCAAGAGCGTGTGCAGTGGAATGAGGAGGGGTGCAAGAAGGTTAGAGGCGGGGAAAGTGGGGGGCGAGATGTGGGACGAGAGGCAGGTGAGTGGGGCGAGATAGAGTTGGGGTGAGAAAGAGTGGGTGGTCAAGACAGGGGGCGAGATAGAGAGGGGTGAGAGAGAGGGGTCGAGAGATGGGGTGAGAGAGAGAGTGGGCAAGAGAATGGGTTCGAATACAGGGGGCACGTGTGGTGGGGTGAGAGAGAGGAGGGGCAAGAGTGAGGGCGGGGCGATAGAGAGAGTGGGCAAGAGAGACGGGGACGAGAGAAAGGAGGCGAGAGAGAGAGAGAGAGGGAAGCGAAAGTGAAGGGGTGATAGAGAGAGGGGATTGAGAGAGGGGGGCGAGAGACAGGGGGGAGACAGACGGGGACGAGAGAGAAGAGGCGAGAGAGAGAGGGGGTCGGGGGGCGAGATAGTGAGGTAGTGAGAGAGTGGGGGCGAGAGAAAGGGGTGAGACAGAAAGGGGCGAGAAATAGGAGGGTCAAGAGAGAGTAGGGCGAGAGAGAAATGAGCGAGAGAGAGGGGGCGAGAGATTAGGGGGCCCAGAGAGAGAGGGCGCGAGAGAGACGGTGAGATAGAGAGGGGGTGAGAGAGAGTCGGGGTCGAGAGAGAGGGGGCCAACAGGTATAGGGGCGACAGAGAGGGTGCGAAAGAGAGAGCGCGGAGAGAGAAAGATGTCCGAGAGACAGAGGTGGACGAGATGGGGGGAGAGAGAGGGGGGTTCGGGAGTGAGAGGGGTGCAAGAAAGGTGGGGCGAGAGAGAGAGGAGGGGCGAGAGTGAGGGCAGGGTGAGAGAGAGTGGGGCAAGAGAGATGGGACCAGAGAGAGGAGGAGAGAGAGAGCGGGCAAAGGAGACGGGTGCAAGAGAGAGAGGGTTCAGACGGGTTGCAAAAGAGAAAGGGGGCGAGAGAGACGGGGATGAAAGGGAGGAGGCGAGAGAGAGGTGTTGAGAGCGTGGGGCAAGATAGAGACGGTGCGAGAAAGAGTCGGGGTCATGATAGATAAGGGTGAGAGAGAAAGGGGCAAGAGAGAGGGGACGAGAGATTGGGGGGCGAGAGAGAGAGGGGGCGAGAGAGGGGTGCAAGATAAAGAGGGGGTGAGAAAGAGTAGGGGTCAAGAGGTAGAGCGGGCAAAGGATAAAGGGGGCGAGAGAGAGTTGTGGCGAAGAGAGGTGGTGAGAGAGAGGGGCGCGAGAGAGGTGGGGTAATGGAGTGGAAGGGTGACAAAAACGGCGGGACGATAGAGACAGGGGTGAGAGAGAAAGACGGGCTGGGAGAGACGGGGCGAGAGAGACAGGGGGGTTGTGAGAGAGAAGGGTGAGAGAGGGGTCGAGAGAGAAATGGGGCGAGAGAGAGGGCGGGATTGAGAGAGAGAGAGGAGGCGACTGAGAGAGACGGTGAAAGAGAGAAGGGCCGGGAGAGACGGGGCGAGAGAGAGAGACGGGGCAAGAGACGGTGGGGAGGGAGAAGGGGCGAGAGGGCGGCGAGGACGGAGCTTGGAGAGGGGCCGAAAGGTTGGGCGAGAGGGTTGCAGTGGAATGAGGGGGGTGCAAGAAGGTTAGAGGCGGGGAAAGTGGGGGGCGAGATGTGGGGCGAGAGGCAAGCGAGTGGGGCGAGATAGAGTTGGGGTGAGAAAGAGTGGGGGGTCAAGACAGGGGGCGAGATAAAGAGGGGTGAGAGAGAGGGGTCGAGAGATGGGGCGAGAGAGAGAGTGGGCAAGAGAATGGGTTCGAAGAAAGGGGGCTCGAGTGGTGGGGCGAGAGAGAGGAGGGGCAAGAGTGAGGGCGGGGCGATAGAGAGAGTGGGCGAGAGAGACGGGGACCAGAGAGAGGAGGCAAGAGAGAGGGGGCGAGAGAGAAAGTGGGCGAGAGAGACGGGGACGAGAGAGAGGAGGCAAGAGAAAGGGGATCTAGAAAGAGGGGGCGAGAGAGAGAGGGTGCAAGAGAGATGGGGACAAGAGAGGAGGCGAGAGAGAGAGAGGGGAACGAGATAGAGAGTGGGCGAGAGAGAGGGGTGAGAAAGAGAGAGAGGGGACGAGAGAAGGGGGTGACGTAGAAAGGGGGCGAGAGAGAATGGGGGTCGAGGGGGAGGAGCGACAGAGAGGGGGAGAGAGAAAAGGAGGCGAGAGAGCGGTCGAGATAGAGGTGAGAGAGAGTGGGGGTCGAGAAAGATAGGGCGAGAGACTAGAGGTGCGAGTGTGAGAGATATCAAGAGAGATTTCGAGAGAGAAAGGGGAGAGTGAGAGGGGGTGAGAGAGACAGGGCGATAGAGAGAGGGGGTCGAGAGAGGGGGAGCGAGAGAGAGAGGGGGCGAGAGAGTCAGAGACGAGAAAGAGGAGATGGTGGGGGAGAAGGGAGAGATGGTGACGTGAGAGGAGGGGGGTTGAGAGAGAGGGGGCGAGAGAGAGAGGGGGTCAAGAGATTGGAGCAAGAGAGAGATGGGTGAGAGAGAGGGGGCAAAAGAGGGGGGAAGAGAGAGGGGGCGATAGACAGAGGAGGGTGAGAGAGGTGGGGCGAGAGAAAGGGCGCGACAGAGGTGGGGAGGAGAGAGCGAGTGGGATGAGAGAGATGGGAGCGAAAGAGCGAGGAGGGGAGAGCTCGAGTGGGTGGGGGCGAGATAGAGAGGGAGCGAGAGAGAGTGGGGGCGAGAGAGTGGGGCGAGAGAGAAAGGGGCGAGAGGGAGAGGGGGTCGAGAGAGAGACGGGGACAAGATAGAGAGGGGGTACAGAGAGAGGGGAGAGAGAGAGATGTGGGCAAGACAGGTGGGACGAGAGAGTGGAGGGGCGACAGATTGGGCGGGGTGAGAGGGGGGAGAGAGAGATGGGGACGTTAGAGAGAGGTGATCAAGAGAGACGATGTGAGAGAGAGAGTTGGGCGCGAGAGGGGGTGCGAGAGAGGGGGGGGTAGAGAGAGTGGGGCAAGAGAGAAAGGGGCAACAGAGAGGGGGCAAAAGAGGGCCAAGAGAGAGAGGGGGCGAGAGACAGAGAAGGGCGAGAGAGGGGGGCGAGAGAGTGTAGCGGCGAGAGAGAGGGCGGGCAAGAGAATGGGGCCAAGAGAGGTGGGGATGAGAGTGAGGGGTGCGAGAGAGACGGGGTGAGAGAGATAGGGGTCGAGAGCGAGGGGGGCGAGAGAGAGATGTGAGCAAGAGAGAGAGGGGGTGAGAGAGAGAGACGGGGGAGGGGGGCGAGATAAAGAGGGGCGAGAGAGGGAGGGGAGAGAGAGGAGGGCCAGTGTGGGTGGGTGGGAGGAGTCCGGGCCGGGACCGAATGTTGGGGCTAGAAGGTGTCCGGTGGGGCGAGGGGGATGCTAGAGGGTTCGAGAGGGGGCGGAGAGCAAGAGGTAGTGCGAGAGGGGGGCGAGGGCCTTGCGAGAGGGAGAGAAGTGGCGAGAGAGAGAGAGAATGCGAGAGAGAGATGGGGCAGGGGGGATTGAGAAGAGAGACGATGTGAGGGATGTGAGTGGTGGGCGAGAGGAAGGCGGTAATGGGGCGTGAAAGGGGCGTGAAAGGGGCGAGAGGTGAGCGAGAGCGGGGCGAGAGAGGTAGGGGGCTAGACAGATAGAGAGAGGGGCGAGAGAGAGGGGGAGAGCGCAGAAGGCGACTGAGCGGGGGCGAGAGTTAGTGGGGCGAGAGAGAGAGAGAGTTGGGCATGTGAGAGAGCGGTCGAGAGACGGGGCAAAAGAGAGGGGGATTGGAGAGAAGGGGCAAGAGAGGGGGCAAGAGCGAGGGGGCGAGAGAGAGGCAGCGATAGAGAGAGGGGGCGAGCAAGGTGGGGCGAGAGAGTGGAGCGGCGAGGGAGAAGGCAGGGCGAGAGAGACGGGGCAAGAGATACAGGGACGAGAGAAAGGAGGAGAGACTGAGAGAGACAGGGGAGAGAGTGGGGGCTGAGAGAGATGTGGGAGAGAGAGATGAGGAGAGACAGACGAGGACGAGAAAGAGGAGGCCAGAGAGAGAGGCGTGTGAGAGGGGTCTTGAGAGAGAGGGGCGAGGGAGGCAGAGAGGGGGCAAGAGACGGGGCGAGATAGAAAGGGGGCAAGAGTGAGAGAGGTGCGAGAGGGAGAGGGGGCGAGAGATAAAAGGGGCGAGAGAGAGGGGTTTGGAGAGAGGGGTGGAGAGATAGGCGTCGAGAGAGAGGGATATAAGAAAGGTGGGGTGAGAGAGAAGGGGGCGAAAGGGTGGGCGAAAGCGAGGGGGTGACAGGGACGGGGACGAGAGAGAGGAGGCGAGAGAGAAGGGTGGGCGAGATTGGGGGAGCGAGCGAGTGTGGCGAGAGAGAGTGGGGATAAGAGAGTGGGGCCGAGAGAGGGACGAAAGGAGATGAGGACGAGAAAGAGGGGTCGAGAATAAAACGGGGCGAGAGCGAGGACGGGGTAAGAGAGAGTGGCGGTGAGAGAGGGAGGGGGCGAGAGAGGCAGGGGAGAGAGAGGGTTGAGCGAGAGGGGTCGAGAGTAGGGCGGGGAGGGTGGTCGAAAGATGTGGCGGGAGGGTGTGCGGTGGAGCGAGGCGGGTGTGAGAGCATTCGGGGGTGCGAGAGGGGGTGGTGAGAGGTGGGGCGAGTGGGTGGTGAGAGGGGGTGAGAGAGATAGGATTGACAATAGGCCGAGATGTCGAGAGCAAGGAGTGGGAGAGAGATGTTGTGAGAGAGGATGTGAGGTGGGATGATAGTGGGGCGAGAGAGAGAGAAGGGACGAGAAAGTGAGTGGGCGAGAGAGGGGTCATGAGGGAGATGGGGCGAAAGAGAGGGGGGCGAGAGAGAGTGGGGCGAGAGAGAGGTGGGCAAGTGAGAGAGGGGCAAGAGAGGGGGGCAAGAGAGAGTGGGGAGGCGAGAGATGTGGGGTGAGAGAAAGGACATGTGAGAGAGAGGGTGTGCGAGAGAGAGCCGGTGTCGAGAGAGTGAGGCAAGAGAGATGGGGCGAGTGAGTGGGAGCAAAAAGGGGGCAAGAAAGAGAGGGGGTGAGAGACAGAGGAGGGTGAGAGAGGTGGGGTGAGTGAGTGGAGGGGATAGAGAGAGGGCGGGGTGAGATAATGGGGACAAAAGAGTCGGGGACAAGAGGGGGGGATCGAGAGAGATGTGGCGAGAGAGAGGGGGTCCAGAGAGAGGCGGGCGAGAGAGAGGAGCTGAGAGAGAGAGGGAGTGAGAGAGGGGGAGGAGATAAGGAGGGGGCGAGAGAGAGAGGGGGGAGAAAGAGAGACGGGGACGAGAGAGAGGGGGTCCAGAGAGATGGGGGCGAGAGAGAGATGTTGGCAAGAGAGGTGGGACGAGAGAGTGCAGGGCCGACAGAGTGGGCGGGGCGAGAGAGAGGGGGGTGAGAGAGAGATGGGGAAGAGAGAGCGAGGGGGTTGAGAGAGGGGGCGTTAGAGAGAGGGGGGCGAGAGAGGGGGCGTGTGAGAGAGAGAGGGTCGAAAGAGTGGGGCAAGAGAGAAAGGGGCGAGAGAGAGTGGGCAAAAGAGGGTCAAGAGAGAGAGGGGTCGAGAGACAAAGGAGGGCGCGAGATGGGGCGAGAGAGTGGAGTGGCGAAAGCGAGGGCAGGGAGAGAGAAAGGGGGTGAGAGAGGCAGGGACGAGAGAGAAGGCTGCGACAGAGATGGGGTGAGAGAGATGGGGGTCGAGAGAGGGGGGCGGGAGAGAGATGTAGGCAAGAGAGAGAGTGGGCTAGAGAGAGACAGAGTGAGAGATAGAGGTGGACAAGCGAGTGAGGGGCAAGAGAGATGGCAAGAGAGAGAGTGTGCGAGAGAGAGGGGCCGAGAGAGATAGGAGGGCGAGAGAGGTGGGAAGAAAGAGTGGAGGGGCGAGAGAGAGGATAGGGCGAGAGAGAGGGAGTGAGAAAGAGGGGGATGAGAGAGCGGAGGCGAGAGAGAGAAGGGGTTGAGAGAGGGGGGGCGAGAGAGAGAGAGGGGGTGAGAGAGGGGGCGTTATAGATGGGGGCGAGAGAGATTGGGTTCGAAAGAGAGGAGGCGACAGAAGAAGGGACAAGCGAGAGGGGTCAAGAGAGGGGGAGGCAAGAGAGAGTGGGGACGAGAGTGAGCTGGGGACGAGAGAGGGGAATGCATGATGGGGCGAGAGCAGGGCGAGTGTGGGCGTGAGAGTGGCGCGAGAGAGGGACAGGATTTTGGGGGCGATAGAGAGAGTGGGACATGCGGGGATGTGTGAGAAAAGTGTGAGCAAGAGAGTGGGGCATGAGAGTGGGGCAAGGGGTGGGCGACTGAGGCGGTCGAGAGAGTGGGTGGGCAAAAGAGAGGGGTAGGTGAGAGAGAGGTTGGGCAATCGAGATTGGTGGACGAGAGAGACGGGTGGGCGCGAGAGAGGGGGCGTGGGAGGGAGGGGGCGAGAGAGTGGGGTGGGTGAGAGAGAGGGGGGTGCGAGTTAGAGGGATGGACAGAAAGAGGGGGCAAGAAAGAGGTGAGTGAAAGAGAGGGGCGCGAGAGAGAGGGGGCGAGAGAGAGGGGGGCCGAGGGAGGGGCATGTATGTGGGGGCGAGAGAGAGAGTGGGACGAGCAGTAATGGGTGAGAGAGGTGTGAGCAAGAAAGTGGGGCACGAGATTGGGGCAAGTGGCAAGTGAGGAGTGGGCTAGTGAGTTAGTCGAGAGAGTGGTGGGCAAGAGAGAGGGGTGGGCGAGAGAGAGGGGTAGGCAATAGAGATGGGTGGGTGAGAGAGAGAGAGGTGGGCGAGAGAGACGGGTGCGGGATAGAGGGATGGGCGAGAGAGAGGGGGCAATAAAGAGGGGAGCGAGATTGGCGCGCGAGAGAGAGGGGGTTAGACAGAAGGAGCGAGAGAGAGGGGGGCACGAGGGAGGGGCATGTATGTGGGGGCGAGAGAGAGAGTGGACCGAGCGGGAATGGGCGAGAGAGGTGTGAGCAAGAGAGTGGGGCATGAGATTGGGGCAAGGGGCAAGAGAGGAGTGGGCGAGTGAGTTAGTCAAGAGAGAGGAGTGGGCAAGAGAGAGGGGTGAGCGAGAGAGAGAGGGGTGGGCAATAGAGATGGGTGGGTGAGAGAGAGATAGCGGTGGGTGAGATAGAGGCGGCGTAAGAGGCAGGGGCAGTGAGTGGAGTGGGCGAGAGAGACGGGGGCGAGATAGAGTGATGGGCGAGAGAGAGGGGGCAAGAAAGAGGGGAGCGAGATAGGGAGCGTGAGAGAGAGGGGGCGAGACAGAAAGGGGCGAGAGAGAGAGGCAAGAGAGAGCGGGCAAAATAGAGAGCGAGCTAGAGCAAGAGAGGCAAGAGAGATCAGGGCAAGAGAGAGTGGACGCGAGAGTGGGGGTATGTGGGTGCGAGAGAGAGTGGGTCGAGCGGGGGTGGGTGAAAAAGTGGAGCGTGAGAGAGTGTGGTGTGGGAGTTGGGCAAGAGAGGACCAGAGAGGGTTGGGCGACTGAGATGGGTGGGAGAGACGAATGGACGAGAGAGAGCGGAGGGCGAGAGAGAGGGTTCGAAAGAGAGAGGGGGCAAGAGAGGTGGGGAGAGAGAGACCGGGACGAGACAGAGGAAGCGAGAGAGGGGGGGGAAAGAGACGGGGCGAGAGAGAGTGAGGGTCGAGAGAGTGGGGTTCGAGAGAGAGGGCCGAGAGAGAGGGTGCAAGATAGAGGGGCAAGAGAGAGAGGAGGGCGAGAGAGGATGGGCGAGAGAGTGGAGGGGCGAGAGAATGATCGGGGCGAGAGAGACGGGGTGAGAGAGATGGGGACGAGAGAGAGGGTTAAGCGAGAGGGGTGCGAGAGAGAGAGGGGGTCGCGATAAATGGGGCGAGAGAGAGAGGGCGAGCGAGGAGTCAAGAGGGAGATGTGGGAGACAGAGGGGGGAGTAATATGGGGGCGAGAGACAAAGGGGGTCGGAGAGAGGGGGGCAAGTGAGATGGGTGTGTAAGAGAGAGAGAGGAGGCCGAGAGAGTGGAGGGGCGAGAGATTGGGTGAGGCGAGAGAGACGGGGTGAGAGAGAATGGGACGAGAGAGAGAGGGTCAAGAGAGAGGGGTGAGAGAGAGAGAGAGAGACGGGTTGAGATAAAGGGGGTGAGAGAGCGAGCAGTCGAGAGGGGGGTCGAGAGAGAGATGTGGGAGAGAGAGGGGGCGAGTGAGATGGGGCAAGAGAGAAAGGGGATCGAGAGAGGGGGTGGGAAGTGAGAGAGGTGGGCAAGAGAGAGAGAGGGCGAGAGAGAGGGTGGCGTGCGAGTTGGGGTGATAGAGTGGAGGAGGAGAGAGAGGGTGGGGTGAGAGAGTGTGGGCGAGAGAGGGGATGAGACAGAGGAGCGAGAGAGAGGGCCGAGTGAGACAGGGTGAGAGAGAGGGCGTCGAGAGAGAGGGGTCGAGAGAGAGTGGGCGAAAGAGATTGGGACGAGAGAGAGGAGGCGAGAGAGAGAGTGGGGGCGAGAGAGGCGGGCAAGATAGAGAGGGGGCCAAAGAGATTGGGGTCAATAGAGAGAGGGGCGAGAGAAAAAAGGCACTAGAGAGAGGGGGCGAGTAAGAGAGAGAGGATGTGAGAGAGATTGGGGTCGAAAGAGTGAGAGGGCGAGAGGGAGGGGAGAGCGAGAGTGGGGGGATGGCGAGAGAGAGGGGAGGGCGAGAGAGAGAGGACGGCGAGAGAGAGGGGTGGGCGAGAAGTGGGGCGAGATAGAGGGGGTGAGAAGGAAAGTTGTGCTAGAGAGAAGGATGGGCGAGAGAAAGGTGGGTGAGAGAGAAGGGATGTGAGATCAGGGCAAGATCGGGGTGAGAGTGGAGTGCGGGAGAGAGGGAGGTAAGCGAGGGAGAAAGAATGGGGCGTGCGAGAGTGAGGGGGCAAGAGAAAGATGGGCGAGAGTGAGAGGGTGCTATAGAGAGCGGGGCTACAGAGAAGGGACGCGACAGCGGGGCGAGAGCAGGGCCAGAGGAGGGCGACAGTAGGGCACGAGAGATAGGAAGGTATGTGGGGGCGAAGGAAAGTGGGGCATGATGGGTTGGGAGAGAGGGGGTGGGCAAGAGAGTGATGGGCGAGAGAGAAGGGGGCGAGAGAGAGAGGGGTGAGAGTGGGGTGTGCGAGAGAGAGTGGGAGTGAGAGAATGAGGGGGCCAGAGAGTAGGGGGTGAGAATCAGGGGTGCGAGAGAGAGGGGGGCTACAAAGAGGGGATGCAAGAGCTGTGCGAGAGTGGGGCGCGAGAGAGAGGGAGGTATGTGTTGGTGAGAGAGAGTGGGGCATCCGGAGTTTGGAGAGAGGGGGTGGGCAGGACAGAGATGGGCGAGAGAGTGGGGCGAGAGAGTGGGGAAATTAGGGGCAAGAGAGTGGTGGGTGACTGAGACGGGCGAGAGAGGGTGGTGGGCAAAGAGAGGGGTGGGCGATGAGAGGGGGGTGCGAGAGAGAGGGGGCGAGAGAGAGGGGGCGAAAGAGTGAGAGGGAACAAGAGAGGTGGGTGAGAAATTGGGAATCGAGTGAGTGGGGCAAGAGAGAGAGAGGCGAGAGAGATGGAGCAAGAGACACGTGGCGAGAGAAAGGGGGTGAGAAAGGTGGGGAAGAAGGAGAGGGGCGAGAGAGATGGGATGGGAGAATGGAGGGGCGAGAAAGAGGATGGGGCGAGCGAGAGAGATGGGGGCGAGAGATGGGGGCGAGATAGAGAGGGGTGCGAGAGAGATTGGGTTCGAGAGAGAGGGGGCGAGAGACAGGGATCGAGAGAGAGGGAATGCAGGAGGGTGCGAGAGCAGGGAAAGAGCGAGGCGAGAGAGGTGCGTGAGAGAGAGGCAGGTATTTGGGGGCGAGAGAGAGAGTGAGATGAGCGGGGATGGGTGAGAAAGGTGTGAGCAAGAGAGTGGGGCATGAGAGTGGATACAGTGTTGGGCGACTGAGACGGTCGAGAGAGATGGGTGGGCAAGAGAGAGGGGTGCGCGAGAGAGAGGGGTGGGCAAGAGAGAGGGATGGGTGAGAGAGAGGTGGGCAAGAGCGGGCTTGGGCGAGAGAGAGGGGTGGGCAATAGAGGGGGTCGGTGAGAGAGAGGGGGTGTGAGATAGAGGGATGGGTGAGAGAGCTGGGACGAGGAAGAGGGGAGCAAGAGAGAGGGGCTCGAGAGAGAGAGGGGGATGTATGTGGGTGCGAGGGAGTATGGGTTGAGCGGGGAGTGGGCGAGACAGTGGAGGGTGAAAGAGTGTGGTCAGTGAGTTGGGCAAGAGGGTGCCAGAGAGGCTTGGGCGACTGAGAGAGTCAGGAGTCAGGGGTGGGCGGGAGAGATGGGTGGGCGAGAGGGTGGGGAGAGCGAAAGAGAGATGGGTGGGTGACAGAGAGGTGAGGGCGAGTGAGATGGTTTGAGGGGGGAGGGTGAGTGAGACCGGGACGAGAGAGAGAAGAAGAGAGAGAGAGTGGAGAGAGAGAGAGACAGGGCGACAGAGCGAGGGTGTCTAGGGGAGGGTGAGAGAGAGAGGGGGCGAGAGACATGGGGATGAGAGAGTGGAGGCGAGAGAGAGGGGGGTGAGGGGGGACGAGGTAGAGAGGGAGCGATAGAGAGTGGGGAGCGTGAAAGAATAGTCAAGAGAGAAAGGGCAGAGAGAGAGAGGAGACAAGAGAGGGGGTGAGATAGAGAGAGGGGCGATAGAGAGTGTGGGACGAGAGAGAGGGGCGAGAGAGAGGAGGTGAGAGAGAGGGCAAGAGAGAGAGAGTGTGTGTGAGGGGTTGAGAGAGAGGAGGGCAGGAGATGTGGGGTGAGAGAGTGGAGGGGTGAGAGAGAGGGTGTGACGAGAGAGAGGGTGGCAACAGAGAAGGAGACGAGAGAGTGAGGGCTTCGAGAGAGGGGGAGCGATAGCGAGAGGGGGTCAAGATAGAGTTGGGCGAGAGAGAGAAGTGGGCAAGAGAGAGAGAGGTGGTGAGAGAGAGAAATGGGCAAGAGAGGGGGCGAGAGAGAGGGGGTCGAGAGACTGGGGCAAGAGAGAGAGGGGCGGGAGAGGAAAGGGGCGAGAGAGAGAGATTGGGCGAGAGAGGCGGCGAGAAAGGAGTCAAGAGAGTGATGTGGGCGAGAGAGTGGAGGGTCGAGTGAGAGCGTGGGGGAGAGAGAGGATGAGAGAGACGGGGACGAGAAAGAGGTGCCGAGTGAGATGGGGCGAGTGAGACAGAGCGAGCGAGAGAGGGTCGAGGGCGGTGAGAGAGAGAGGTGGGCAAGAGATTGAGGGGCTGAGATAGAGAGGTGGGCAAGAGAGAGAGGGCGCAAGAGAGTGAGACAATAGATAGAGGGGCGAGAGTGAGGGGCTGAGAGAGAGAGGACGTCGAGCGAGGTGGAGCGAGAGACTGGAGGGGAGAGAGATGGGGGGGCGAGAGAGAGAGAGTGGGCGAGAGAGACAAGGATACTTAGACGATGCGACAGAGAGAGGGGACGAGTGAGACGTGGCGAGAGAGGGTACACGAGAGCCGGGTGAGAGCGGGGTGAGAGTGGGGCGCGAGAGAGGAGGAGGTAAGTGGTGGAAGAGAGAGTGGGGCGTGCAGGGGTCGGAGAGAGGGGGTGGGCAAGAGATGGGTGGGCGAGAGTGTGGGGTGAGATATTGGGGAAGGGCGGGTGAAAGAGAGGTGGGCGAGAGATGGGGTGGGTGATGGGGGCGAGATAGAGGGGGCGAGAGAGAGGAGGGCGAGGGGGATGAGAGAGGGGCCGAGAGAGGGGGTGGCGATAGGGTGCGAGAGAGGGTGGCCAAAAGAGGGCGAGGCGAGAGATTGCAGGTTAACAGAGGGCAGGGCGAGAGGGGGCAGGGCGAGAGGGTGCAGGGCGAGAGGGTGCGAGAGAGATGGGGGTGTGAGAGAGTGGGGCGAGAGAGAGCTTGGTGAGAGAGAGAGGGGGGCAAAAGAAGTGGGTGAAATAGTGGGGGCAAGAGCGAGGTGGGTGCGAGAGAGAGGGCGAGAGAGAGAGAGAGACGGTTGCAAGAGAGAAAGAAGGGTGAGAGAGGGAGAGCGGCTGGGAGAGAGAGAGAGTGGGGGCTGAGAGAGAGGGCTGAGAGAAAGAGAGAGAGGTGAGAGAGAGAGGGGTTTGAGAGAGAGAGGGTGCTGAGAGAGAGGGTTGAGAGAGAGGGGCTGAGAGAGAAAGAGGGGAGAGAGAGAATGGAATGAGGGAGAACGGGTGAAAGAGCGATAGGTGTTGAGAGAGAGCAGGTAATAGATAGAGGGGGTGAGAGGTAGAGCGGAGGTAGAGGGGTGTGAGAGAGAGGGAGTTGTGAGTGAAAGAAGGTGAGAGAGAGAAAAAATGAGAGCGAGAGGGTGAGAGACAGAGAGAGGGGGTGGGAGAGAGAAGGGTGAGACAGAGGGTGAGAGAGAGGTTGAGAGAGGGGGTGAAAGAGAGATGGAGTTGTGAGAGAGGTTGTTAGAAATAGAGAGGGATGAGAGATAGAGAGACTGGGTGGGAGAGAGAGGGTGAGATAGAGAGAGGGTGTGAGAGGGAGAGGCTAAGAGAGATGGTGAGAGAGAGCTCGATGAGAGAGAGTGTGGTGATAGAGAGACGGGTGAGAGACAGAGAGGGGTGTGAGTGAGACGGTGAGAGAGAGAAAGGGTGAGAGAGAGTGGCTGCGAGAAAGAGAGGGTGACAGAGAGAGAAGGTTGAGAGAAAGAGGGAGGATGAGTGAGAGAGGGGGATGAGAAAAGGGGCTGAGAGAGAGAGAGGGTGGTGAGACAGAGGGGCATTAGAGAGAGGGTGTGAGCGAGGGGTTAAGAGAGAGTGATGTGAGAGAAAGGTGGTGAGAGAGAAGGCGGTGAGAGAGAGACGGGCATGAGAGAAAGTGGGTTAGAGAGAGAGGAGTGAGAGGGAAGGGTGTGAGAGAGATTGGGGTGGGAGAGAGAGGAACTTATAGAGAGAGAGAAGGGTGTGAGAGGAAGAAGGGCTGAGAGAGAGTGGGGGCTGAAAGAGAGTGAGAGGCGGTGAGAGAAGGGGAGAGGGGGTGAGAGCGGGATTGAGGGTGTGAGAGAGGGGATGGTGGTTGAGAGAGGGAGGGACGTTGAGAGAGGCAGAGGGGTTGAGAGAGGGAAATAGGCTGACAGAGGGAGAGCGGGGTGAGAGGGAGAGCGGGGTGAATGAGAGGGGTTATTAGAGAGAGGGGTGGGATAGTGAGGGGCCTGGAAGAGAGAGTGAGTGTGAGGGGTGTGAGAGAGTGGGAGGGGTGAGAGAGAGGGGTGAGAGAGAGAGGTGAGAGAGAGAGGTGGACGAGAGAGAGGGGGATGAGAGAGAGGGTAATGAGAGAGGGGTGAGAGAGAGAGGGTGGTGTGAGAGAGGCTGGGCTGAGAGACAGAGTCTGTGCGAGAGAGAAATGAGAGAGAGGGGGTTAGAGACAGAGAGAGAGGGTGGGAGAGAGAGTGAGAGAGAGAGGGGCTGAGAGAGAGAGAAGGGTGAGAGAGAGAGAGGGTGTGAGAGAGAAAGGGGTGAGAGAAAGAGCGAGAGTGAGGGGGTGTGCAAGAGAGAGGAGGAGATGAGATAGAGGGCTGAGAGAGGGTGAGAGAGGGGGGTGAGACAGAGAGAATGGTGTGAGAGGAGGGGGTGAGAGACAGGTAGAGAGTGCCGGGAGAGAGATTGTGCGATGGAGAGAGAGGGTGAGAGAGAGAGAGGCTGAGAGAGAGAGGAGGTGAGAGAAAGACAGTGAGAGGGTGAGAGGCAGAGAGATGGGTGAGAGAGAGGGGTGAAGGAGAGAGGTGTCAGACGGTGAGAGTGGTGTGAGAGAGTATGGGTAAGAGAGAGCAGGGATGACAGAGACAGAGGGGCTGGGAGAGAAAAAGGGTGAGAGAGAGAGAGAAAATGAGAGAGAGTGGGTGAGAGACAGAGAGAAGGGGTGGGAGAGAAAGGGTGAGGTAGAGAGAGAGGGTGTGTGAGAGAGAAGGGTGCGAGAGAGAGAGTGTGAGAGAGAGCGGTGTGTGTGTAAGAGAGTTGGGGGTGACGGAGAGGGGTCAGAGAGAGAGGGGTCAGAGAGTGAGAGGGGTGAGAGAGAATGAGGAGTGAGTGGGAGAGAGATGTGTGAGAGAGAGGGGTGTGAGAGAGAGAGAGTGATGAGAGAGTGAGGGGAGTGAGAGAGGGGAGTGCCAGATAGGGAAAGGGGTTGAGATAGAGACGGGGGGTGAGAGGGAGGGGGTGAGAGAGCAAGGGGTCAGAGAGTGAGAGGGGTGAGAGAGAATGAGGGTGAGAGAGATGGGGCTGCGAAAGAGGGTATGAGAAAGAGTAGGTGAGAGAGAGCAGGGCTGCCAGAGAGAGAGGGGCTGCCAGAGAGAGAGTGATGAGAATAGAAAGGGCTGACAGAGTGAGAGGGGTGATTGAGAGAGATGGGTGCGAGAGAGGGAGAGGGGTGAGAGATAGAGCGGTGTGAGAGAGAGGAGGGTGGTGAGAGGGAGGGGTGAGAGACAGACGGTTTGAGAGAGAGACAAAAATGAGAAAGGGGATGAGAGACAGAGAGAGAGATGGGAGAGAGATGTTGAAAGAGAGATGGGGTGAGACAGAGGGTTAGAGAGAGAGAGGGTGTGAGTGCGAGAGAGTGGGGTGAGAGAGAGTGGAATGATGGAGAGGGCTCAGAGAGAGAGGGGTCAGAGGCAGAGAGGAATGAGAGAGGGAGTTGAGAGAGAAAAAAAATTAGAGGGTGTGAGAGACAGAGAGAGAGGTGGGGAGAGAGAGGATGAGATAGAGAGGGTGAGAGAGAGGGAGGGTGCTTGAGAGACAGAGGGTGAGAGAGAGAGGGGGTGAGAGAAAGAGAGAGATGGTGAGAGAGACGGGTGAGAGAGAGAGGTGTGTGTGTGAGAGAGAGTGGGGTGAGAGAGGGGGTGTTTGAGAGAGAGTGGGTGGTGAGAACGCGGTGCTTAGAGAAGAGAGAAGGATGAGAGAGGGAGAGGGGCTGAGAGAGAGAGTGGGAGTGAGAGAGAGTGAGAGGTGGTGAGAGAAGGTTTGAGGGTGTGAGAGAGGGGAGGGTGGTTGAGAGAGGGAGAGATGTTGAGAGAGGGAGAGGGTTTGAGAGAGGGAGATGGGCTGAGAGAGGGAGAGGGGTTTGAGAGAGGGTGAGGGGGTGAGAGAAGGAGAGCGGGGTGATAGTGAGAGGGGTGAGAGAGAGACGGGGTGAGAGTGAGGGGTGGTAGAGAGAGGGGTGGGAAAGTGAGGGGCCTGGGAGAGAGAGGGAGGGTGAAGGGGTGTGAGAGAGAGAAAGGGTTGAGAGAGAGGGGTGAGAGACAGTGAGAAAGGTGAGGGAGAGAGCTGGATGAGAGAGGGGGTGATGAGAGAGAGAAAGGTGAGATAGAGTGTGGTGCGAGAGAGGGATGGGTGAGAGATAGAGGGTGTGTGTGAGAGAGAGAAAATGAGAGAGACAGTGTTAGAGACAGAGAGAGGGTGGGAGAGAAAGTGAGAGAGAGGGCGTGAGAGAGAGAGAAGGATGAGAGAGATGGTGTGAGAGAGAGGGGTGAGAGAGAGAGAGGAGGAGGTGAGAGAGAGAGGGCTGAGAGAGAGGGTGAGAGAGGGGGTGAGACAGAGAGAATGGTGTGAGGGAGAGAGGGTGAGAGATTGAGAGTGTATGAGAGAGGGGGTGATAGACAGAGAGAGAGTGCTGGGAGAGAGATGGTGCGATAGAGAGAGAGGGTGAGAGAGAGAGGCTGAGAGAGAGGGGGGGTAACAGAAAGAGAGTGAAAGGGTGAGAGAAAGCGAGAAGGATGAGAGTGGACGTGAGGGAGAGAGGGGTCAGAGAGTGAGAGTTGTGTGAGAGAGTGTGGGTGAGAGAGAGTGGGGCTGCCAGAGACAGATGGGCAGCGAGAGAGAGAGGGTGAGAGAGAGAGAAAATGAGAGGGGGGGGGGGGGATGAGAGACAGAGAGAGAGGGATGGGAGAAAAAGGGTGAGAGAGAGAGTGTGTGTGTGTGAGAGGAATGAGAGAGAGGGTGAGAGAGAGGGGTGAGAGAAAGAGAAAGAGAGGTTGAGAGAGAGAGGGGGGTGAGAGAGAGTGGTGTGTGGGTGAGAGAGAGAGGGTGAGAAACAGGGGTCAGAGAGTGAGAGGGGTGAGAGAGAATGAGGGGTGAGAGGGTGGGAGATGTGTGAGAGGGAGGGGTTAGAGAGAGAGTGGTGAGAGAGGGAGAGGGTGTGAGTAAGAGGGGCTGCGAGAGAGAGAGGGAGTGTGAGAGAGAGAGAGAGAGTGGGTGTGAGAGAGCGAGGGGCTGCGAGAGAGAGAGAGAGTGAGAGAGATAGGTGAGAGAGAGATAGGGATGAGACAGTGAGAGGAGTGAGAGAGAGAGTGGTGCCAGATAGGGAGAGGGGAGAGAGAGAGTAGGGTTGAGAGGGAAAGGGCGGTGAGAGAGAGAGGGAGTGAGAGAGAGAGGGGTGATGAGCGAGAGGGGTGATGGACAGTCGGTTTGAGAGAGAGAGAAAAAAGAGAGAGAGGGTGTGAGAGGCAAACGGTTTGAGAGAGAGAAAAAAAATGAGAGAGAGTGGTTGAGAGACAGAGAGAGAGAGAGAGGTTGGAGAGAGAGGGGTGAGAGCCAGAGAGAAAGAGCTGGGAGAGAGAGGGATGTGTGAGAGAGGGTGAGAAAGAGAGGGGTGATAGAGAGAGAGGGGTGTGTGAGAGAGAGAGGTGTGAGAGATAGAGAGGGGGGGTGAGAGAGATTGATGAGAGAGGGGTCAGGGAGTGAGAGGGTGAGAGAGAATGAGGGGTGAGAGGGAGAGACAGGTGTGAGAGAGGGGTTTTAGACAGAGGAGTGGGACAGGGAGAGGGTGAGAGAGAGAGAGCGGCTGCGAGAGAGAGAGGGGTGAGAGCAAGAAAGCGAGCGTGAGAAAGAAGGGGTGAGAGAGAGGGGGAGTTGAGAGAGAGAGATTTGAGAGAGTGAGGGTGAGAGAGGGGGTGTGTGAGAGAGAGAATGGGTGAGTGATATAGCGGGGTGAGAGAGAGGGGGTGAGAGAGAGGAGGGTGGTGAAAGAGAGGGGTGAGAGAGAGGGGTCTGAGAGAGAGAGAAGGATGAGAGAGATGGTGTGAGAGAGAGGGGTGAGAGAGAGAGAGCAGGAGGTGAGAGAGAGAGGGCTGAGAGAGAGGGTGAGAGATGGGGGTGAGACAGAGAGAATGGTGTGAGGGAGAGAGGGTGAGAGATTGAGGGTGTATGAGTGAGGGGGTGATAGACAGAGAGAGAGTGCTGGGAGAGAGATGGTGCGATAGAGAGAGAGGGTGAGAGAGAGAGGCTGAGAGAGAGAGGGGGTAACAGAAAGAGAGTGAAAGGGTGAGAGAAAGCGAGAAGGATGAGAGTGGACGTGAGGGAGAGAGGGGTCAGAGAGTGAGAGTTGTGTGAGAGAGTGTGGGTGAGAGAGAGTGGTGCTGCCAGAGACAGAGGGGCAGCGAGAGAGAGAGGGTGAGAGAGAGAGAAAATGAGAGGGGGGGGGTGAGAGACAGAGAGAGAGGGATGGGAGAAAAAGGGTGAGAGAGAGAGTGTGTGTCTGAGAGAGGAATGAGAGAGAGGGTGAGAGAGAGGGGTGAGAGAAAGAGAGAGAGAGGTTGAGAGAGAGAGGGGAGTGAGAGAGAGAGTGGTGTGTGGGTGAGAGAGAGAGAGGGTGAGAAACAGGGGTCAGAGAGTGAGAGGGGTGAGAGAGAATGAGGGGTGAGAGGGTGAGAGATGTGTGAGAGGGAGGGGTTAGAGAGAGAGGGGTGAGAGAGGGAGAGGGTGTGAGTAAGAGGGGCTGCGAGAGAGAGAGGGAGTGAGAGAGAGAGAGAGAGAGAGTGGGTGTGAGAGAGCGAGGGGCTGCGAGAGAGAGAGAGAGAGAGAGAGTGAGAGAGATAGGTGAGAGAGAGATAGGGATGAGACAGTGAGAGGAGTGAGAGAGAGAGGGGTGCCAGATAGGGAGAGGGGAGAGAGAGAGTAGGGTTGAGAGGGAAAGGGCGGTGAGAGAGAGAGGGAGTGAGAGAGAGAGGGTGATGAGAGAGAGGGGTGAGGGACAGTCGGTTTGAGAGAGAGAGAAAAGAAGAGAGAGGGTGGGAGAGGCAAACGGTTTGAGAGAGAGTAGAAAAATGAGAGAGAGTGGTTGAGAGACACAGAGAGAGAGAGGTTGGAGAGAGAGGGGTGAGAGCCAGAGAGAAAGAGCTGGGAGAGAGAGGGATGTGTGAGAGAGGGTGAGAGAGAGAGGGGTGATAGAGAGAGAGGGGTGTGTGACAGAGAGAGGTGTGAGAGATAGAGAGGGGGGTGAGAGAGATGGATGAGAGAGGGGTCAGAGAGTGAGAGGGTGAGAGAGATTGAGGGGTGAGAGGGAGAGACAGGTGTGAGAGAGGGGTTTTAGAGAGAGGAGTGGGACAGGGAGAGGGTGAGACAGAGAGCGGCTGCGAGAGAGAGAGGGGTGAGAGCAAGAAAGCGAGCGTGAGAAAGAAGGGGTGAGAGAGAGGGGGAGTTGAGAGAGAGAGATTTGAGAGAGTGAGGGTGAGAGAGGGGGTGTGTGAGAGAGAGAATGGGGTGAGAGAGGGGGGTGAGAAACAGAGGGTGTGTGTGTGTGAGAGAGAGAGAGAAAATGTGAGAGCGAAGATGAAAGACAGAGAGAGAGGGCTAGGAGAGAGATGGTGAGATAAAGAGAGATGGTGTGTGTGAGAGAGAGGGTTGAGAGAGAGAGGCTAAGAGAGCGAGAGGGGTGAGCGAAAGGGAGAGAGGGTGAGAAAGAGAAAGGGGTGAGAGAAAGAGGGGGGGTGAGAGATAGAGAGGGGGTGAGAGAGTGAGGGGTCAGAAAGTGAGATGGGTGAGAGAGAATGGGAGTGAGAGAGAGGGTGCTGCGAGAGAAAGAAGGTGGGAGAAAAAGAGTGGATGACAGAGAGCAGGGCTGCAAGAGAGGGAGTGGCTGTGAGAGAAAGAGAGAGTGAGAGAGTGGTGAGAGAGAGAGGGATGAAAGAGTGAGAGTGGTGAGAGAGAGAAGGGTGCGAGATAGGGAGTGGGGGTGTGAGAGAGAGAGAGTGGGTGAGTGATATAGCGGGGTGAGAGAGAAGGGGTGAGAGAGAGGAGGGTGGTGAAAGAGAGGGGTGAGAGAGAGGGGTCTGAGAGAGAGAGAAGGATGAGAGAGATGGTGTGAGAGAGAGGGGTGAGAGAGAGAGAGCAGGAGGTGAGAGAGAGAGGGCTGAGAGAGAGGGTGAGAGAGGGGGGTGAGACACAGAGAATGGAGTGAGGGAGAGAGGGTGAGAGATTGAGGGTGTATGAGAGAGGGGGTGATAGACAGAGAGAGAGTGCTGGGAGAGAGATGGTGCGATAGAGAGAGGGGGTGAGAGAGAGAGGCTGAGAGAGAGAGGGGGTAACAGAAAGAGAGTGAAAGGGTGAGAGAAAGCGAGAAGGATGAGAGTGGACGTGAGGGAGAGAGGGGTCAGAGAGTGAGAGTTGTGTGAGAGAGTGTGGGTGAAAGAGAGTGGGGCTGCCAGAGACAGAGGGGCAGCGAGAGAGAGAGGGTGAGAGAGAGAGAAAATGAGAGTGGGGGAGTGAGAGACAGAGAGAGAGGGATGGGAGAAAAGGGTGAGAGAGAGAGTGTGTGTGTGTGAGAGAGGAATGAGAGAGAGGGTGAGAGAGAGGGGTGAGAGAAAGAGAGAGAGAGGTTGAGAGAGAGAGGGGGGTGAGAGAGAGAGTGGTGTGCGGGTGAGAGAGAGAGAGAGGGTGAGAAACAGGGGTCAGAGAGTGAGAGGGGTGAGAGAGAATGAGGGGTGAGAGGGTGAGAGATGTGAGAGAGGGAGGGGTTAGAGAGAGAGGGGTGAGAGAGGGAGAGGGTGTGAGTAAGAGGGGCTGCCAGAGAGAGAGGGAGTGAGAGAGAGAGAGATTGGGTGTGAGAGAGCGAGGGGCTGCGAGAGAGAGAGAGAGAGAGTGAGAGAGATAGGTGAGAGAGAGATAGGGATGAGACAGAGGAGTGAGAGAGAGAGGGGTGCCAGATAGGGAGAGGGGAGAGAGCGGGTAGGGTTGAGAGGGAAAGGGCGGTGAGAGAGAGAGGGAGTGAGAGAGAGAGGGGTGATGAGAGAGAGGGGTGAGGGACAGTCGGTTTGAGAGAGAGAGAAAAAAAAAGAGAGAGAGGGTGTGAGAGGCAAACGGTTTGAGAGAGAGTAAAAAATGAGAGAGAGTTGTTGAGAGACAGAGAGAGAGAGAGGTTGGAGAGAGAGGGGTGAGAGCCAGAGAGAAAGAGCTGGGAGAGAGAGGGATGTGTGAGAGAGGGTGAGAGAGAGAGGGGTGATAGAGAGAGAGGGGTGTGTGAGAGAGAGAGATGTGAGAGATAGAGAGGGGGGTGAGAGAGATTGATGAGAGAGGGGTCAGGGAGTGAGAGGGTGAGAGAGAATGAGGGGTGAGAGGGAGAGACAGGTGTGAGAGGGGGGTTTTAGATAGAGGAGTGGGACAGGGAGAGGGTGAGATAGAGAGCGGCTGCGAGAGAGAGAGGGGTGAGAGCAAGAAAGAGAGCGTGAGAAAGAAGGGGTGAGAGAGAGGGGGAGTTGAGAGAGAGAGATTTGAGAGAGTGAGGGTGAGAGAGGGGGTGTGTGAGAGAGAGAATGGGGTGAGAGAGGGGGGTGAGAGACAGAGGGTGTGTGTGTGTGTGTGAGAGAGAGAAAATGTGAGAGAGAAGATGAAAGACAGAGAGAGAGGGCTAGGAGAGAGATGGTGAGATAAAGAGAGATGGTGTGTGTGAGAGAGAGGGTTGAGAGAGAGAGAGGCTAAGTGAGCGAGAGGGGTGAGCGAAAGGGAGAGAGGGTGAGAAAGAGAAAGGGGTGAGAGAAAGAGAGGGGGTGAGAGATAGAGAGGGGTTGAGAGAGTGAGGGGTCAGAAAGTGAGATGGGTGAGAGAGAGATAGAGTGAAAGGGTGACAGAGAGATGCTGAGAGAGAGAGGGGGTGACAGAAAGAGAGTGAAAGGGTGAGAGAAAGTGACAAGTGTGAGAGTGGGGGTGAGAGAGAGGGGTCAGAGAGTGAGAGTGGTGTGAGAGAGTGTGGGTGAGAGAGAGTGGGGCTGCCAGAGACAGAGGGGCAGCGAGAGATAGAGGGTGAGAGAGAGATAAAACGAGAGAGAGGGGTGGGAGAGAAAGGGTGAGATAGAGAGAGAGTGTGTGTGAGAGAGGGGTGAGAGAGTGGGTGAGAGAGGGGTGAGAGAAAGAGAGAGAGAGGGTGAGAGAGAGAGGGGTGAGAGAGAGAATGGTGTGTGGGTGAGAGATAGAGAAGGTGAGAGAGAGGGGTCAGAGAGTGAGAGGGGTCAGAGAGAATGAGGGGTGAGAGGATGAGAGATGTGTGAGAGGGAGGGATTAGAGAGGGAGCGGGTGTGAGTAAGAGGGGCTGCGAGAGAGAGGGAGTGAGAGAGAGAGAGTGGGTGAGAGAGAGCGGGACTGCCAGAGAGCGAGGGGCTGCGAGAGAGAGAGAGTGCGAGAGAGATAGGTGAGAGAGAGAGAGGGATGAGACAGTGAGAGGAGAGAGAGGGGGGGTGTGCCAGATAGGGAGAGGGGGAGAGAGAGAGAGAGAGGAGAGGTGAGAGGGAAAGGGCGGTGAGAGAGAGAGGGGGTGAGAGAGAGAGGGGTGATGAGAGAGAGGGGTGAGGGACAGTCGGTTTGAGAGAGAGACAAAAAGAGAGAGAGAGAGTATGAGAGACAGCCGGTTTGAAAGAGAGAATAAAAGAGAGAGCGCGGTTGAGAGACAAAGAGAGAGGTTGGAGAGAGAGGGGTGAGAAACAGAGAGAAAGAGCTGGGAGAGCGAGGGGTGAGAGAGAGAGGATGAGAGAGATAGGGGTGTGAAAGATAGAGAAGGGGGTGAGAGAGAGTGATGAGTGAGGGGTCAGAGAGTGAGAGGGTGAGAGAGAATGAGGGGTGAGAGGGAGAGACAGGTGTGAGAGAGGGGTTAGAGAGAGTGGGGTCGGACAGGGAGAGGGTGAAAGAGAGAGGGGCTGCGAGAGAGAGAGGGGTGAGAGAAAGAAAGAGAGGGTGAGATAGACGGGGTGAGAGAGAGGGGGAGTTGAGACAGAAAGATTTGAGAGTGTGAGGGTGAGAGAGGGGGCGTGTGAGAGAGAGAATGGGGTGAGAGAGGGGTTGAGAGACAGAGTGTGTGTGTGAGAGAGAGAGAGAATGAGAGAGAGAAGATGAGAGACAGAGAGAGAGGGCTGGGAGAGAGAGGCTAAGAGAGCGAGAGGGGTGAGCGAAAGGGAGAGAGGGTGAGAAAGAGAAAGGGGTGAGAGAAAGAGAGGGGGGGTGAGAGATAGAGAGGGGGTGAGAGAGAGGGGGTGAGAGAGTGAGGGGTCAGAGGGAGAGATGGGTGAGAGAGAATGAGAGTGAGGGGGGCTGCGAGAGAAAGAGGGTGTGAGAAAAAGAGTGGATGAGAGAGAGAGGGATGAGAGAGTGAGAGGGGTGAGAGAGAGTAAAGGTGCGAGATAGGGAGTGGGGGTGTGAGAGAGAGAGTGGGTGAGTGATAGAGGGGCTGAGAGAGAGAGGGGTTGTGAGAGAGAGTGGTGTGAGAGAGGAGGGTGGTGAGAGAGAGGGGTGAGAGAGAGAGGACGTGAGAGACAGACGGTTTGAGACAGAGGGAGAAAAATAATACAGGGGGTGAGAGACTGAGAGAGAGACGTGGGTCAGAGAGGGTGAGAGAGAGGGGTGAGAGATAGAGAGGGATGAGAGAGAGGGCTCAGAGAAAGTGAGGGGTCAGAGAAAGAGATGGGTGAGAGACGGGGTGAGATAGTGAGAGGGTGATAGAGACAGAGGGTGAGAGAGAGGTGGTGAGAGAAAGAGAGAGAGGTTGAGAGAGGGGGTGGGAGTGAGGGGTCAGAAAGTCAGGGGTCAGAGAGTGAGAGTTGTGAGAGAGAATGAGGGATGAGATGGAGAGACAGGTGTGCGAGATAGGACTTAGAGAGAGAGGGGTGGGACAGGGAAAACGTTAAAAAAGGAGCTGCGAGAAAGAGAGTGTGAGAGAGTGGTGAGAGAGAGGGGTGAGATAAAGAAAGAGAGGGTTAGAAAGAGGGGGTGAGAGAGAGGGGGAGTTGAGAGAGAGAGGTTTGAGAGAGAGAGGGTGAGAGAGGGGGTGGGAGAGAGGGGTCAGAAAGTGAGGGGTCAGAGAGTGAGAGTTGTGAGAGAGAATGAGGGATGAGATGGAGAGACAGGTGTGCGAGATAGGGCTTAGAGAGAGAGGGGTGGGACAGGAAAAATGTTTAAAAAAAAGGAGCTGCGAGAAAGAGTGTGAGAGTGTGGTGAGAGAGAGGGGTGAGATAAAGAAAGAGAGGGTTAGAAAGAGGGGGTGAGAGAGAGGGGGAGTTGAGAGAGAGAGAGAGGTTTGAGAGAGAGAGGGTGAGAGAGGGGAGTATGTGAGAGAGAATGGGGTGAGAGAGTGGGGGTGAGACAGAGGGTGTGAGAGAAGGAGAAAATGAGAGAGGGGGGTGAGAGACAGAGAGAGG
Source organism: Chiloscyllium punctatum (assembly GCF_047496795.1). Classification (NCBI taxonomy): domain Eukaryota; kingdom Metazoa; phylum Chordata; class Chondrichthyes; order Orectolobiformes; family Hemiscylliidae; genus Chiloscyllium; species Chiloscyllium punctatum. The sequence goes on along the minus strand of NW_027309832.1, from coordinate 858,082 downwards.
GCTGGGAGAGAGATGGTGAAATAGAGAGAGAGAGAGAGGGTATGAGACAGAGAGAGGGGTGTGAGAGAGGGGTGAGAAATAGAGAGGGGGGTGAGAGAGAGTGTGTGAGAGAGAGCAGGGCTGCCAGAGAGAGAGGGGTTGTGAGAGAGAGAGAGTATGAGAGAGAGAGTGGTGAGAGAGAGAGGGGTGAGAGGGTGAGAGGGGTGAGAGAGAATGAGGGTGTGAGAGAGGTGGCTGTGAGAGAAAGAGGGTGTGAGATATAGTGGGTGAGAGAGAGCAGGGCTGCCAGAGAGAGAGGGGTTATGAGTGCGAGTGGCAGAGAGAGAGAGGGGTCAGAGACAGAGAGGGATGAGAGAGAGGGGTTGAGAGACAGAGAAAAAATGAGAAAGTGGGTGAGAGACAGAGAGAGATGGGTGGGAGAGAGAGGGTGAGATAGACAAAGGGTGAGAGCGAGGGGTGGGTGAGAGACAGAGGGTGAGAGAGAGGGGGGGCGATAGAAGGAGAGAGAGGGTGAGAGACGGGTGAGAGAGACAGGGGTGTGTGTGAGAGAGAGGGGGAGTGAGAGAGAGAGGGGTCAGAGTGAGAGGGGTCAGAGAGTGAGAGGGGTGAGACAGAATGATGGTTAAGAGGGAGAGAGAGGTGTGTGAGTGAGGGGTTAGAGAGAAAGAGGATGTATGAGAGAGTCAGTGAGAGAGATCTGGGCTGCCAGAGAGAGAGGAGCTGCGAGAAAGAGAGTGTGAAAGAGAGGGAGAGAGAGGTGAGAGCAAAAGATAGAGATGAGAGTGTGAGAGGGGTGAGTGAGAGAGAGAGAGAGAGAGAAGGTGCGAGAGAGAGACGGTGTGAGAGAGAGAGTGGGTGAGAGAGATCTGGGCTACCAGAGAGAGGGCTGCGAGAGAGAGAGTGTGAAAGAGAGGGAGAGAGAGGTGAAAGCAAAAGATAGAGATGAGACTGTGAGAGTGGTGAGAGAGAGAGAGAAGCTGCGAGAGAGAGAGAGAGAGAGGTGAGAGAGGGAGGGTTCAGAAACAGAGGGGTCAGAGAGTGAGAGGTGTAAGAGAGAATGAGGGATGACAGGGAGAGACAGGTGTGCGAGAGAGGGCTTAGAGAGAGAGGGGAGGGACAGGGAAAAGTTAAAAAAAGGGAGCTGCGAGAGAGAGTGTGTGAGAGAGAGAGGGGAAGAGAGAGGGGTTAGATAAAGAAATAGAGGGTTAGAAAGAGGGAGTGAGAGAGGGGGGAGTTGAGAGAGAGAATGTTTGAGAGAGGGTGAGAGAGGGGAGTGTGTGTGAGAGAGAATGGGGTGAGAGAGTGGGTGTGAGAGACAGAGGGTGTGAGAGAGAGAGAGAAAATGAGAGAGAGGGGGTGAGAGACAGAGAGAGGGCTGGGAGAGAGATGTTGAGATAGAGTGAGAGGGTGTGAGAGAGAGAGTGTGAGAGAAAGAGAGATAGGGTGAGAGAGAGAAAAGGGTGTGAGAGAGGGATGAGAGATAGAGAGGGGTTGAGAGAGCAGGGCTGCCAGAGAGAGAGGAGCTGTGAGAGAGAGAGGGTGAGAGAGAGTGTGGTGAGAGAGAGAGGGATGAGAGGGTGAGAGGGATGAGCGAGAATGAGGGTGTGAGAGAGGTGGCTGCGAGAGAAAGAGCGTGTGAGAAAGAGTGAGTGAGAGAGAGCAGGGCTGCCAGAGAGAGAGGGGCTATGAGAGAGAATGGCAGAGAGACAGGGGTCAGAGGCAGAGAGGGATGAGAGAGAGGGATTGAGAGAGAAAAAAATGAGAAAGGGGGTGAGAGACAGAGAGAGAGGGGTGGGAGAGAGAGGGTGAGATAGAGAGAGGGTGAGAGCGAGGCGGTTAAGAGACAGAGGGTGAGAGAGAGAGGGGGTGAGAGAAAGTGAGAGAGGGTGAGAGCCGGATGAGAGAGACAGGGGTGTGTGAAAGAGGGGGGGTGAGAGAGAGGAGTCAGAGAGAGAGTGGTCAGAGAGTGAGAGGGGTGAGACAGAATGAGGGGTGAGGGGGAGAGAGATGTGTGTGAGAGAGGGGTTAGAGAGAAAGATGGTGTGTGAGAGAGTGTGGGTGAGAGAGATCTGGGCTGCCAGCGAGAGAGGGGCTGCGAGAGAGAGAGGCTGTGAGAGAGAGAGTGGGTGAGAGAGATCTGGGCTACCAGAGAGAGAGGGCTGCGAGAGAGACAGTGTGAAAGAGAGGGAGAGAGAGGTGAGAGCAAAAGGTAGAGATGGGGGTGAGAGAGAGAGAAAGAAGGTGAGAGAGAGGGAGAGGGGGTGAGAGAGAGAGTGGGGGGAGAGAGAGTTGTTGTGAGAGACAGACGGGGGCGAGAGACAGACGGTTTGAGAGAGAAAAAAATGAGAGAGAGGGGTTGAGAGACAGAGAGAGAGGTGGGAGAGAGAGGGTAAGAGAGAGAGGTGGGATGAGAGAGAGAGGGGTTTGAGAGAGAGGGGTGGGGGTGAGAGAGAGGGGGATGAGAGAGTAGGTTTGTTAGAGAGAGGTGGGTGAGAGAGAGAGGTGTTCAGAGAGGGGGTGAGAGAGAGGCGGAGAGAGAGGTGTTTAAGAGTGAGAGTGTGGTTAGAGACAGAAGGTGTGCGAGACAGAGAAAATGAGAGAGAGGGGTTGAGAAGAGAGAGCGAGAGTTGTGGGAGAGAGAGGGTGAGAGAGAGAGAGGGGATAAGAGAGAGAGATGGTGAGAATAAGTTATCGAGAGGGTGAGAGAGAGGTTGAGAGAGTGAGAGGTATGTGAGAGAGAGGGTTGAGAGAGAAGGACAGGGGGGAGAGAGAGGTGACAGAGAGAGGTGTCAGAGAGTGAGATGAGTGAGAGAAGAGAAGGATGAGGAGAGGGGCTGAGAGAGAGGGGAGTGAGAGAGGGTGAGAGAGATGGATGAGAGAGAGTGGGGATGAGAGAGAGGGTCGTGAGAGAGGGGGTAAGGGAGAGATGGGGTGAGGGAGAACCAGTGAGAGAGGGGTTGAAAGAGAGAGAGGTTGAGAGCGGGAGAGGTGTGAGAGAGGGAGAGGGGGTGAGAGAGGGAGTGGGGGTGAGAGAGAGAGAGCATGGTGAGAGTGAGGTTAGGTGAGAGAGGGGCGTGCAAGAGAGAATGGGGTGTGTGAGAAAGTGGGGTGTGAGAGAAAGGGGGTGAGAGAGGGGGTGAGAGGGCGTAGTGAGAGAGAGTGGCGTGAGAGAGAGGGGTGTGATAGAGAGAAGGGGCTAAAGAGAGAGGGTGAGAGAGGGGGTGAGAGCGAGAGCGGGGTGAGAGACAGAGGAATGAGAGAGGGGAGGTTGAGGGGGCAGTGAGAGAGCTGTGAGAGAAGGGGTTAAAGAGAGAGAGGGTGAGAGAGAGGGGTGAGAGAAAGATATGAGTGAGAGAGAAGGGGTATAAAAAGAGAGAGGGTGAGAGAGAGAGGAGAGGGAGGGGGTGAGAGACAGAGGGATGAGGGAGAGACGGTTGAGAGAGAGGGTGGGAGAGAGGGGTGAGAGAGGGGGATGAGAGAGTGAGAGGGGTAAGGGAGAGGCCTGAGAGAGAGAGAGAGAGAGGGGATGAGAGATGGGGTGAGAGACAGGGTGTGAGAGAGAGAGAGAGTGGTGAGAGAGAGAGGGCGGTGAGAGGCAGACGGTTTGAGAGAGAAAAAAATGAGAGACGGGGTGAGAGACAGAGAGAGGGGTGAGAGAGAGAGAGGGTGAGTGAGAGAGAGGGAGAGAGTTCGAGAGAGTGGTGTGTGTGAAAGAGAGGGGTGAGCGAGAGGGAGAGTAGTGAGAGAGAGAGGGTTAGAGGCAGAAGGATGAGAGAGAGGGGTCAGAGAGAGAGAGAGGGTCAGAGGCAGAGAGGGGTGAGAGAGAGAGGCGGTGAGAGAGAGAGAGAAAAAATGAGAGAAAGGGGGTGAGAGACAGAGAGATGGGGTGGGAGAATGAGGGTCAGATAGAGAGAGGGTGTGTGTGTGAGAGAGAGGGTTGAGAGACAGAGGGTGAGAGAGAGGGGGTGAGAGAGAGGTGTGAGAGATAGAGAGGCGGGTGAGGGAGAGGGGTCAGAGAGTGAGAGGGGTGAGAGAGAGAGAGAGAGAGGAAAGAGAGAGAGAGTGAGTGGTGAACCAGAACTTGTCACTGACCTCGCTAAACTGTTCCAGTATCGTTACAACATTTCCCCGATTTCATGGAAAAGTATCTCCTATACATAAAAAGCAGAACAATTCCAATCTGACCAATTACCACCCATCAGTCTACTCTCGAACATCAGTAAAGTGATGTAAGGTGTCAGTGCTTTCAAGCAGCACCTGCCCAGCCATACCCTGGTCAATGATGCCCAGCTTGGGCTCCACCAGGGCCACTCAGCTCCTGACCTCATTACCTTGGTTCAAACATGGACAAAAGAGCTGAATTCCAGAGGTGGGGTGAGAGTGACAGCCCTTTAAAACAAGGCTGTCTTTGACCAAGTGTGGCATTAAGGGGCCTTAGCAAAACTGGAATCAATGGGTATCAGGGGCAAACTCCCCGCTGGTTAGAATCATACCTGACATGTAGGAAGATGGTCATGGTTGATAAAGGTCAGTCAACCCAGCTCCAGGACAGGTCTGTCGGAGTCCCTCAGGCAGTAGCCTTGGCCCAAACATCTTCAGGGCTACTTCGTCAATGACCTTCCCTCCATTTTAAGGTCAGAAGTGAGGATATTTGCCAATCATTGCACAATGTTCAGCAACATTTGTGGCTCCTCAGATACTGAAGCAATCCATGTACAAATGCGACAAGATCTCGACAGTATCCAGGCTGACAAGTGGTAAGTAATATTCACGCCACACAAATGCCAGACCGTGACCATCACCACGAAAATACAATCTAACCACTGCTCATTGGCATTCAATGGTGTTACTATCACTGAATCCACAGTGGACTGCAGTGGTTCAACAAGGCAGCTCACCCACCACCTTCTCAAGGGGCAACCAGGGACATGCAATAATTGCTGGCCCAGCCAGTCACACCCAGATTCAGGAAATCAATAAATAGAAAAACAACATTTCTTTTAACAGAGGAAGGTTGCTGAGGTACCACAGGGATCGGTGCTCAGGCCCCAGCTGTTCACAATATCCATTAAACATGGCTGGAGATCACAGTGAGATATATAAAACTCTGAGAGGGTGAGACAGATTGGAAGCAGGGATGATAATTCCCCAGGCTGTAGTGTCTAAAACAAGGGGCCACAGTCTTAGGTACAGACAGGCCATTCTGCATGAGATAAAAATAAATATCTGCACTCAGATACTGGAGACCCTGGGGAATTCGCTCACACCTGGTAGCCAAGACACTGAATATAAACAAGGATTTGGAGACAGTAAAGGGATGGTGGGAGAGCAGGAGAACGGTGTGGAAATAAAAGGCCCGGTATCATTATATTGAATTGGGTAGCAAACTTGACAGAGTAAAAGGACGACTGCACTTCCTATTTTATAGCTTCCCAAGGTTAATCGCATTAAGGGATGTGGACAGTGTGTGGAAAAAGTGCATTGTGGAGATATTTGAACATGAACTGGAATGGGGAAGGTTTAATATATTGTATGGCCTACTCCATTCCCGATGTTTCTGTGTAGTCTGTAAATGTTGTCACATGATCTTAGCTGTTAGGAAGGAGGTCTCTGCAGGGTCAAAAGGACTGTGTTTCTCACTCCCTTTTTCCGATACTGAGGCTGGGGCCGGGTGTTCTGTCTGGTTTTATCCTTTAGACCTAGGAACAGTTTGATACAATAGATTGTCTTGGTTGGCAGATTCCAAGATCATTGAAAAGTTTATCACATGTCTGTGTGTCTGCAGTCATGTCTAGGCCAGACCACGAAAGCACGGGAGATTCACTTCCTGAAAGTACATTTGCGAAGCAAATTGGTGTTTACAATCAACATTGGCTTGAAGGTCATTATTACGGACACCAGATTTTGCATCTTAGTATTTTGCCAGTTGTTTTTAACTTCCACCAGTTGCCAGAGCATTAGCCTGGTCTGCATTAGTAATCCAGTGTCATTTCCACAGCAGCACCATCTCCACATGGGGACAAATCAGAAAGCACACTGAGCAGGTTATTTCTGTGCTGCTTGACAGATCTGTCAAAACTACCTCCCACCAATTTGACTGTCGTGCTGGGACTGAGGGGTGGTAATTATTCAGATGGTAATTATATTCGCTTAGGAACTGGACATAGTTGAGTAATTTTCCACATTGCCAGGGTGATGTCAGAGTTGGAGCTGGAATGAAACAGCTTCCCCAGGGACAAGGCTTGTTGTGCAGCACAAGTCTTCAGTCCTATTGCAGGAATGGGGTCAGGGCTCATTGCCTTTGTCATATCTACTGTGTTCAGCTGTTTCTTCATGTCACGGGCAGCAAATCGAATTGGTTGAAGACTGGCATCTGTGATTCTGTGGGCATTATGGCGAGGGTGAGGTGGATAATCGACTCAACATGTTTGGCTGAGGATAGTGCAGTTACCACATCCTGGTCTTTTACACTGATTAGATTAGGTTAGATTAGATATGCAGAGCAGTTCGATTAATTAGGATGGGGATATTTGTGGATCCCTTTGCTTCAGTCATTTGTTTAATTGTCCATCACCATTTACGACAGAATGTGGCAGGACTGCGGAGCTTTGATCAGATCTGTTGGTCAAGTCTGGTAGTTTTAATGGGTTCGTGTCAGGTTTAGGTTGACGTGGTTCTGACCCTAACATATTCACCCACAGTCATTACTGAAACATAGATCGTATTGATGGCAATGGCAGACTGAGGAGATTATCCGAGGGAAAATGTTACAGGTTGTGATTGAATGCTGTTCTGCTTCTCCTGCTGCTGTCGTCTACAGCACTACATGAATACGCAGTTTCGAGCTGCAATATCTGCAATGCAATTCTGCTGTCTGTTCCCCAATTCTCACTGAGACACATTGACCCATCAGCCCTGTAATCAGTGACCGAACCTGGTTTCTGGTATGGTAACCCTCCCATTTTCATACTCTCATTCTGCTGATGGTCTATCCCTGGGTCATGCTTCCAATCTGACACATTCTGCGAAACCAATTAACAGATTTTAATTCAATTGTTTAATTCATCTGAATCTTTTTTTTCCTTGAGTAATACCATCTTCTGTGTTTAAAGTGAATGCCTTTCCCTCTGTTTCTCTCCCTGACCACGATTAAGAGCGCTGCAGTGTCAGTGATACCAGCCTTATGTAGTTTCAGAACTGATGAATTCTCAGGATTCCCAATCATTTTCACCGCATTCTATGTTTCCTCTTTTGGTTTGATGCCTTATCACTCATGGTTGCCTGGTCCTCCCATGAGTATGATTCATCTTCTTCTTGGAATGAATTTCTGATATTCTCCAAATTATCCACAGAAATTCCTGATTTTGTTGCTCCTTTATCGGTTCTGCTCGGCTCCCCTTCCAATTAACTCTGGCCAGCTCCTCACGCATGTATTTGTACTTACGTTACTCAATTATAATCACATTGCATCAAGAAGCGAGCAATGGATATAAACTGAAAGAAGGAGTTTAGAGAAGAGAAGCAAAGAATAATTGGTAAGTTTCTTAACTAGATACAAAGAGTGAAAGAGCAAGACAACATAGATGAGGAACTGTGAAAAACGAGGAAACTAGATAATCGAAAGAAGTAGATATATATCCCTCAATGTTTTGGCAAATCCTGTGTGCTGTGGTCCTTTGTACAGTGCATGTACAACAGAGTAATGTGTTCAAATGCTGGGTCTGATGCAAGAATTTTTATCTCCCATAATATGACAGACACAAGCTTTGAAAAGAACCCAACAAGCCAATATATTTAATTCTGGTAGAAAGGGGATTAAATGAAATAAGTTGGGACACCAGAAACAAGAATTTATAACACACATCCTGATAAGAATGAGAGATTGGAGGAGACAATTCCAGAAAAGGAGGGAATGTTGAGAGAAGGGGAACATATCATTTTAGATAAAAATCAAATGATGTTTTCATGTTTTATAAATTTTATACATCATTTTAGTTTACTGTGTCTCCGTTGTTCATTTAGAATGTGTTGTGTATATATGAAAAATGTTACATATGTGCACACACACATTAATTAAACAGTGTATATAAAATCATATTTCCGCCATTGAAGTGGTCCTGCTGTCATGTTACCAGGATACATGAACACCAACTGGCCACCAAAAGACATGACCCATTATCACTATGTTCCATACATACAGATAAAGAAGGGCACCACTTTGATTGGGACAACGCACACACATACTAAGACACGCAACGACGTTCTTAGAGGAATGGCGTTCTGACAAGAAGTCCACCAATAAACACAGCAATTTAAATCCCATCTACGTTCTCTTGTAAAACAAAGGAACTGGAAATGACATCATCCCTCTTAAGAAACCAAGACCTATAAAAAGAGAGACGCGAGATACCACCAGCACTTCAGCAGAGACTCTGATAATGTTACCTGGTCATAGTGCTGAAATATCTAAAAATACACCTTCAAGCACAGCGAGATAACTTGCATTTATACAAACTGATATTTTTATTTATTAGTAGAATTTGGGAGTTCATTGTCACTCACGTTTTAACAGATTACGAGGTGAGGTGAGCTTTTCTGGGTTAGTGGTTTTAATTAACATAAGGCATTGACATTGTGGTCTTAATAGTTTGGGGCCTTGCCATATGGGATTTGAACAGGTTTCGGGTTCAAAATATCCCAGCAAATTCCAGCACGTTGCAATTAGTGACCTAGATCTTCAAATAAAACCGGTGGGAAAAATTGCTAAATTTTGTTTAATTGTGGTTGGTTAAATTAAAAATGAGAGAAATGGTTTTTAACATTAATAAAGAGGTTTTCAAATTTTCCCAAGAAAGTTTAGAAAGACAGAAGCAGGACATATTTTAGAATTAGCAAATAGGTTGGAATTGGGTTTAAACTCTCTTTACACAGAGAGTTGTGAGAGCATGAAATGCGTTGCCAGCAGCAGTTGTGGAAGCAAGGTCATTGGGGACATTTAAGAGACTACTGGACATGCATATGGTCACAGAAATGTGAGGGTGCATACCTAAGGATCAGTGGTCGGCACAACATCGTGGGCTGAAGGGCCTGTTCTGTGCTGTACTGTTCTATGTTCTATGTTCAGGGACAAGAGGAAAGCTGAATTTGTAATGGAGTTGGTCAAGCACTTTGATGTATCAGAGAAACAGACAAGTGCAGTTGAGTTATAAAAAACTTAAATTGCAAATATGGCAACTAAAGTTAGAAGATAAAGAAAGAGATGGAAACAGACAGAGAAGACAGAGAAAGAGAGGAAAAAGAAAGAGAGAGAGAACTTGAAATTCTGAAGTTGGGAATTAGACAAGAAAGTGAAATTAACAGGATGGAGATGAAGGGTGAACGTAGGGATGTACACAACTATGTTAATACCTTGCCATGTTTCGGTGAGAAAAATGTCAAAACCTTTTTTATTTCATTTGAAAAATGGCTAGGCAGGTGTCGTGTCCAGTGAACTTGTGGGTAATGCTAGTTCAGAATAAGCTGGTGGGCACATCCGGTGAGGTATGCGCAGCGCTAACAGATGAGGGATCAAGAGATTATCAAGATATAAAATTGGCTATTTTGATTTGGTAATGAATTGGTACTAGAAGCATATAGACAGAGGTTCACAAAAATAGAGACGGAACCAGGTCAGACTTATGTTGAGTTTGAAAGAATTAACCACAGTCGTTTTGATAGATGGGTGCTGGCCTTAAAAATGGATAAGCCCTGTGAGGCTTGAAGGGAGATTATTCTGCTGGAAAATTTGAAACACACACTTCCAGAGAGGGTAAGAATTCATGTGAGTGAACAGAAAGTTCCAGAAGCGAGAAACGCGGCAGAAATGGCAGGTAAATACGCATTGGTGCATTATTTGAAAAATGGATACTTGAGTTTTGGTTGCTGTTTTGAGAGCCATTCAAATGCAACCAAAGAGTTTAAATAACGCTCAGGATATCAGAAGCAAACAGAATTTGAATATTATTGTCTGGACACCTGGAAAGCAATCAAATTATGAGAATTATTATATCATGGGGTGTATATAAACCCAGCATTTTGAACACTGGAGGGAGAGCGACTGTTAACTAACAGCAGAACAACTGCTTTAGAGCAGGAGTGCTAAGTGGCCATCTCAAACAATCTCTGGCAAAGACACCCGTTCATGTAAACCTACTTGCAATAAAAAACAGACCCAGGGAGGTCAGCAGCTGAAAAAGTGACCTCAGCGGGGAAGATAGAGACTGTATGGTCTTGAGATTGTAATGTTTAATATGTAGGTTGTTGGAACAGCATATGTTTTACAGAGTTGGAGTCAGATAGTAAGTAGCTAAGAAAAGAACGGCTTGTACTTGCGAATAGTTTTTGTTTAGTGTTCACTATTAAAGTTAAGAAACTAACTTGTTAATTTTTGTTAAATTGTGGTATTTACCAGATCTGTGTCGCTCAAAATTTAACAGATTACGAGGTGAGACGAGCTTTTCTGGGTGTTTGGTTTTCATTCACAGAGACGTTTGACTCCACCTTGTAAATGTCTATACACGCTAACCCTATTTCCCTGCAGTTGGCCCATATCCTTCCAGTCCTTTCCGATCCACATAGTTATCCAAATGCTTTTGAATTGTTGTTAATGTACCCCCCTCAACCACATCTGCTCCAGCTCATCCATGTACCAGCCCTCTGTGTAAAGAAGTGGTCCCTCAGGTTCCATTTTATTCCTTCCCCTCTAACCTTAAACTGATTCCCTCTAATCCTCGATTCTCTACACCTTGGAAAAAGACTGAGAGCATTAATCCTATCCATACCCCTCGTGACTTTATACAGCTCCACAAGAACTCCCTCAGTCTCCTACACTCTAAAGAAAATGTCCTAGCTTTTCCAACCTTTCTCTATAACTCAGACCATTGGGCCCTGGCAACGTCCTTGTTAATTGCTTCTGTATTCTTTTTAATTTAGTAACATCCTCCCTATACCAAGATGACAAAACTGAACACAATACTCCACGTGCAGCCTTACCAAAGCCCTCTGTAACTGCAACATAAGGTCCCAACTTCTATACTCAATATCCTGCCTGATGAAGGCCAGTGTGCCAAAAGCCTCCTTCATTTCCCTGTCTACCTGTGACTCCACGCTTAGAGAACCGTGCACCTGAACATCAAGGTCTCTCTGGCCACTGCACCCCTTAAGATCCTCCCATTCACCGCGAAACTCCTACCTTGAATTGAGTTTCCAAAATGCAAGACCTCACACTTCTATATTAAATTCCATTTGCCATTTCTCGGCCCACTTCCCCACCTGATTAAGGTCCTGCTGCAATTTTTGATAAACATCCTCACTGATCATGCTCCCACTTATTTTAGTGTCATCTGCAAACTTACTAATTATACCTTGTACACTCTCAACCAAATCATAGACAACAAACAGCTATGGACCCAGCCTCCAGTCTGACAAACATCCTTCCACTTAACCCTCTGCTTCCTACCATCAATTCAAATGTCATTCCAATTGGCCTGTTCCCGCAGCATTTCAAGTGATGTAACCTTTCAGTGCAGCCTGCCATGTGGAAACTTATCAAAGGCCTTACTGAAATCCATAGAGACTACGTCTATCACTCTGCCCTCATTAAACTTCCTGGTCACTTCATCAAAGGACTCTAAGAAATTTGGGAAGCATGATCTCCCACTCACAAGTCTATGCTGACTACTCCAAATCAAACCCTGTGTAAGTATTGGGTGCAGTCAATGGTATGCTGTCGTTCATTGTAAGATGATTCGAGTACATAAGTAAAGCCATCTTCCAGCTGTTGTAGAGCCTTGCTGAGAGACCATTTGGGGCACTCTGTACAGATTTGATCTCCTTTGTAAGGAATGATCTCTTTACCACAGACACGGGTGATGGTAACATGAGGATAGAGTGAATAAGCAGAGTGTTTAATCTGTAGAGCTGCAAGAGACGAAGTAATGATGACGCTGAAATATGAGGAGTGGCAGCGATGACTTATTTCCAAAAGAGACATTGATAGGGAGAGAAATTCCATACTTTACCAAGGACTGATCGGTTTAATTTATTGCTACGTGTATCTCAGTACAGGGAAACACTTTATTTATGAGCAGTGGAGGAAGATCATAGTAAGCATGGCCAGACAGATCATAGGGTGGAATTAGACTTGGACAGAGTAAGGCATACAGGTTACACTGAAAAGGACATGCACTCAACAAGGTCAACATGAACAAAATCACTATTATTTGAACTTAGAGAGTCCATTCATCAATCTAACGTGACTTTCCGAATGACGTGACTTGCCTAAATTAACTCTCCCCACGTTATTGTGCAGTCGGCTTGTGAACCCTGTACTGAACGTCAGGTTATTCACAATCCCCAACAGCAGCCACAATACCTTCATTCTGAAACAGGTAGCCATTACCACCCACTTCCTCCCTTCATAGAAGCACCAGGCTATCTTCTTGGAGATGAAAGATACCTTCTTGAGACGTCACACAAGACATATGGCTTCCCTCCTCACCATGTTAAATTCCCATGTGTATATCATAAGCAACGGAGCCACCTGGAACAACATGGAGCAGTCTGTCTGTGCAGCCTCTGCTCCACTTGTTCATCATGTTAGAACCTCAATCTGGAGACCCTTAAGACTGCCGATGCTGGCGATCAGAGTAGAGCGTCGATTGCTGGAAAAGCACAGCAGGTTAGGCAGCATCCGAGAAGCAGGACAATCGATGTTTCTGGCATACGGCATTCATCAGGAATCAGCATCAATTACCTCATTCTGCCCCTGTGTAAGTGCATTGAGGTGGGAATGGCCTCCTACTGTTCCTGTATAAGTGACTCAAGGGACTGACTGACTTCTTCCTCGTCCGATTGGACAGGGCCAAGGGCCTGATTGGGTTACCCCTGGTTCCTGTTTGACAGCTCGATGTACTGACAGCTCGATGATGCTGCAGCTTTAAGAGATTATTTTTGTCCTGGTTTCTTTTAAGAGAGAGATTGAACGATTGTAAACAAGCTAGCTAGTTAAGACCACTTGAGTACTACTAGCGAGGCCTTAGGTTAATGTTAATGCAGTCTGAATGCGTGTGACCAGCTCTCACAAATTAGGACCACTGGATTTTGGTTTCTCAGTAACATCAAAAACAATAGAGGTCTCCACAGAGTTGGAAGCTTCAGGGAATGTATCCTAGCTGCTACTGTCTCGGAATTTTCTCTCGATGCTGTTTTCAATTCCTGAATTTTCATTTTTGCCAAGGGTTGTGTTTATGGGCATTTCCTATGTTGGAATAGTTCATTAGTAATAGTTCCTAGAACTATTATTCTGTTAAGTTGCCCAATAGCATTACATTATTCTAAATTCCTCTTTCTATGGTTTTATTTCATCTTTCGAGTTTAAATAAATGGTATTTTGTTTACCACCGATTAGTTTGACCAGTCACATTGCATCTGGAACAGACACTTTACATTTCCTTTAAAATAAGAAAACATTAGAATTCAAAGTTTGTGAGAAAACATTAGAGTCTAGGCTACTGCATTCAAATACTTTCGAGGGGCTCTGGTGTGGTCCATCACACTAGACGCCTTGTCTTCCTGAGTAATAGGCTGGAGGCACTGAATGGGCTGTTCCTGTTCTTCACCAATAGTGTCAATGGGCTGAATGACTTCCTCATATTCCTGGGAAACCAGCGTTAGGTGCGGAATGAACTCTTGTTTAACTGTGGCAATGTGCAGTGTCAGGAATTGCTGTTACATGAATGTTATGGACACTTTAACAGCACACGTCTCAATGGAGTCTGGGTCTTGCTGCTCATGGACACAGAGCAGTTCAGGAAGTGACGGGGGATAAAATGCTATGAACATTGTGCAATCTTCAGTGACCATCCCCACTTCTGTTCTTATGGTGGCGAGGGTGGGGTAGCGGTGGTGGCGGGCGGGGAGACATTGACGAAGCAGCTGAAGATGTTTGTGAAGAGGAAGCTTACCCTGAGGTTCTCCCACAGAGCTGACACAGGACTGAGATAATGGACATCTTCCTTTGTTCCATGTTTGATTCCAAACACTGGAGAGTTTTACTCTGATTCCCATTAAGTCCAGTTTTGTTAAGCTTCTTGATGTCAATAAAAGGCAACCACTGCTTTGATATCAGGGCCATTCATTTTTACCTGAACCCTTGAGTAAACCTCTTTTTTTCATATCATTATCGATGATATATGAGCAGCAAGTGTTTTCTTCAAACAGGTGTTATTGAATGTCAGGATTTCTCTTCTCAAAAATGTTGGGGAGCGAGACGACTGAAAGTATTTGAAGAGGGGTGGATGGAACTTGACCTGTCAGAGAGGTGAGGGCTATGATGAATTGGGAATAAAAGAGGATTTCAGACCGAGAACGGATCAGCCACGATCTTAGTGAAGGGCAAGGCAGGCTTGGGAGTGAATGACCTGCCCCTGCTTCTGATGTTCTGTGTTCTGTTACTGAATTCTGCAGACAGGGAGACCAGAGGATTTGTGAGCCATCACTGGCTGAGGTATGGGGGCTGCATTCTCAGTGAATCTGGATCTACAACATGACCAACAAACGAAGCACAAGTTGCAGAGAGGGGAAGCTCTGTAACGAGAGATGAGGGGCCTCATTCATTCCCGTGCCTGGATTTTCCAATTACATTTCCCAAATCACCTCAAAGCATGTGGGACAGTCTTGAAGGGCGGAATGGTCTCCTTTGTTCTTGTGCAACAGGTTACAGGAGTAAGTAGCCTCCAACTGCTCCTGTCTAGCAGGTTTGAGGGGCTGGATGGAACACAGGAACATGGAACTGAGGAGCAGGAGTGGGTCATTAGACACTTTGAGCTTTCTCCACCAGGCACTAAGATTGTGGCTGAGCAGGTTGGGGTCTCAGCCTCACTTTCCTGTCTCCATCCCATTATGTATGACTCACTTCTCTGTCAAATATTTACCTAACGCAGCTTTCAATCAATATGAACATAGAGGCACGATAAACTTCCAGTGAAGAGATTTCCCACTTGAAAGGTCCTTTCAGAATTTTTTGTCATCCCTCTTAGAGAATCAGAGAGTCATACAGAACGGAAAAAAGACCCGTTAGTCCAATCTGTTCATTCTAATCATATATCAAATCTGATTCAGTCCAATTTGCCAGCATTTGGCCAATATCCCTCCTCTTTCAGATACTTTTTAAATGTGCGATTGTAACCGCCTTCACCACTTCCTCTGACACATTTTCTTGTACACACACCACTCTCTGTGTGAAACATTTATCATCAGATCCTTTCTAAATTAATCGACCTCTCCCCTTCAACCTATGCCCTTTTGTTCTGGACCCCTCTATCCTGGGGAGCAGAGCGTGGCTGTTCAGAACATCCATGCCCCTGATGGTTTTATAAACCTCTATAATGTCACCCCTCAACGTCTTACACTCCAGGAGAAAGCACCTCAAACTAATCAACCTCTCCCTAAAGCTCAAACCTCCAGTCCTGGAACATCTGTGTAAGTCATTTCAGCAGAAACCCGAATTGAACGCAGTATTCTTAAAGTGCCCTCACCAACATCCTGTACAGATGCAACATGCCACCACAACTACTATACTCAATGCCCTGACTGATTAAGGCAAAAGTGCCAAATGTGTTCTGCACCACTCTGGCGACCTGCGACTCCACTTTCAAGGAACAATGCACCTGCAGCCCTAGGTCCCTTTGTTCTACAACACTCCCCAGGACCTGACCATCAAGTGTATAATTTCTACCCTGATTTGACTTCCTAAACTGCAAAATCTCGTATTTATCTGAATTAGACTTTATCTGTCACTCCTTGCCCCTTTGTCCCATCTATTTGTGGTCTTGTAGTACTCTGAGATAATCTATTACACCACCTTTCTGATGTCATCTGTATACTTACTAACTATTGCCCCTATATTCACATCTAAATCCTTTACATAAATGATGAAATGCAGTGAACTCAGTACTGATTCTTACAGCACACTGTTTCTCACAAGCCTCCAGACTGAAAAAAATCCCTCTTCCTTCAAGCCAAATATGACTAGCTTCTTCTGTATCCCTTGTGACCGAAACTTACTAGTCTGTCTACCAATCCGAATGAATACTAGCTATGAAGAGACGCTGAGTAAGTTAGGTTTATTTTCACTAGAAAAAAAGGAGATTGTGGGGGACCTGATTGAGGTTTGCAAAATCATGAAGGGTATAGACAGGGTGGACAGAGACAAGCTTTTTCCCAGGGTGAAGGATTCAAAAACGAGAGGTCATGCTTCCAAAGTGAGAGGTGTGATGTTTAAGGGGGAATATACGAGGTATTTACTTCACACAGAGGGTGGTGAGCGTTTGCAACGCGTTGCCAGCAGAGGTGGTAGAGGCAGGCACGGTAGATTCATTTAAGATGCGTCTGGACAGATGTATGAGTAGGTGGGGTACATAGGATTACAGATGCTTAGGAATTGACCAACAAATTTAGACAGTACATTTGGATCGCCTCAGACTTGGAGGGCGAAGGGCCTGTTCCTGGGCTGTAAATTTTCTTTGGTCCTTGTTCTTTAAATGAACACCTTGCTGAGGTCTATATAGACAATGTCTACCAAACTGCCTTCATCAATTTTCTTTGTCACCTCTTTAAAAAACTCAACCAAATTAATGACACATGATTTCCCATGCAGAAAGCTACGTTGTCTACTCTGATCAGCCCTTGCCTTCCCAAATGTATGCAAATGCTATCCCTCAGAAGCCCCTCCAACAACTTACATCAGGCTCACCGGTCGATTGTTCCCCGGCTTTTTGGGTCACTGTTTCCTTTTCTAGTCCCACTCCTCCACTGCTCACAACAAATGCTAAATGTAACAAGGTTAGTGATATGCCCCATGATATCGGTCTCAGACTGGGTCAGGGTCAGTTTTAGCAACAAGTCAGGCTAGTTTCTTTCATCTGCTAAAACAACACGTTTATGATCCAGAGCAATGTTACTCAAACTATGATGGAAAGATGAATGGCAAACTGTTTGGATATTGCAAATATATAATTAATATTTCGGTTTCTAAAAATGCTGACACACACACACACACACACACACACACACACACACTCACACACACACACACACACACACACGCACACAAACACACACACACACACACACACACGCACATACACACACACACACAGATAAACGAAATCTCTGCAATTTTAACTTGAAAGAACTTTGTCCAGATATTATTGGAACCCATGACAAAAGGAAAAATTGAGTGATTGTCCAAAACGTTACTCTGCTTCTGAGGATATTGTACTCACACAGTTGCTAGCAATGAGATTTCATGCTGGGAGAGATGGATTTGGCTGAATTCCCTTTGCTTTAGACAGTGAGTAGATTCCAATGAATTCTGGTCAGGGATCACCCAAAGGGTAGCACGATGGTTAGCACTGCTGCCTCACAGCACCAGGGGCTTGTGTTCAATTCCAGCCTCGGGTAACTGTCTGTGGGGAGTTTGTACATTCTCGACTTTCCTGTGTGAGCTTCTAATGGGGGATCCAGTTTCCTACCACAGCTCAAACTGTGGTGGATTGGTCATGCTAAATTGTCCGTAGTGTTCAGGGATTTCTAGGTTAGGAGCATTAGTCAGGTGCATATATATAGGTGAATGGTTTGGGACGGTTGGTGTTGATTTGTTGGGCCGAATTCCTGTTTCAACACTGGAGGAATTCCTATAAGAATGGTAACGATGACTGTAGAGATTTTTGTTAGCTCGCACTCATTGTTGTGATGAGGAACAATGAAGGAGAGAGAGTGCAATAGGCCATTCCTTCTCGGGCAGACTGCATTTTATGGGCGGTACGGTGGCACAGTGGTTAGCACTGCTGCCTCACAGCGCCAGTGACCTGGGTTCAATTCCCGCCTCAGGCGACTTTCTGTGTGGAGTTTGCACATTCTCCGCGTGTCTGCGTGGGTTTTCTCCGGGTGTTCCGGTTTCCTCCCACACTCCAAAGATATGCCGGTCAGGTGAATTGGCCATGCTTAATTGCCCGTAGTGTTAGGTAAGGGGGAGATGTAGATGTAGGGGTATGGGTGGGTTGTGCTTCGGCGGGGCGGTGTGGACTTGTTGGGCCGAAGGACCTGCTTCCATACTGTAAGTGATCTAATCTAATCTGCATTTTGTCCCTCTCTGAGCTGAATCACACTAATGAGCTAATGTCATCCTCTCCCAGGCTGGATCACGTGAGGTCTCCTTGTACATTGTCCAAACTATGTCTCCATCACATTCCCTGTTCCATGTCGGTGCATCATTGCTGTTGTCATGCACAGAGCCATACCCTGAGCAGAAAATGGTCACGTTTGATTTTAAATATGTTTACATGGCCCTGCATCATTAAAAAATTAAATGTTTAATGTATTCAGAATACCTTTGTTAAAACGAAAGACAGAAATTGCTGGAACAGCTTGGCAGGTCTGTCAGCATCAAGTTGCCTTTTACATGCTGTAGTTCTACCATCTTGCACCCCTTCCTCTGGCAGCTCATTCCATACACACACCACCCTCTGCGTGAAAAGGTGCCCTTTGGATCCCATGACCGTTCTGATTTTATAAACCTTTCCTGCTGTGAAATGTGACTCCAATCTACACGAATAGCTGTACTTTCAGTCATCCTGGGCCTAAATTCTGAAATTCAATACTGACACCTCTTCCTTCTCCATCAAGTCACAATTCTAAATCCATTTTAATCAGTTTGTTCAGATGTATCATGAGGCACTTCTGTGGGCTTTACACCTAGACCTTTGTGCCCGGAGATAGGGACACTATGTGGGTGGCACGGTGGCACAGTGGTTAGCACTGCTGCCTCACAGTGCCAGTGACCTGGGTTCAATTCCCGACTCAGGCGACTGACTGTGTGGAGTTTGCACATTCTCCCCGTGTATGCGTGGGTTTTCTCCGGGTGCTCCGGTTTCCTCCCACAGTCCAAGGATGTGCAGGTCAGGTGAATTGGCCATGCTAAATTGCCCGTAGTATTAGGTAAAGGGGTACCTGTAAGGGAATGGGTGGGTGGCGGGTCGGTGTGGACTTGTTGGACCGAACGGCCAGTTGCCTCACTGTAAGTGATCTGACTATCATCACTGGGCAATACCCATAAAGCTGCAAGAGTATTCTCCTGTGTGATTGTTCATCAGCCTGTTCTGACATGTTGTGAAATACCTCTGCAACAGGCAGAACTTGAATCCAGACCTTCCAGTTCAGAGCTAGAAAAACTACCAAACAAGTTCAGGAATTAGAATCAAATTCAGAGCTCTGGCTCAGAGACTGGGACACTACCCATTACACAACCATACCCAGATTTTGGGTCATATTTTAGTGCCCACTTTCAGCTCGGTGTGGATTTATTATAATCAGGTTACCATTACTGAACTACACAAAACACCTTGTATTGTGAAACAAATGCAAGATATTTGTCACAACTGTCGGATGTTGAGTGTACATGCTGTGCTTTCGAAATTAACTATGAGCGTCTTTAATCGCTATTGTCTGTAGACTGCAATATTTGGGAAAGAAATCCTGCAGACACACTCTGCACAATTAAGGGTCTCAAATGGATATTACTGAACACTAGAGAAGAAGGAAGAGCTTAATTTCTGGTCCCAAAGCACCGATCACTATTACCCACCTCTAAGGTGCAACTGGCCTCTTCCTAAAACCATGAAATTTAACCAAGCTGCTGATTACTGTCCACCCTCTCCTCCCCACTGACTGTGTCTGCAATCCGACCATCTTCCCCCTAACCACAAAAGGCAAACAAAGCTCAGGGTCTTTGTGAAAATCAAGGCCAGAGTGTGCAGGCATCCTGGAGAGGAATGGGCATTTTAAAATTGAAGGTGGGGGTGAGGTGGCAGTAATATCACTCACTGGGCTGAGGGGTGGCTGATGGAGTTTAGGTTGGATTAATGCGAGGTATTGGATTTGGTAAATCAAACAACTGCAGGACCTATACAATTAACAGGGTCTTTGGCAGTGTTGTAGAACAGAAACCTAGGCCGTCAGGTATATTCCTTTAAAAATTGCATTTCATATAGATAGTGCGGTTAAGAAGGTTTTTAACACATTTGTCTGCAATGGTCAGAACTTTGAGTATCGGAATTGGGACGTCATGTTGTGGTTGTACAGGGCATTGGTGAGACTTCTTCTGGAATACTGTGTCCAGTCTGGTCACCCTGCCCGCTTATTCCATCGGCACACCACCCTCTGGGTGAAACAGCTGCCCCTTAGGTCACTTTTAAATGTTTCCCCTATCACCTTAAGCCTATGTCCTCTAGGTTTGGACTCCCCATACCCTTAGGAAATACCTTGACTATTCACCCAGATATTACTGACCTTGATATTATTAAGCTGGAAAGGGTTCAGAAGAGATTAACCTGGATGTTGCAGGGAATGGAGGGAAAGAGCTCTAAGGATAGGCTGGATAGGCTGGGACTTTTTTCACTGGAGAATAAGAGATTAAGGGGTAACTTTGCAGAGGTTTATAAAATAATGAGGGGTACAGATAAACTAAAGGGCTGATGTCTTTTCCCTAGAATTGTGGATTCAAAACTGAGGGATATTTTAACTGCGAGGAAAAAGATTTACAAAAGTCATGAGATGTAAATATTTTAATCTGGCTTGTGGGTGGAATGAACTTCAAAAGGAAGTGGTGAAAGCAGAGACAGTTACAACGTTTAAAGGACATTTAGATCAGACCATGGATAAGACATCAGTTTTGATGGTGCTGTGAACCGCTGCCCTCTCTCTCCCCCTCTCTGAATGAATGGTTTTCACCCTTTGCCAATGCCTGTGCAGTGGCGTGTGGAGGCCAGCAGAGGGTGGCATTGCATCACTTTAAGCACCACAGAGACTGCCAGGCCTGCCCCACCCAGAGACACACAGATACACACAGGGGAATGGTTAGGATACTGCGTGAAGCTCATCTGGTAACTTGAATGAAACATAAAGAAATGCTCAAGTCGCCTCGTAAACTTTTATAGTATGAGGGACAGATCTGCCAAATTCCACTGTTTAAATAAAAACATCAAGTTATTTTTTGACTCTGAAAGTGAACATTTTACATCAATGATTTACAACTCTGGGACCCTCTATCTCTTAACTGCCTATTACATGACTCCAGCTCTATAGCAATATACTGTTTCTGGGTCTGCCATCCTCTCATATCTCAGGTGCTTGTATGCTCTCAATTCAGAACAGCATTCCCTCTCTCTTAAAGGTACAATACACACTTTCAACTTCATCACATTATACCCTGGTGAATATCGATAAGTAGATCCTATCCGGCTTTCTCTTGCTCTGCGGTTTGTTAATATTTCATCTACTCTGTCTCGTATGTGTCAGGATTTTTGTTGCTCCATTGACAGTATGTCATTATTCGACTCCGTCCGTGGGAATATATCAGCATTTCACTTGCTCACACTCGTGTATGTGGGGCAGGATTTCAGTTGGTGCATGGGAACTGTGACTCTATAACAATCTAAATGTTTGTAGATGGCACCGAACCTGGAAGAACTCTGAAGTCTATGGAGGAGAGTGTGGAACTCTAACAGGGCAATCACGCATGGGTATAGTGTTCAGGTTTATGGCAGATGGGGATCACTGCAGAGCAGTTTGAGGTGATGCACTTTGGTAGGAAAGAAAACGAAAGATAGTTTAAAACAGGCTGTGCCATTATAAAGGGGCTGTAGGAGCAGAGGGCTCTGGGTGTATATGAGCACAGATTTTTGAGGATATCAGAACAAGTGGGGACAGCAGTGACTATCACAGATTAGTTTCAGTATCTGAGCTGTTTACAGGAGGAGCTGTAGAAGGGATTCTCGGTGCTCCCTTCCTGGGAGGTTGTGGTGACGATGTGTTGTGAGCCCACCCTCCTGCGAACCGAGACCGTGGGGATTCCATTTGTACCAGCTCGAGACAAAAGGGAGATGGCATCAGGGCCACAGCATCTAAGCTGTGGGGGAAACGGAGCTGCCAGTGGGTTTAAAGTGAGAATTGCCTTTCACTGAACATTGCTCCTGACTCGGTCGGTGGGACGCGGATGTATCAGAATCTCCACACGAAACGTCCCGCGCCTCTCCGGCTCGAAGCAGGATCCTCCCCAAATGGCGGGGAGGGGGGGGGGGGTGAGGGAACGGATATCGGGCACTCCACCACCCGGCTTGGCCATTTCTGTCCTATTCCAGGCTGTTTCTCTTGGAATGGGAGAAAGGGAGGGAGAGAGTGAGGTGGGAGTGGGTGGTCCTGCTGTTAGTGTTAGTTAGGTGGGGAGGGGGTCATGGTGAGGTGTCCGGAGGGAGTCAGTCCACAGTGTTTATCCATGCAGTCTAATTAGTTTGGGGGTGAAGTGGAGAGGGGGGGAGAGAGAGGGAGACAGAGAGAGAGAGACAGAGACGGAGGTGCTGCATGCAGTAGTGAGAGTGGTGGACATGAACATTGTTCGGGATCGGTGCTATAACAGATATACAGTGAGTGTGAGGGAGCAAAGAGAATATGGTGACCCTTATCCTGACAGAGCGTAGAAGGTAATTGATGCTTGTCCTGAATTGCTGGACACTTCTTCAGACCTCAAATACTGCACTGAGCTGGCTTGTGAGCCCAGACCATACTAGGGGGTTCTGGTGGTGTCACCCCCTCTGGGAAGTGAATGGTCCCCTCTGTACTAGCCCATCCACCAGGACCTCTGTTCCCCTGTCGACAAACTGTGGTGTTATTCCCCCTTATCTGCCATGTTCGGGGTAAACTGTGCAGGGCAGCTCCTAACAGAGAAAGCTCAACTATATGCCCCTTGGCCTTTTAAAGATGGCACCAGTGTCAGAGATCAGAGAATATCAGGGGCACCCGGGCGATGGTGAGTTACTCCAGCCATGATGGGTTGGAGAATCGGGCTGGTATTGAATGAGGGGGACACCATGGGGTGGGATGGGTAGTTAATTAGGTGAGTTATATAGCACCGTGAAACTAGCTCAGCTCGTGAGGACAATCCCTCTGTCACACTCAAGGAAAATCAAACAAAGATAAATTATTGTTGGAATCTGCCCAATGAGACGTAGATTCTGTTGAAACTAATTCCAGTAATAATGATGTACAACAAATGATCATCTGACTTCACACCAATATCCCTTTTTCCCATCTTTCCTGGGATTACATGCTCATGTTACAGGATGCTATTGAAGTGTCAACATTTCAGCATTCTGAAACCTGGGAGCACATCCTTCCATGACACTGTCTCTCAGTCTCCCCCTCACTGTCTATACGCCAAACCCCTCCCATGTGATGATATTTAAACTGATTCCCCCGCCTGGTCTCTCTGGCAGTGATGTTCACACCCACAGCACCCCCTTGTCAGGGCAACAATGGAGATTATGGAGCTGTAAATGGGTGTAAGCTGCACATCCAGTCACTTCCAGCATGGGCTGCTATTTACCCGCGCTGGGCAGTGATCTAACACAGTGTCACTGAGCAATGCTCTGGGGTGGGGTACGCAGTCTTACATGCAGGGAGGTAACTGCTCCTGGTTACACATCAATGCGTTGGGTGGGGTACACAGCGGGGAGAGTAACTGCCCCTGGTTTACTGATCAATGCACTGGGGTGGGATACTCAGCTCTACATGCTGGGACGGTAACTGCTCCTGCTTTAGAGGTCAATGCACTGGGTTGGTGTACAACATAGTCCTTCATGCTGGGAGGGTAGCTGCTCCTGTTTTACAGATCAATGCACTGGGGTGGTGTACACAGTCCTACATGCTGGGAGGGTAGCTGCTCCTTGATTAGAAATAAATCCACTGGAGTGGGGTACACAGTCCTACATGCTGGGGGAGGGATGTAACTCCTCCTGCTTTACAGATCAATGCACTGGGATTGCGTTCACAGCTCGACATGCTGGGAGGGTAACTGCTCCTGGTTTACAGATCAATGCACTGGGTGGTGTACACAGTCTACATGCTGGGAAGGTAACTGTTCCTGGTTTACAGATCAATGCACTGGGGTGGTGTACACAGTCCTACTTGCTGGGAGGGTAACTGCTCCTGGGTTACAGATCAATGCACTGGGGTGGTGTACACAGTCCTACATGCTGGAAGGTTAATTGCTCCTGGGTTACAGATCAATGCACTAGGGTGGTGTACACAGTCCTACATGCTGGGAGGGTAACTGCTGCTGGGTTACAGATCAATGCACTAGGGTGGTGTACACAGTCCGACATGCTGGAAGGGTAATTGCTCCTGGGTTGCAGATCAATGCACCGGGGTGGAGTGCACAGTCCTACATGCTGGAAGGGTAACTTCTCCTGGGTTACAGATCAATGCACTGGGGTGGTGTACACAGTCCTACATGCTGGGAGGGTAATTGCTCCTGGTTTACAGATTAATTCATGGGTGATCACTGCACGTTTCGCTGTGCTGGTCAGACTATCTGGTTGAGGTTTATAGATAATGCAATGATATGTTTTGTGTAGCTCCTTATGCTGGATGGATGTTTGTTTCAGTTTCACACATTAGTGCCCTTCTGTGGTTTGCACAGCTCCCCGTGCTGGACAGATATCTAGTCTGGGTTTAAAGATCAATGCCCTGCTGTAGTCTGCACAGCTCCCGTGCAGGACAAATATATATGGACTGTGTTTATAGATCAATGTTCTGATCTGATCTGCACAGTGTTCCACTCTGGACAGATTTCTGGGTTATACTGAGCAGTACATTGGCCTGGTATACACAGTGTTCCACGGTGAACAGATATCTCCCCTGGGTTTATGGTGTCTGGGCTGGTTCTGTGAGGTGGTTTGAGAATGAAATATATCTAGCCATTTCAGCTGATCTGGTAATGCCTTTAGTTCCCATTCCTGTGATTGGACCCTCCGTCTCTCACCCTATTAATGTTACAGGGTGTCCATGCACAGGACATCATGAGGGTGGGGTGGGTAGGGGGGAAAGGTGATGGACAGGTCAAGGAGTTCCCGGAACGTTCTGTTCCTGACATTCTATAACTGACATTCCCCGGAACGTTCTGTCCCTGACATTCTATAACTGCCATTCCCCGGAAAGTTCTGTCCCTGACATTGTTTGTGAACGGCCGGACTTCAGTGAATTGAACAAACGATAAGATCCCGAGGGAAGAGATCCCGTTCCAGGGAGAAGGAGACACTGTTCCGAAGGCCCTTCAGGCAGTTAAAGGGTTGAATACGTTTTCCCTGTGTTTACATTTCTCCACGACACAGGATCGACCACAATTTAGACCAAAATACAGGAATTCCCAAACTCCGTTTGTCTTCAGGAAACTGGGAGAAAATCCTTCAGGACAGCAACGCTTCCACCCTCCGTATTAGGAACTGGGAAGGAGTGACCTGTGTCTGCTCTCGAGCGATCGAGTGTGTGGGAATGTTCTAGAAACCATCTGTCCTTATGGATGTGTCTCTGTGTGTTTGGGGAGGGAGGGTTTCTTGTGGTTTATGTCGCATTTTTGTCAGCAATTCCCACCTTCCCATTTGTTATTCCAGCTCCAATTATTTTAATAAATCCCTGAATACAGGGACACATTTGAAAATCTCACTGGGTCCCCAATCAATCGGGTCCCTTTGCCTCCAGGCCGATGGATAATGGGTTTCTTTTCCTTCCTCACAGTTAACGTAGTGACCATCTACGTCCTGCTTTATAAAGATTGTGGATTGTCTCCATGTGTCAGACGTTACCTGGGGGCCATGGCAGCGGCGGATCTCCTGGTCATTATCCTCGACCTGATCCTGAGACACATTCCCATTGTTTATTGGGAACAGTTTTATTTCCTGTGGGACTCCGTCCCCGTGTGTAATATCCACACCGTCCTGCTTTATGCAGCCACTGACTGCTCTGTCTGGTTCACCGTCACTTTCACCTTTGATCGGTTTGTGGCTATTTGTTGCTCAAAACTGAAAAGTAAATATTGCAGTGAGAAAACGGCGGCAGTGGTTCTGGGAGCAGTGACTGTGCTGAGCTGTTTAAAGAACATTTCCTGGTATTTTCTTCTCACGTCTCGATATTGGCTGGTGAACCGCCCCTGGTTTTGTGATGTAACAGTCGCTGTTCAATTCTCCATTGTCTGGGTCACAATCGAGTTCCTCCACCACATTCTAACCCCGTGTGTCCCATTTCTCCTGATTCTGCTGCTCAATGTTCTCACCGTCAGACACATTTTAGTGACCAGCAGAGCCCGCAGGAGACTCCGCGCTCACACCAATGGGGACGCTCAGTCTGACACAGAAATGAGAAACCGAAGAAAATCCATCATTTTGCTGTTTGTGATCTCGGCCAATTTCATCCTGTTATGGTCAACATTCATGCTATTTTCTATATGGCTACGGGTGAGCAGGGTTGTGGATAGTCCTCTGTCT
Source organism: Chiloscyllium punctatum (assembly GCF_047496795.1). Classification (NCBI taxonomy): domain Eukaryota; kingdom Metazoa; phylum Chordata; class Chondrichthyes; order Orectolobiformes; family Hemiscylliidae; genus Chiloscyllium; species Chiloscyllium punctatum. The sequence continues at coordinate 831,668 of NW_027309832.1, read as the reverse complement.
CTCCATCCCTTTGTGCAGGAATTGGGCTTCATGCTGCAGCTCCTCAGTTGCTGCACAAACACAGCGATTTATGCCGTGACCCAGACTAAGTTCAGGCAGCAGTTGAAGAATGTGCTGAAATATCCCTTCACCCAAATCCATCCACGAATCAAATTCCCTCATTAATCAATCCATCCGGGATTTTCTCATTTCAGTTCAGTGTTTCAGCGATGGAGCAGCCTGTCGCTATGGTAACAGATTGAGGGTTGCGCTGATTTGTCCATCCTTATCCCACAGGGGGGTTACAGGGAAACATTTCAATGTTTCTCACAACTCAGGGGCCAGTGAGAAAAGGCACCATCCCACTGACTGTATCCATCACTTCCATTTGTAAACAATAAAAATATTGATTAAAGCTTGCCGAGCAGCAGAGTGACCGATGTTGTTGTGTGTCTTTGTGTTGGAGAAACTGAGCTGGAGAGAGACAGACTCAGCCCCAAATCCTGGTCCTCAGGGAAGGGGAGGGCACCGGGCCCTGAGCTCAGGACCTGGGTTTAACTTCTTCTGACCCACCCCCCCACTACAACCAGGCCTCCATGTTTCCTCTCCCCAGTCTCTCCACCTTCCTCCACTCTGTCCTGTCCCCCCTCCCCTGCACTCTCTATCTCTCCTGCCGTCTGTCTCCCTCCCGCAATCCCGTTTCTACCCCCATTTTCCCCCTCCTCCGACCTCCCACATCTCTCTATCATCTCACTACCACCCCTCCAACCACATGCAGCCACAGCACCAACCACTATCCCGGTCCCCAGTCTCTGGATCAGAGGGAGAGGGAAGCGTTAGGGAGACAAACTGTGTCAGAGAGGGATGGAAGGGTAGGAGGGAGAGAGATTTAATAAGAGAGAAACAGAGGGAGGTAGGGAGAAAGAGAGACCGAGGTAGGAGGATCGAGAGTGAGAGAAGTGGAGACAGAGTGAAGGAGCAGGGAGAGACAGAGAGAGAGAGGCAAGGGAGAGATAAGGTGAGGGAGAGAGAGAAATAGGGGAGGACATAATAAGGGAGGGTCAGAGAGTGGGGGACAGAGAGAGAGGGGGGGCACAGAGACAGGGGGACAAAGAGGGGAACAGAGAGAGGGGGACAGAGAGAATTGGGGACGGAGAGAGTGGGGGACGGAGAGAGTGGGGGACGGAGAGGGGGCGACAGAAAGGAGGGGACAGAGAGGGAGGAGACAGAGAGAGGAGGGAGTGAGAGGGGGACACAGAGTGAGGGGGGACCGGGAGAGTGTGGCGACAGAGAGAGAGGGGGACAGAGAGGGATGGATAGGGAGAAAGGGGGGACAGAGAGATGAGGACAGAGAGAATGGGAGAGAGCGAGGGCCAGAGAGAGGGGGGACAGAGAAACGGGGGACAGAGAGAGGGGGGACAGAGAGAGGGGGCAGAGAGAGGGGAGGAAGTGAGAGGTATACAGAGAGAAGGGAGACAGAGAGTAGGGGGACAGAGAGAAGGGGGACAGAGAGGGGGCAGTCAGAGAGAGAAAGGGTCAGAGAGTGGGGGGACAAGAGAGAGGGGGACAAGAGAGTGGGCCAAGAGACTGGGGATTGATAGGGGAGAGAGAGGGGGGTAGAGAGACGGCTGCAGAGAGTGGGGGAACAGAGAGAGGGGGACAGAGAGAGGGGGACAGAGTGAGAGGGTGACAGAGAGAGTGTGGACAGAGAGGAAGGAGACAGAGCGGCGCGTACAGAGAGGGGGGACAGAGAGAGGGGGACAGAGAGAGAGTGGGAACAGAGAGAGAGTGGGTACAGAGAGAGTAGGGACAGAGCGAGGGGAGACATTGAGAGAGGGAGGACAGAGAGATGAGTTCGCAGGGAGAGGGGGGACAGAAAGAGGGAGGCTAAGAGACCGGGGTAAAGAAAGAGGAGGAAAGAGAGAGGGGGACAGAGGGGACGGACAGAGAGAGGGTTGTACAGAGATAAGGGGGTACAGACAGGGGGGGAACAGAGAGGGGGCAGAGAGGGGGGACAGAGAGGGGGGGACAGAGAGAGGGGGAACAGAGATGGGGGGACAGAGAGAGGGGGGGAGAGGGGGGGTGAGAGAGGGGGCAGAGAGAGAGGGGAGAGAGAGTGGGGGAGATAGAGAGGGGACAGAGAGAGTGGGAGGACAGAGAGAGGTGGTACAGAGAGAGGGTAACAGAGGGGGTTACAGGGAGAAGGGGGGATAGAGAGAGGGGGCAGAGAGAGTGGGGACCGTAAGAGAGGAGAGACAGGGGCGCAGTAGACGGGGGGACAGGGGACGGAGAGAGGGGGGACAGAGAGAGGGGGAAAGAGAGAAGGGGGGACAGAGAGAGGTGGGGTGACAGAGAGAGTGGGGGACGGAGACAGGGGACAGAGAGAGGAGTGTGTGAGAGGGGGACACAGAGAGAGGGATCGAGAGAAAGGTGGGACAGAGAGAGGAACACAGAAGGCGGGACGGGTGTGTGTGACAGAGAGGAGGGATGGAGATGGCTGATAGGGAGAAGGGGGAGAGAGAGTGAAGATTAGATTAGATTAGATTACTTACAGTGTGGAAACATGTCCTTCGGCCCAACAAGTCCACACCACCCCGCCGAAGCATAACCCACCCATACTCCTACATTTACCCCTTACCTAACACTACGGGCAATTTAGCATGGCCAATTCACCTGACCTGCACATCTTTGGACTGTGGGAGGAAACCAGAGCACCCAGAGGAAACCCACGCAGACACGGGGAGAATGCACAAACTCCACACAGCCAGTCGCCTGAGGCAGGAACTGAACCTGGGTCTCTGGCGCTGTGAGGCAGCAGTACTAACCACTGTGCCACAGTGCCACAGTGCCGCCCCAAGAGAGAGAGGGGGATAGAGAGAGAGGGGGACAAAGAGCGGGAGGGACAGAGAGAGGGCTGGGTATCGAGAAGGGGGGACAGTGGGGGGACAGAGAGGGGACAGAGAGAAGGGTACAGAGAGGAGGTCAGGGGTGGCAGGGACGGGGAGAGTGAGAGGGGGGGAGAGGAAGGGGGGACACAGAGGTGGGGACAGAGAGAGGGGGACTGAGATAGGGGGGACAGAGAGATTGCAGACTGAGAGAGAGGGGGACTGAGAGAGAGGGGGACAGATAGAGAGGTGGACCAAGAGAGAGGGGGACCCAGAGAGGGGGACAGAGAGCGGGAGGGACAGAGGGACAGAGAGGGCTGGGACCGAGAAGGGGGGGGCAGACAGAGGGGGGGACAGAGTGGGTGGGGGAGAGGGGGTAGAGAGAGATGGGGACAGAGAGAGGGGACAGAGAGAGAGGGAGGACAGAGAGAGGTGGTACAGAGAGGGGGGGACAGAAAGAGGGGAAACAGAGGGGGTTACAGAGAGAAGGGGGGACAGAGAGAGGGGACAGAGAGAGTGGGGAGAGTAAGAGAGGGGAGACAGAGAGACAGGGGCGCAGTAGAGGGGGGTTCTGGGGGCCAGAGGGAGGGGGAAAGAGAGAAGGGGACAGAGGGGGCGGACTGAGAGCGGGGGGACAGAGAGAAGGAGGGGCAGAGAGAGTGGGGACCGAGAGAGGGTTCAGAGAGTGGGAGAGACAGAGAGGTGAGGAGACAGAGAGAGTGGGGGTCAAGAAGAGAGGGCGGCAGAGGTGGCAGAGAGAGGTGTACAGAGAGAGGCGAACAGAGGGGGGGAAAGAGGGGGCCAGAGAGATGGGGGCAGAGAGAGAGGTTGGGACAGAGTGAGAGCGGGGATAGAGAGACGGGGGACAGAGGGGGGTACAGAGAGAGGGGGGAACAGAGAGAGAAGGGGGTACAGAGGGAGGGGGCAGATAGCGGGAGGATTGGGGGGACAGAAATAGAGGGACAGAGAGCGGGGGAAACAGAGGGAGAGGAGGTCAGAGTGAGGGGGGCAAGGGGGAAGAGAGAAGGATGACAGAGAGAGAGTGGGGACAGAGAGAGAGGGACAGAGAGAGAGTGGGAACGGAGAAACAGAGAGGGGGACAGAGAGACGGTGGCAGAGAGTGGTGGGGTAGAGAGAGTGCGGGGCAGAGGGGGGCGACAGAGAGGGGGGCAGAAAGTGGTGGGCCAGAGCTAGTGGGGCCAGAGGGGGGCGGGGGGGCAGATAGTGGGGACAGAGAGGAGGGGACAGAGAGGGGGACAAAGAGGAGGGACAGAGAGGGGGTATTGAGAGGGGGGCACAGAGTGGGGGAGACGGAGAGGGGGACAGAGATGGGGAGAGGGAGAGCGGGTACAGAGAGGGGGAGAGAGAGAGGGGGACAGAGAGAAGGGGGACAGAGAGAGTGGGGGAGAGAGAGGGGGGGAGAGAGAGAGGGAGACAGAGAGAGAGGACCGAGAGAGAATGAGGACAGACAGAGGTGGTACATAGAGAGGGGGGACAGAGAGTGGTGGGACTGAGAGAGTGGGGGGCAGAGGGGGGCAGGGGGTCAGAGAGTGGGGGACAGAGAGGAGGGGACAGAGAGAGAGAAAGGGGTGGACAGAGAGATGGGGACAGAGGGAGAGCGATGGACAGAGTGAGAGGGTGACAGAGAGAGTGAGGACAGAGAGGAGGGTGACAGAGCGGGGTTGGTACCGAGAGGGGGATAGAGAGAGAGAGTGGGGACAGAGAGAGTGTGGGGACAGAGAGAGGGGAACAGAGAGATGGGGGCGCAGGGAGAGGGGCGACAGAAAGAGGTGGGCTAAGAGACCGGGGAAAAAAAAGAGGAGGAAAGAGAGAGGGGGACAGATGTGGCGGAAAGAGAGAGGGGGCAGAGAGAGTGCGGACTGAAAAGGGGGCAGAGAGAGGCGGTGCAGATAGAGGAGGGGCAGATGGGGGGCAGAGAGGGGGAGACAGAGAGGTGGGCACCAGAAGGGGTAACAGAGAGGGGGGACAGGGTGGGGGGACAGAGAGAGTGGGGGTAGAGGGGGTCGGGGGGGCAGAGAGTTCGGGACGGGGTGGCAGAGAGTTCGGGACGGGGTGGCAGAGAGAGTGGGGCAGAGGGGGGCGGGGGGCAGAGAGTGGGGGACAGTGAGGAGGGGACAAAGAGGGGGACAGAGAGGGGGGACAGAGAGGGGGCACAGTGTGGGGGGATGGAGATGGGGGGACAGAGAGGCTAGACAGAGAGAGGGGTGACAGAGAGAAGGGGAGAGAGAGAGTGGGGGAGAGAGAGAGCGGGGAGAGAGAGAGAGGGAGACAGAGAGAGGGGACCGAGAGAGAGGGAGGCCAGAGAGTTGTGGTACATAGAGAGGGGGGACAGAGAGTGGTGGGGCAGAGAGAGTGGTGGGCAGTGGGGTGGGCAGGCGGTCAGAGAGTGGGGGACAAAAAGGAGGGGACAGAGAGACCGGACAGAGAGGGGGGACAGAAAGGGGTGAGAGAGAGGGGGGCACAGCGTGGGGGGGACAGAGAGGGGGACAGAGATGGGGGACAGAGAGAGCGGAGACAGAGAGAAGGGGGACGGAGAGAGTGGGGGAGATAGAGGGGGGAGAGAGGGGGGAGGACAGAGTGAGGTGGTACAGAGAGAGGGGGGACAGAGAGAGGGGTTACAAAGGGGGAGTACAGGGAGAAGGGGGGCACAGAGAGGGGGCAGAGAGAGGGGGGACAGCAAGAGAGGTGAAAGTGAGACAGGGGCGCAGTAGAGGCGGGGAAGGGTCACGGAGAGAGGGGGAAAGAGAGAAGGGGACAGAGGGGTCGGATTGAGAGCGGGTGGACAGAGAGGAGGGGCAGAGAGAGAGAGAGGGGACCGAGAGAGCGGGACAGAGAGCGGGAGAGACAGTGGGAGGGGGGGACAGAGAGAGTGGGGCTCACAGAGAGAGGGTGGCAGAGGAGGCAGAGAGATGTGTACAGAGAGAGGGGAACGGGGGGGGAGATAGAGAGGGGGGGACAGAGAAGTGGGACAGAGAGAGGGGGGACAGAGAGAAGGGGGACGGAGAGAGTGGGGGAGATAGAGAAGGGGAGAGAGGGGGGAGGACAGAGAGAGGTGGTACAGAGAGAAGGGGACAGAGAGAGGGGTTACAGAGGGGGTGTACAGGGAGAAGGGGGCACAGAGAAGGGGCAGAGAGAGGGGTACAGTAAGAGAGGGGAGAAAGAGAGACAGAGGCGCAGTAGAGGCGGGGAAGGGGCACGGAGAGAGGGGGAAAGAGAGAAGGGAACAGAGGGGTCTGACTGAGAGCGGGGGGACAGAGAGAAGGAGGAGCAGAGAGAGGGGGGACCAAGAGAGGGATACAGAGAGCGGGAGAGACAGTGGGAGGGGGGGACAGAGAGAGTGGGGCTCACAGAGAGAGGGTGGCAGAGGAGGCAGAGAGATGTGTACAGAGAGAGGGGAACGGGGGGGGAGATAGAGAGGGGGGGACAGAGAAGTGGGACAGAGAGAGGGGGGACAGAGAGAAGGGGGACGGAGAGAGTGGGGGAGATAGAGAAGGGGAGAGAGGGGGGAGGACAGAGAGAGGTGGTACAGAGAGAAGGGGACAGAGAGAGGGGTTACAGAGGGGGTGTACAGGGAGAAGGGGGCACAGAGAAGGGGCAGAGAGAGGGGTACAGTAAGAGAGGGGAGAAAGAGAGACAGAGGCGCAGTAGAGGCGGGGAAGGGGCACGGAGAGAGGGGGAAAGAGAGAAGGGAACAGAGGGGTCTGACTGAGAGCGGGGGGACAGAGAGAAGGAGGAGCAGAGAGAGGGGGGACCAAGAGAGGGATACAGAGAGCGGGAGAGACAGTGGGAGGGGGGGACAGAGAGAGTGGGGGTAACAGAGAGAGGGCGGCAGAGGAGGCAGAGAGAAGTGGACAGAGAAAGGGGAACAGAGGGGGGAACAGAGAGGGTGACAGAGTGAGAGGGGGGACAGAGAGAGAGGGGGCAGAGAGAGAGGGGGACAGAGAGCGGGGAACAGAGAACAGAGAAAGGGGACAGAGAGAGGAGAGAGCAGAGGGAGAGGGGGTCAGAGAGAGGGGGCAAAGGGGCAAGTAAGAGGGGTTACATAGTCAGAGTGGGGAGAGAGAAAGGGTGACAGAGAGAGAGTGGGGAAAGAGAGAGGGGGTGCCAGAGAGAGGGGAGAAAGAGAGAGAGGGGGGACGGAGAGAGAGAGGGGGGCAGAGAAAGGGAGAGGCAAAGAAAGAGGGGACAGAGAGAGAGGGGGACAGAGAGAGAGGGGGACAGAGAGAGAGAGGGGGGGACAAGAGAGTGGGGTCAAGAGAGTGGTGACAAGAGAGGGTGGAGTGATAGGGGTTCGAGAGAGCGGTAGAGAGAGGGGTAAGAGAGAGAGGGGGACAGTGAGACGGGTCCAGAGAGTGGGGGGACAGAGAGAGGGGGACAGTGAGAGGGGGAGAGAGAGTGGGTACAGTGAGAGGTGTACAGAGGGAGAGGGGTGGACAGAGAGATGGGGACAGAGGGAGAGCGATGGATAGAGTGAGAGGGTGACAGAGAGAGTGGGGACAGAGAGGAGGGTGACAGAGTGGGGGGTACAGAAAGGGGGACAGAGAGAGAGTGGGGACAGAGAGAGGGTGGACAGAGAGATGGGGGCGCAGGGAGAGGGGCGACAGAAAGAGGGGGGCGAAGAGACCAGGGGAAAAAAAAGAGGAGGAAAGAAAGAGGGGGACAGAGGGGGCGGACAGAGAGAGTGGGGACAGAGATTGGGGGGACAGAGAGAGGGAGGCAGAGAGAGGGGGGGCAGAGAGAGTGGGAGGCAGTGGATGGCAGGGGGGGCAGAGAGTGGGGGTCAGAGGGGGGGCACAGAGTGGGGGGGACGGGGGGGGAAAGAGAGGGGGGACAGAGATAGGGGGGACAGAGAGAAGGGGACAGAGAGAGGGGGCAGAGAGAGGGGGGACAGTAAGAGAGGGGAGAAAGAGAGACAGGGGCGTAGTAGAGGCGTGGATGGGGGACGGAGAGAGGGGGAAAGAGAGAAGGGGACAGAGGGGTCTGACTGAGAGCGGGGGGACAGAGAGAAGGAGGGGCAGAGAGAGAGGGGACCGAGAGAGGGGGAAAGAGAGCGGGTGAGACAGAGAGAGCGGGGGGACAGAGAGAAGGAGGGACAGAGAGAGAGGGGACCAAGAGAGGGGGACAGAGAGTGGGAGACAGAGAGGGGGGGGGGACAGAGAGAGTGGGTTTCACAGAGAGAGGGCGGCAGAGGAGGCAGATGGATGTGTCCAGAGAGAGGGGAACAGAGGGTGGAACAGACAGGGTGACAGAGAGAGAGGGGACAGAGGGGGCGCAGAGATAGGGGGGACAGAGAGCGACGGTGGACAGAGAGAGGGGGGACAGAGAGCGGGGGACAGAGAGCAGAGAAAGGGGGACAGAGAGAGTAGCGAACAGAGGGTGAGGGGTCAGAGAGACGGGGCAGAGGGGGAAGAGAGAGGGGTGACAGAGAGAGTGGGGAGAGAGAGAGGGTGACAGAGTGAGAGAGTGGGGACAGAGAGAGGGGATAAATAGAGAGAGGGGGGACGGAGAGAGAGAGAGGGGGAACGAGAAAGGGAGAGGCAAAGAAAGTGGGGTCGAGAGAGTGGGGGACAAGAGAGGGTGGAGTGATAGGGGTGGGAGAGGGGGTTAGAGAGAGGGGTAAGAGAGAGAGGGGGACAGTGAGACGTGTCCAGAGAGTGGGGGGACAGAGAGAGAGGGGGACAGTGAGAGGGGGACAGAGAGTGGGGTACAGTGAGAGGTGTACAGAGGGAGAGGGGTGGACAGAGAGATGGGGACAGAGGGAGAGGGAGGGACAGAGTGAGTGGGTGACAGAGAGTAGGGTGACAGAAGAAAGGGTGTCTGAGAGGGTGGACAGAGAGAGGAGGAGGACAGATAGAGAGAGTGGGGACATTGAGAGGGGGGGAAGGGAGATGGGGGCGAAGAGAGATGGGATAGACAGCGGGAGGCAGAGAGAGTGGGGGAAAGAAATAGGACGAAATAGAGAGCCGGACAGAGGGGGGAGAGAGAGGGGTGACAGAAAGAGAGTGGGGAGAGAGAGAGGGTGACAGAGAGAGAGTGGGGACAGAGAGAGGGGGTGACAGAGAGAGGCGAGAAATAGAGAGAGGGGGGAAGAAGAGAGGGTGGGACAGAGAGAGGGGGGACAGAGAAAAAGGGACAGAGAGGGAGGGGACAGAGAGAGAGGAGGACAAGAGAGTGGAGGGAGCGAGGTAGGGTAGAGATGGGGAGAGAGAGCGGGTATAGAGAGGGGGAGACAGAGAGGGGGACTGAGAGAGAGTGGGGACAAAGAGAGAGTAGGGACAGAGAGACGGGTTGGACAGAGATGGGGACAGAGCGAGGGCGATGGACAGAGTGAGAGGGTGACAGAGAGAGTGGGCACAGAGAGAAGGGTAACAGAGCGGGGGGTACAGAGAGGGGGACAGAGAGAGAGTGGGGACAGAGAGCGGGGGACAGAGAGATGGGGGCGCAGGAAGAGGGGTGACAGAAAGAGGGGGGCTAAGAGACCGGGAGAAAAAAAGAGGAGGAAAGAGAGAGGGTGACAGAGGGGGCGGAGAGAGAATGTGGACGGGGGGGGGGGGTGGACAGAGAGAGCGATGGAAAGAGAGAGGGGGGCGGGGAGGCAGAGAGGGGGGCAGGGAGAGGCTGTGCAGAGAGAGGAGGGGCAGATGGGGTCAGAGACGGGGGGACAGAGATGGGGGGACAGAGTGGGAGGACAGAGAGAGGGGGGCAGAGAGTGGTGGGGCAGAGAGAGTGGGGGGAAGAGGGGGGCGGGGGGCCAGAGATTGGGGGACAGAGAGGGGGGCACAGAGTGGGTTGGACAGAGGGGGCGAACAGAGAGGGGGACAGAGGGGGGACAGAGAGAAGGGGGACAGAGAGAGTGGGGGAGAGAGAGAGGGGGAGAGAGAGAGGGAGGACAGAGAGAGGTGGTACAGGGAGAGGGGGGACAGAGAGAGGGGTTACAGAGGGGGAGTACAGGAAGAAGGGGGTACAGAGAGAGGGGGCAGAGAGAGGGGGGACAGTAAGAGAGTGGAGAAAGAGAGACAGCGGCGTGGGAGAGGAGTGGATGCGGGACGGAGAGAGGGGGAAAGAGAGAAGGGGACAGCGGGGTCGGACTGAGAGCGGGGGGACAGATAGAAGGAGGGGCAGAGAGAGAGGGGACCGAGAGAGGGGGACAGAGAGCGGGAGACAGCGAGAGGGGGGTACAGAGAGAGTGGGGGTCACAGAGAGAGGGCGGCAGAGGCGGCAGAGAGATGTGTACAGAGAGAGGGGATCAGAGGGGGGAACAGACAGGGGGACAGAGAGAGAGCGGGGACAGAGAGAGAGGAGGGACAGAGAGCGTGGGGACAGAGAGAGGGGGGACAGATCGAGTAGAGAACAGATGGTGAGGGGGTCAGAGAGAGGGGGTAGAGGGGGAAGAGAGAGGCGTGACAGAGAGAGAGTGGGGAGAGAGAGAGTGTGACAGAGAGAGAGTGGGGACAGAGAGAGGGGAGAAATAGATAGAGGTGGGACGGAGAGTGAGAGAGGGGGACAGAGAAAGGGAGGGGCAAAGAAAGAGGGGACAGAGAGAGAGGGGGACAGAGGGGGGAGAGAGAAAGGGGGACAAGAGAGTGGGGTCAAGAGAGTTGGGGACAAGAGAGGGTGGAGTGATATGGGTGAGAGAGGGGGTATAGAGAGGGGTAAGAGAGAGAGGGGGACAGTGAGACGGGTCCAGAGAGTGGGGGGACAGAGAAAGAGGGACAGTGAGAGGGGGACAGAGAGTGGGGTACAGTGAGAGAGGCGCAGAGAGAGAGGGGTGGACATAGAGATATGTACAGAGGGAGAGGGACCGTCAGAGTGAGAGGGTGTGAGAGAGAAGGGTGACAGAGAGAAGGGTGACAGACAGACAGTGGGGACAGAGAGTGTGGGGACATTGAGAGAGGGGGGATAGAGAGATGGGGCGAAGAGAGACAGGGTACAGAAAGCGGGGGGCAGAGAGTGTGGGGGAAAGAAAGAGGATGAAAGAAAGAGGGGGACTGAGGCGACGGACAGAGAGAGTGGGAACAGAGAGAGGGTGGGATAGAGAGAGGGGCGACAGAGAAAGAGGGGACAGAGAGGGAGGGGACAGAGAGAGAGTAGGCCAAGGGAGTGGGGGGAGCGAGGTAGTGGAGAGATAGGGATAGAGAGGGGTGTATAGAGAGGGGGAAGAGAGAGAGGGTGGACAGAGAGATTGGGGACAGAGATGAGGGTGACAGAGAGAGGGGGAGAGACAGAAGGGTGACAGGGAGCGGGGGTACAGAGAGGGGATGGACGGAGGGGGGACAGAGAGAGGGCGAACAGAGAGAGAGGGCGAACAGAGAGAGAGGGGGACAGGGGACAGAGAGAGGGGGGGCAGAGAGAGGGGAGAAAGAGAGAGAGGGATAACGGAGAGAGAGAGAGGTTCAGAGAGAGGGAGGGGCAAAGAAAGAGGGAACAGAGAGAGGGGGGTCAGAAAAAGGCAGACAGAGAGGGGGCGGTCAGAGAGAGAGAGGGGGTCAGAGAGAGGGGGGAACGAGAGAGGGGGAACAGAGAGTGGGAGACAAGAGAGTGGGGGACAACAGACGGTGGAGTGATAGGCGAAGAGAAGGGGGTAGAGAGAGGGGGAAGAGAGAGAGGGGGACAGTGAAAGGGGTACAGAGAGACGTACAGAGAGAGACGGGTGGAGAGAGAGATGGGAACAGAGGGAGAGGGAGGGACAGATTGAGAGGGTGACAGTGAGAGTGTGGACAGAGAGGACGGTGACAGAGCTGAGGTAAAGAGAGGGGGGCAGAGAGAGGGGGACATTGAGAGAGGGTGGACAGAGAGATGGGGGCGAAGAGACAGGGGGGATAGAGAGAGGGGTGCAGAAAGAGCAGGGGAAAGAAAGAGGAGGAAAGAGAGAGGGGGACCGAGGGGATGGACAGAGAGAGTGGGGATAGAGAGACGATGTGACAGAGAGAGGGTGGGATAGAGAGATGGTGGGATAGAGAGAAGGGGGGTGCCAGAGACAGGGAGTGCCAGAGACAGGGGGTGCCAGAGAGAGGTGAGAAAGAGAGTGAGGGGGGACGGAGAGAGAGAGGGGGTTGGGCAGAGAGAGGGAGGCGCAAAGAAAGAGGGGACAAGAGAGTGGGACTGAGAGAAGGGGGACAGAGAGGGGGGACAGAGAGGGGTGGACAGAGAGGGGGCGGACAGAGAGAGAGAGGGGTCAGAGAGAGAGGGGGACGAGAGAGGGGGGACAAGAGAGTGGGGGACAGAGAGGGGTGGACAGAGAGGGGGCGGACAGAGAGAGAGAGGGGGTCAGAGAGAGAGGGGGACGAGAGAGGGGGACAAGAGAGTGGGGTACAAGAGAGGGTGGAGTGATAGGGGTGGAGGGTGTAGTGATAGTGATAGGACAAAGAGATGGGGGCGAAGAGGGAGTGGGGACAGAATGTGGGGTGCAGAGAGCGCGGGGGAAAGAAAGAGGAGGAAAGAGAGAGGGGGACAGAGGCGACGGACAGAGAGAGAGGGACAGAGGGGACGGACAGTGAGAGTGGGGACAGACAGACGGTGGGACAGAGAGAGGGGAACAGAGAGGGGGGCACAGAGAGGGGTGTACGGGGGGCATGGGGGGCAGAAAGGGCGAGACAGAGTGTGGGACAGAGAGGGGGGATAGAGAGGCGGGACAGAGTGGGGGCCCGACAGAGATAGAGGGGACAGAGAGAGAGGGGGAGCGAGGTAGGGGAGAGATGGGGAGAGAGAGGGGGATAGAGAGGGGGACAGTGTGTGGGGTACAGAGTTAGGCGGACAGAGAGAGAGAGGTGGACAGTGAGATAGGGACAGAGGGAGAGGAGGATACAGAGTGAGAGTGTAGGACAGAGAGAATGGGGACAGAGAGGAGGGTGACAGAGAGAGGGGGGACAGACAGAAGGGTGAAAGGGAGAGTGCAGGGATAGAGAGGGGAGGGACAGAGAGGAGGACAGAGAGAGGGCGAACAGAGAGAGAGAGGGCGAACAGAGAGAGGGGGACAGAGAGAGTGGGGACAGAGAGAGCGGGAACAGAAAGAGGATGGACAGAGTCAGGGGGACAGAGAGGGGAGGGGCAGAGTGAGGGGGGACAGAGAGGGGAGGGACAGAGAGCGGAGGGACAGAGAGGGGAGGGACGGAGAGCGCGAGGGGCGGAGAGGGGAGGGATGGAGAGAGGGGTGTCAGAGAGGGGGGCAGAGAGAGGAAGAACAGAGTGATGGTGGGCAGAGTGAGGGGGACAGAGAGGGGAGGGACAGAGAGGGGAGGGACAGAGAGGGGAGGGACGGAGAGGGGGCAGAGAGAGGGCGAACAGAGCGTGAAGGGGGACAAAGAGAGGGGGCACAGAGGGTGGGGATTGAGAGGGGGGTACAGAGAGAGAGGGGAGAGAGAGGGAGGACAGAGAGAGGGGGAACAGAAAGAGGATGGACAGAGTCAGGGGGACAGAGAGGGGAGGGGCAGAGTGAGGGGGGACAGAGAGGGGAGGGACAGAGAGCGAAGGGACAGAGAGGGGAGGGACGGAGAGGCAAGGGACTGAGAGGGGAGGGACGGAGTGAGGGGGCTCAGGGAGGGGGACAGAGAGAGGGAATGTGAGAGAGGGGGACAGAGAGAGCGGACGGGGGGGAGAGAGAGGGGGCACAGAGGGGGGGACAGAGAGAGGGGACAGAGAGAGTGGGGACGGAGAGAGAGGGACAGAAAGAGGGGGTCAGAGAGTTGGGGACAGAGAGAGGGGGGCAGAGAGAAAGGGGCCAGAGAGGGGAGGGACAGAGAGTGGCGGGACAGGGAGAGGAGGGACGGAGAGGGGAGGGATGGAGAGCGGAGGGACGGAAGAAGGACAGGGAGAGGGCGAAAGAGAGCGGGGGGAACAGAGAGAGTGGGGCAGAGGGGGGAAGAGGGAGACGCGGACGGGGGGGCAGAGACAGGGGTGATAGAGAGAGGTGGAAAGAGAGAGAGGGACAGAGGGGGCGGACTGAGAGCGGGGGGACAGAGAGAAGGAGGGGCAGAGAGAGAGGGGACCGAGAGAGGGGGACAGACAGCGGGAGATACACAGAGAGGTGGGGGGACAGAGAGAGGGTGGACAGAGAGAGTTGGACAGAGAGAGAGGGGGTCAGAGAGAGAGTGGGGACAGAGAGAGAGGTGGACAGAGAGAGAGAGGGTGGACAGAGAGAGAGGGGGACAGAGAGAGAGGGACAGAGAGAGGGGGGACAGAGAGAGATGGGGACTGAGAGGGGGCGGTCAGAGAGAGAGTGTGTGTCAGAGAGAGAGGGTCAGAGAGAGAGAGCGGGACAAGACAGTTGGAGGAGAGAGAGGGTGGAATGATAGGGCAGAGACGGGGGTAGAGACAGGGGGAAGAGAGAGAGGGGGACAGAGAGAAGGGTGCAGAGAGTGTGGGGGCAGAGAGAGTTGGACAGAGAGGGGATAAAGAGAGAGGAGGGTGGACAGACAAATGGGTACAGAGGGAGAGGGAGGCACAGAGTGAGAGGGTGACAGACAGAGTGGGGAGAGAGAGGTGCTTGACAGAGCGGGGGGTACAGAGAGGGGGACAGAGTGAGGCGGAACAGAGAGAGAGTGGGGACAGAGAGATGGTGGGACAGAGAGAAGGGGGTGCCAGAGACAGGGAGTGCCAGAGACAGGGGGTGCCAGAGAGAGGTGAGAAAGAGAGTGAGGGGGGACGGAGAGAGACAGGGGTTGGGCAGAGAGAGTGAGGCGCAAAGAAAGAGGGGATAAGAGAGGAGGACTGACAGAAGGGGGACAGAGAGGGGGGACAGAGAGGGGAGGGACAGAGAGGGGAGGGACGGAGAGGGGGCAGAGAGGGGGTGAACAGAGAGTGAGGGGGACAAAGAGAGGGGGCGCAGAGGGTGGGGATTGAGAGGGGGGATAGAGGGAGAGGGGAGAGAGAGAGGGAGGACAGAGAGATGGGGAACAGAAAGAGGATGGACAGAGTCAGGGGACAGAGAGGGGAGGGGCAGAGAGCGAAGGGACAGAGAGGGGAGGGACGGAGAAGCGAGGGACTGAGAGGGGAGGGACGGAGAGAGGGGGGTCAGGGAGGGGGGACAGAGAGAGGGAATTTGAGAGAGGGGGAACGAGAGAGGGGACGGGGGGAGAGAGAGGGGGCACAGAGAGTGGGGACAGAAAGAGGGGACAGAGAGAGTGGGGACAGAGAGAGTGGGGACAGAGAGAGGGGGGCAGAAAGATGGGGTCAGAGAGTTGGGGACAGAGAGAGGGGGGCAGAGAGAAGGGGGCCAGAGAGGGGAGGGACAGAGAGGGGCGGGACAGGGAGAGGAGGGACGTAGAGGGGAGGGATGGAGAGCGGAGGGACGGAGAGGAGGACAGAGAGAGGGCGAACAGAGAGCGGGGGGACAGAGAGAGGGGGGCAGAGGGGGGAAGAGGGAGACGGGGACGTGGGGTCAGAGAGAGGGGTGAGAGAGAGAGGTGGAAAGAGAGAGAGGGACAGTGGGGGCGGACTGAGAGCGGGGGGACAGAGAGAAGGAGGGGCAGAGAGAGAGGGGACCGAGAGAGGGGGACAGACAGCGGGAGATACACAGAGAGGTGGGGGGACAGAGAGAGGGTGGACAGAGAGAGAGAGGACAGAGAGAGTTGGGCAGAGAGGGAGGGGGTCAGAGAGAGAGTGGGGACAGAGAGAGAGGTGGACAGAGAGAGAGAGGGTGGACAGAGAGAGATGGGGGCAGAGAGAGAGGGGGACAGAGAGAGGGGGGACAGAGAGAGATGGGGACTGAGAGGGGGCGGTAAGAGAGAGAGTGTGTGTCAGAGAGAGAGGGTCAGAGAGAGAGAGCGGGACAAGACAGTGCGAGGAGAGAGAGGGTGGAATAATAGGGGAGAGACGGGGGTAGAGATAGGGGGAAGAGAGAGAGGGGGACAGAGT
Organism: Chiloscyllium punctatum; assembly: GCF_047496795.1. Taxonomy (NCBI): domain Eukaryota; kingdom Metazoa; phylum Chordata; class Chondrichthyes; order Orectolobiformes; family Hemiscylliidae; genus Chiloscyllium; species Chiloscyllium punctatum. The sequence continues at coordinate 815,931 of NW_027309832.1, read as the reverse complement.
GAAGGGTGCAGAGAGTGTGGGGGCAGAGAGAGTTGGACAGAGAGGGGATACAGAGAGAGAGGGGTGTGCAGAGAAATGGGTACAGAGGGAGAGGGAGGCACAGAGTGAGAGGGTGACAGACAGAGTGGGGAGAGAGAGGTGCTTGACAGAGCGGGGGGTACAGAGAGGGGGAAAGAAAGAGGCGGAACAGAGAGAGAGTGGGGACACAGAGATGGACGTGCAGAGAGACGGGTGACAGAAAGAGGGGGCCGAAGAGACCGGGGAAAAGAAAGAGGGGGACAGAGCGGATGGACAGAGAGAAGGGGAATAGAGAGGGGGGGGGGAAGAGAGAGTAGGGGACAAAAAGAGTATGGGACAGAGAGGGGGAGCAGAAGAAGGAAGGACGGGGGGGGGGGGCAGAGAGGGAGCGGGACAAGAGAGTGGGAGGAGCGAGGTAGCGGAGAGTTGAGGAGAGAGAGGGGGGTAAAGAGGGGGGAAGAGAGAGAGGGTGGACACAGAGTTGGGGACAGAGGGAGAGGAGGGTACAGAGTGAGAGGGGTGGACAGAGAGGAGCGTGACAGAGAGAGGGGGGACAGACAGAAGGGTGACATAGAGAGGGGGAAAGAGAGGGAGGACAGAGAGGGGAAGGACGGAGAGGGAGACAGAGAGATGGCGAACAGAAAGTGAGGGGGGACAAGGAGAGGGGGCGCAGAGGGTGGGGCTTCAGAGAGGGCGACAGAGAGAGAGGGCTCAGAGAGAGGGGTTACAGAGAGAGAGGGGACAGAGAGAGGGGGAACAGAGAGGGGAGAGACAGAGTGAGGGGGACAGAGAGGGGAGGGACAGAGAGGGGAGGGACATAGAGGGGAGGGACAGAGAGGAGAGGAACGGAGAGGCTAGGGACGGAGAGGGGAGGGACGGAGAGAGGGGGATCAGAGGGGGGGACAGAGAGAGATGGGGACAGAGAGAGGGGGACAGAGTGAGGGGTACAAAGGTAGGGAGGCAGAGTGAGGGGAGCAGAGTGAGGGGGGCTCAGAGAGGGGAGGGACAGAGAGGGGGGAGACAGAGAGGGGACGGACGGAGAGAGAGGGTCAGAGAGGGGGGGAGAGAGAGAGATGTGGACAGAGGAAGAGCGGGCAGAGCGAGGGGGGACAGAGAGAGAGGGAGGAAGAGAGATGGGGAAAGATAGAGGGGGAAAGAGAAAGCGGGTGTCAGAGAGGGGGCTCAGAGAGAGGCGTCAGGGGGGTCAGTGAGGGGGGTCAGAGCTGGAGTGTCAGAGAGGGGAGTCAGTGAGGGGAGTCAGAGAGGGGGTCGGTGAGGGAGAGGTTAGAGAGGGGGGTCAGAGAGGGGGGTTAGAGAGGGGATCAGAGAGGGGGTTTAGAGAGGGGGATTCAGAGAGGGGGGTATCAGAGAGGAAGGTGTCAGAGAGGGGGTTCAGAGAGAGGGGATCAGAGAGGGGGGTCAGAGAAGAGGGTCAGAGAGGGGGGTCAGGGGGGTTCAGAGAGGGCGGTCAGAGAGGGGGGTCAGAGGGGGGGCAGAGAGGAGGGTCAGAGAAGGGGGTTCAGTGAGGTGGGTCAGTGAGGGGAGACAGAGAGGGGCGAGAGAGAGTGGTGGGACAGAGAGAGGAGAACGGAGAGAGGGGAATGGAGAGTGGGGAATGGAGAGAGGGGAACGGAGAGAGAGAGGGGGACAGAGAGAGAGGGGGACAGACAGAGGGGAACGGAGAGAGTGGGGGGACAGACAGAGGGGAACGGAGAGAGGGGAACGGAGAGAAAGGGGGACAGAGAGAGGGGGAACAGAGAGAGGGGGAACAGAGAGACGGGGGAAAGAGACAGGCAGGTACAGAGAGAGGGGGACAGAGAGGAGGGGACAGAGAGAGAGGGGGGACAGAGAGAGGGGGACAGAGAGAGGGCATGGACAGAGAGAGGAGGGAAGGAGAGAGGGGGGTCAGAGAGGGGGGACAGAGTGAGAGGGAACAGAGTGAGGGTGGACAGAGAGTGAGGGGGACAAAGACAGGGGGTGCAAAGGGTGGGGATTGAGAGGGGGGGACAGAGAGAGGGGGAGAGAGAGAGGGGGAAAGAGTGAGGGTGGACAGAGTGAGAGGGACAGAGAGGGGATGGTCAGTGTGAGGGGGACAGAGAGGGGAGGGACAGAGAGGGGAGGGGCGGAGAGTCGAGGGACGGAGAGGGGAGGGATGGAGAGAAGGAGGTCAGAGAGGGGGACAGAGAGAGATGGGGACAGAGAAAGAGCGGGCAGAGAGAGAGGAGGGACAGAGAGAGGGGGAAAGAGAGAGGGGGAAATAGAGACGGGGAAAGAGAGAGGGGGTGTCAGATAGGGGGGTCAGAGAAGGGCGTCAGGGGAGTTAGAGAGGGTGGGTCAGTGAGGGGGGTCAGTGAGGGGGGTCACAGAGAGGGGGACGGAGAGGGAGGGGTCAGAGGGGGGGATCAGAGAGGGAGGTGTCAGAGAGGGTGTCAGAAGGGTGTTCAGAGAGTGGTGTCAGAGGGGGTGTCAGAGAGGGGGGTCAGAGAGGGGGGGTTCGGAGAGGGAGATTCAGAGAGGGGTGTCAGAGGGGGGAACAGAGAGGGGGGTCAGAGAAGGGGGGTAAGTGAGGGTGTCAGAGAGGGGGATAAAGAGTGGGGACAGAGAGAGGTGGGACAGAGAGACGGCAACAGAGGGGGGATAGAGAGCGGGAAACGGATAGAGGGGAACAGAGGGGGGGGACAGAGATAGTGGGAACAGAGAGAGGGATCAGAGAGAGAGGAGGGACAGAGAGAGGAAGGCAGAGAGGAGGGGACAGAGAGAGGGGGAGAGAGAGAGGGGCGAAAGAGAGAGGGGGGACAGAGACGGGATGGACAGAGACGGGAGGAATGGAGAGGCGAGGGACCGAGAGGGGAGGGATGGAGAGAGGATGGTCAGAGAGGGGGGACAGAGAGAGGGGTAACAGAGTGAGGGGGGGACAGCTAGGGAGCAGAGTGAGTGGAGCAGAGTGCGGGGGGTGCAGAGAGGGGAGGGACAGAGAGGGGAAGGACAGAAAGGGGAGGGACGGAGAGAGGGGGTTCGGGGGGGGACAGAGAGAGATGTGGACAGAGGAAGAGCGGGCGGAGAGAGAGGGAGAATAGAGAGAGGGGGATAGAGAGAGGGGGAAAGAGAGAGGGGGATAGACAGAGGGGGAAAGAGAGAGGGGGTGTCAGAGAGGGGAGTCAGCGAGGGAGGTCAGGGGGTTCAGAGAGGGGGTGTCAGAGAGGTGGAGTCAGTGAGGGGGGTCACAGAGGGAGGGGCGAGAGGGAGGGATCAGAGAGGGGGGGTCAGAGAGGGGCGATCAGAGAGGGGTGTGTCAGAGAGGGGCTCAGAGCTGGGGTTCAGAGAGGGTGGGTCAGAGAGGTGTGTCAGAGGGGGAGTTCAGAGAGGGGGTTCAGAAACGGGATCAGAGAGGGGGGACAGAGAGGGGGGACCGAGAAAGGTGGGACAGAGAGAGGGAAGAGAGACAGGGGATAGAGAGAGGGGAACAGGGAGAGGGGGGACAGAGAGAGGGGGACAGAGAGATGCGGGTACAGAGAGAGGGGGGACAGAGAGAGGGGTGACAGAGAGAGGGGGAACAGAGAGAGGGGGACGGAGAAGAGGGGGACAGAGAGAGTGGGACAGAGAGGAGGGGACCAGAGAGTGGGGGAGAGAGAGAGGTGACAGAGAGAGGTGGACAGAGAGGGGGTGACAGAAGGATGGAGTTAGAGAGACTGGGACATAGAGAAGGGGTACAGAGAGAGGGGTACGGAGAGCAGGGAAAGGTGTGAGGGGAACGGTGAGAGAGGGGGGACAGAGAGGGGGGACACAGAGAGAGAGGAACGGAGAGAGGGGGGACAGAGAGAGGGGGGACAGAGAGAGAGGGGGACAGAGAGAGAGCGGAGACAGAGAGGGGGGACAGAGAAGAGCGTGACAGAGAGAGGGGGGACAGACAGAAGGGTGACATAGAGAGGGGGAAAGAGAGGGAGGACAGAGAGGGGAAGGACGGAGGAGGGAGACAGAGAGATGGCGAACAGAAAGTGAGGGGGGACAAGGAGAGGGGGCGCAGAGGGTGGGGCTTCAGAGAGGGCGACAGAGAGAGAGGGCTCAGAGAGAGGGGTTACAGAGAGAGAGGGGACAGAGAGAGGGGGAACAGAGAGGGGAGAGACAGAGTGAGGGGGACAGAGAGGGGAGGGACAGAGAGGGGAGGGACATAGAGGGGAGGGACAGAGAGGAGAGGAACGGAGAGGCTAGGGACGGAGAGGGGAGGGACGGAGGAGAGGGGATCAGAGAGGGGGGACAGAGAGAGATGGGGACAGAGAGAGGGGGACAGAGTGAGGGGTACAAAGGTAGGGAGGCAGAGTGAGGGGAGCAGAGTGAGGGGGGCTCAGAGAGGGGAGGGACAGAGAGGGGGGAGACAGAGAGGGGACGGACGGAGAGAGAGGGTCAGAGAGGGGGGGAGAGAGAGAGATGTGGACAGAGGAAGAGCGGGCAGAGCGAGGGGGGACAGAGAGAGAGGGAGGAAGAGAGATGGGGAAAGATAGAGGGGGAAAGAGAAAGCGGGTGTCAGAGAGGGGGCTCAGAGAGAGGCGTCAGGGGGGTCAGTGAGGGGGGTCAGAGCTGGAGTGTCAGAGAGGGGAGTCAGTGAGGGGAGTCAGAGAGGGGGTCGGTGAGGGAGAGGTTAGAGAGGGGGGGTCAGAGAGGGGGGTTAGAGAGGGGATTCAGAGAGGGGGTTTAGAGAGGGGGATTCAGAGAGGGGGGTATCAGAGAGGAAGGTGTCAGAGAGGGGGTTCAGAGAGAGGGGATCAGAGAGGGGGGTCAGAGAAGAGGGTCAGAGAGGGGGGTCAGGGGGGTTCAGAGAGGGCGGTCAGAGAGGGGGGTCAGAGGGGGGGCAGAGAGGAGGGTCAGAGAAGGGGGTTCAGTGAGGTGGGTCAGTGAGGGGAGACAGAGAGGGGCGAGAGAGAGTGGTGGGACAGAGAGAGGAGAACGGAGAGAGGGGAATGGAGAGTGGGGAATGGAGAAGAGGGGGAACGGAGAGAGAGAGGGGGGACAGAGAGAGAGGGGGACAGACAGAGGGGAACGGAGAGAGTGGGGGGGACAGACAGAGGGGAACGGAGAGAGGGGAACGGAGAGAAAGGGGGGACAGAGGAGAGGGGGAACAGAGAGAGGGGGAACAGAGAGACGGGGGAAAGAGACAGGCAGGTACAGAGAGAGGGGGACAGAGAGGAGGGGACAGAGAGAGAGGGGGGACAGAGAGAGGGGGACAGAGAGAGGGCATGGACAGAGAGAGGAGGGAAGGAGAGAGGGGGGTCAGAGAGGGGGGACAGAGTGAGAGGGAACAGAGTGAGGGTGGACAGAGAGTGAGGGGGACAAAGACAGGGGGTGCAAAGGGTGGGGATTGAGAGAGGGGGGGACAGAGAGAGGGGGAGAGAGAGAGGGGGAAAGAGTGAGGGTGGACAGAGTGAGAGGGACAGAGAGGGGATGGTCAGTGTGAGGGGGACAGAGAGGGGAGGGACAGAGAGGGAGGGGCGGAGAGTCGAGGGACGGAGAGGGGAGGGATGGAGAGAAGGAGGTCAGAGAGGGGGGACAGAGAGAGATGGGGACAGAGAAAGAGCGGGGCAGAGAGAGAGGAGGGACAGAGAGAGGGGGAAAGAGAGAGGGGGAAATAGAGACGGGGAAAGAGAGAGGGGGTGTCAGATAGGGGGGTCAGAGAAGGGCGTCAGGGGAGTTAGAGAGGGTGGGTCAGTGAGGGGGGTCAGTGAGGGGGGTCACAGAGAGGGGGACGGAGAGGGAGGGGTCAGAGGGGGGGATCAGAGAGGGAGGTGTCAGAGAGGGTGTCAGAAGGGTGTTCAGAGAGTGGTGTCAGAGGGGGTGTCAGAGAGGGGGGTCAGAGAGGGGGGGTTCGGAGAGGGAGATTCAGAGAGGGGTGTCAGAGGGGGGGAACAGAGAGGGGGGTCAGAGAAGGGGGGTAAGTGAGGGTGTCAGAGAGGGGGATAAAGAGTGGGGACAGAGAGAGGTGGGACAGAGAGACGGCAACAGAGCGGTATAGAGAGCGGGAAACGGATAGAGGGGAACAGAGGGGGGGGACAGAGATAGTGGGAACAGAGAGAGGGATCAGAGAGAGAGGAGGGACAGAGAGAGGAAGGCAGAGAGGAGGAGGGGACAGAGAGAGGGGGGAGAGAGAGAGGGGCGAAAGAGAGAGGGGGGACAGAGACGGGATGGACAGAGACGGGAGGAATGGAGAGGCGAGGGACCGAGAGGGGAGGGATGGAGAGAGGATGGTCAGAGAGGGGGGACAGAGAGAGGGGTAACAGAGTGAGGGGGGACAGCTAGGGAGCAGAGTGAGTGGAGCAGAGTGCGGGGGGTGCAGAGAGGGGAGGGACAGAGAGGGGAAAGGACAGAAAGGGGAGGGACGGAGAGAGGGGGGTTCGGGGGGGGGACAGAGAGAGATGTGGACAGAGGAAGAGCGGGCGGAGAGAGAGGGAGAATAGAGAGAGGGGGAAAGAGAGAGGGGGAAAGAGAGAGGGGGATAGACAGAGGGGGAAAGAGAGAGGGGGTGTCAGAGAGGGGAGTCAGCGAGGGAGGTCAGGGGGTTCAGAGAGGGGGTGTCAGAGAGGTGGAGTCAGTGAGGGGGGGTCACAGAGGGAGGGGCGAGAGGGAGGGATCAGAGAGGGGGGGTCAGAGAGGGCGATCAGAGAGGGGTGTGTCAGAGAGGGGCTCAGAGCTGGGGTTCAGAGAGGGTGGGTCAGAGAGGTGTGTCAGAGGGGGAGTTCAGAGAGGGGGTTCAGAAACGGGGATCAGAGAGGGGGGACAGAGAGGGGGGGACCGAGAAAGGTGGGACAGAGAGAGGGGATTAGAGACAGGGGATAGAGAGAGGCGGAACAGGGAGAGGGGGGACAGAGAGAGGGGGACAGAGAGATGCGGGTACAGAGAGAGGGGGGACAGAGAGAGGGGTGACAGAGAGAGGGGGAACAGAGAGAGGGGGACGGAGAGAGGGGGACAGAGAGAGTGGGACAGAGAGGAGGGGACCAGAGAGTGGGGGAGAGAGAGAGGTGACAGAGAGAGGTGGACAGAGAGGGGGGTGACAGAAGGATGGAGTTAGAGAGACTGGGACATAGAGAAGGGGTACAGAGAGAGGGGTACGGAGAGCAGGGAAAGGTGTGAGGGGAACGGTGAGAGAGGGGGGACAGAGAGGGGGACACAGAGAGAGAGGAACGGAGAGAGGGGGGACAGAGAGAGGGGGGACAGAGAGAGAGGGGGACGAGAGAGAGAGCGGAGACAGAGAGGGGGACAGAGAGGAGCGTGACAGAGAGAGGGGGGACAGACAGAAGGGTGACATAGAGAGGGGGAAAGAGAGGGAGGACAGAGAGGGGAAGGACGGAGAGGGAGACAGAGAGATGGCGAACAGAAAGTGAGGGGGGACAAGGAGAGGGGGCGCAGAGGGTGGGGCTTCAGAGAGGGCGACAGAGAGAGAGGGCTCAGAGAGAGGGGTTACAGAGAGAGAGGGGACAGAGAGAGGGGGAACAGAGAGGGGAGAGACAGAGTGAGGGGGACAGAGAGGGGAGGGACAGAGAGGGGGAGGGACATAGAGGGGAGGGACAGAGAGGAGAGGAACGGAGAGGCTAGGGACGGAGAGGGGAGGGACGGAGAGAGGGGGATCAGGAGGGGGGGGACAGAGAGAGGATGGGGGACAGAGAGAGGGGGACAGAGTGAGGGGGTACAAAGGTAGGGAGGCAGAGTGAGGGGAGCAGAGTGAGGGGGGCTCAGAGAGGGGAGGGACAGAGAGGGGGGAGACAGAGAGGGGACGGACGGAGAGAGAGGGTCAGAGAGGGGGGGAGAGAGAGAGATGTGGACAGAGGAAGAGCGGGCAGAGCGAGGGGGGACAGAGAGAGAGGGAGGAAGAGAGATGGGGAAAGATAGAGGGGGAAAGAGAAAGCGGGTGTCAGAGAGGGGGCTCAGAGAGAGGCGTCAGGGGGGTCAGTGAGGGGGGTCAGAGCTGGAGTGTCAGAGAGGGGAGTCAGTGAGGGGAGTCAGAGAGGGGGGTCGGTGAGGGAGAGGTTAGAGAGGGGGGTCAGAGAGGGGGGTTAGAGAGGGGATCAGAGAGGGGGTTTAGAGAGGGGGATTCAGAGAGGGGGGGTATCAGAGAGGAAGGTGTCAGAGAGGGGGTTCAGAGAGAGGGGATCAGAGAGGGGGGTCAGAGAAGAGGGTCAGAGAGGGGGGTCAGGAGGGGTTCAGAGAGGGCGGTCAGAGAGGGGGGGGCAGAGGGGGGGCAGAGAGGAGGGTCAGAGAAGGGGGTTCAGTGAGGTGGGTCAGTGAGGGGAGACAGAGAGGGGGGCGAGGAGAGAGTGGTGGGACAGAGAGAGGAGAACGGAGAGAGGGGAATGGAGAGTGGGGAATGGAGAGAGGGGAACGGAGAGAGAGAGGGGGGACAGAGAGAGAGGGGGACAGACAGAGGGGAACGGAGAGAGTGGGGGGACAGACAGAGGGGAACGGAGAGAGGGGAACGGAGAGAAAGGGGGACAGAGAGAGGGGTGAACAGAGAGAGGGGGAACAGAGAGACGGGGGAAAGAGACAGGCAGGTACAGAGAGAGGGGGACAGAGAGGAGGGGACAGAGAGAGAGGGGGGGACAGAGAGAGGGGGGACAGAGAGAGGGCATGGACAGAGAGAGGAGGGAAGGAGAGAGGGGGGTCAGAGAGGGGGGGACAGAGTGAGAGGGAACAGAGTGAGGGTGGACAGAGAGTGAGGGGGACAAAGACAGGGGGTGCAAAGGGTGGGGATTGAGAGAGGGGGGACAGAGAGAGGGGGAGAGAGAGAGGGGGAAAGAGTGAGGGTGGACAGAGTGAGAGGGACAGAGAGGGGATGGTCAGTGTGAGGGGGACAGAGAGGGGAGGGACAGAGAGGGGAGGGGCGGAGAGTCGAGGGACGGAGAGGGGGAGGGATGGAGAGAAGGAGGTCAGAGAGGGGGACAGAGAGAGATGGGGACAGAGAAAGAGCGGGCAGAGAGAGAGGAGGGACAGAGAGAGGGGGAAAGAGAGAGGGGGGAAATAGAGACGGGGAAAGAGAGAGGGGGGTGTCAGATAGGGGGGTCAGAGAAGGGCGTCAGGGGAGTTAGAGAGGGTGGGTCAGTGAGGGGGGTCAGTGAGGGGGGTCACAGAGAGGGGGACGGAGAGGGAGGGGTCAGAGGGGGGGATCAGAGAGGGAGGTGTCAGAGAGGGTGTCAGAAGGGTGTTCAGAGAGTGGTGTCAGAGGGGGTGTCAGAGAGGTGGAGTCCAGTGAGGGGGGTCACAGAGGGACAGAGAGGGGGGTCAGAGAGGGGCGATCAGAGAGGGGTGTGTCAGAGAGGGGCTCAGAGCTGGGGTTCAGAGAGGGTGGGTCAGAGAGGTGTGTCAGAGGGGGAGTTCAGAGAGGGGGTTCAGAAACGGGGATCAGAGAGGGGGGACAGAGAGGGGGGACCGAGAAAGGTGGGACAGAGAGAGGGGAAGAGAGACAGGGGATAGAGAGAGGGGGAACAGGGAGAGGGGGGACAGAGAGAGGGGGACAGAGAGATGCGGGTACAGAGAGAGGGGGGACAGAGAGAGGGGTGACAGAGAGAGGGGGAACAGAGAGAGGGGGACGGAGAGAGGGGGACAGAGAGAGTGGGACAGAGAGGAGGGGACCAGAGAGTGGGGGAGAGAGAGAGGTGACAGAGAGAGGTGGACAGAGAGGGGGTGACAGAAGGATGGAGTTAGAGAGACTGGGACATAGAGAAGGGGTACAGAGAGAGGGGTACGGAGAGCAGGGAAAGGTGTGAGGGGAACGGTGAGAGAGGGGGGACAGAGAGGGGGACACAGAGAGAGAGGAACGGAGAGAGGGGGGACAGAGAGAGGGGGGACAGAGAGAGAGGGGGACAGAGAGAGAGCGGAGACAGAGAGGGGGGACAGAGAGAGAGGAGGGACAGAGGGGGTGGACTGAGAGCGGGGGAACAGAGAGAAGGAGGGGCAGAGAGAGAGGGGACCGAGAGAGGGGGCCAGACAGCGGGAGATACACAGAGAGGTGGGGGGACAGAGGGAGGGTGGACAGAGAGAGGGTGAACAGAGAGAGTTGGACAGAGAGAGAGGTGAACAGAGAGAGAGATGGTGGACAGAGAGAGAGGGGGGGCAGATAGAGAGGGGGACAGAGAGAGGGGGGACAGAGAGAGATGGGGACTGAGAGGGGGCGGTCAGAGAGAGAGTGTGGGTCAGAGAGAGAGGGTCAGAGAGAGAGAGCGGGACAAGACAGTGCGAGGAGAGAGAGTGTGGAATGATAGGGGAGAGACGGGGGTAGAGATAGCGGGAAGAGAGAGAGGGGGACAGAGAGAAGGGTGCAGAGAGTGTGGGGGCAGAGAGAGAGTTGGACAGAGAGGCGATACAGAGAGAGGGGTGTACAGAGAAATGGGGTACAGAGGGAGAGGGAGGCACAGAGTGAGAGGGTGACAGACAGAGTGGGGAGAGAGAGGTGCTTGACAGAGCGGGAGGTACAGAGAGGGGGACAGAGAGAGGCGGAACAGAGTGAGAGTGGGGGACACAGAGATGGACGTGCAGAGAGACGGGTGACAGAAAGAGGGGGCCGAAGAGACCGGGGAAAAGAAGGAGGGGGACAGAGCGGATGGACAGAGAGAAGGGGAATAGAGAGGGGGGAAAGAGAGAGTAGGGGACAAAGAGAGTAGGGGACAGAGAGGGGGAGCAGAAGAAGGAAGGACGGGGGGGGGCAGAGAGGGAGCGGGACAAGAGAGTGGGAGGAGCGAGGTAGGGGAGAGTTGAGGAGAGAGAGGGGCGGTAAAGAGGGGGGAAGAGAGAGAGGGTGGACACAGAGTTGGGGACAGAGGGAGAGGAGGGTACAGAGTGAGAGGGGTGGACAGAGAGGAGGGTGACAGAGAGAGGGGGGACAGACAGAAGGGTGACATAGAGAGGGGGAAAGAGAGGGAGGACAGAGAGGGGAAGGACGGAGAGGGAGACAGAGAGAGGGCGAACAGAAAGTGAGGGGGGACAAAGAGAGGGGGGCGCAGAGGGTGGGGCTTGAGAGAGGGGGGACAGAGAGAGAGGGCACAGAGAGAGGGGTTACAGAGAGAGAGGGGGACAGAGAGAGGGCGAACAGAGAGGGGAGAGACAGAGTGAGGGGGACAGAGAGGGGAGGGACAGAGAGGGGAGGGACATAGAGGGGAGGGACAGAGAGGAGAGGAACGGAGAGGCGAGGGACGGAGAGGGGAGGGACGGAGAGAGGGGGATCAGAGAGGGGGGGACAGAGAGAGATGGGGACAGAGGAAGTGGGGCACTGAGAGAGAGGGCACAGAGAGAGGGGGACAGAGTGAGGGGTACAAAGTTAGGGAGGCAGAGTGAGGGGAGCAGAGTGAGGGGGGTTCAGAGAGGGGAGGGACAGAGAGGGGAGAGACAGAGAGGGGGGGACAGAGAGAGATGTGGACAGAGGAAGAGCGGGCAGAGCGAGAGGGGACAGAGAGAGAGGGAGGAAGCGAGAGGGGGAAAGAAAAAGATGGTGTCAGAGAGGGGGCTCAGAGAGAGGCGTCGGGGGGGTCAGTGGGTGGGTCAGAGCGGGGGTCAGTGAGGGGAGTCACAGAGAGGGGGTCGGAAAGGGAGGGGTTAGAGAGGGGGGTCAGAGAGGGGGGGCTAGGGTGGGGATCAGAGAGGGTGTTCAGAGAGGGGGGATTCAGAGAGGGGGGATTCAGAGAGGGAGTTGTCAGACAGGGGGGTCAGAGAGGGGGTTCAGAGTGAGGGGATCAGAGAGGGGGGGTCAGAGATGGGGGTCGGAGGGGGTGTCAGAGAGGGGGGTTCAGAGAGGGGTATTCAGAGAGGGGTGTCAGAGGGGGGACAGAGAGGAGGGTCAGAGAAGGGGGTTCAGTGAGGTGGGTCAGTGAGGGGAGACAGAGAGACGCGAGAGAGAGTGGTGGGACAGATAGAGGAGAATGGAGAGAGGGGAATGGAGAGCGGGGAATGGAGAGAGGGGAACGGAGAGAGAGAGGGGGGGACAGAGAGAGGTGGGGACAGAGAGAGGTGAGCGAAGAGAGAGGGTGGACAGACAGAGGGGGAACGGAGAGAAAGGGGGGACAGAGAGAGGGGGAACAGAGAGAGATGGAACAGAGAGACGGGGGAAAGAGACAGGCGGGTACAGAGAGAGGGGGACAGAGAGGAGGGGACAGAGAGAGAGGGGGGACTGAGAGAGGGGGACAGAGAGAGGGGGACAGAGAGAGGGGATGGACAGAGAGGGGAGGGAAGGAGAGGGGGGGGGTCAGAGAGGGGGGACAGAGAGAGTGGGAACAGAGTGAGGGTGGACAGAGTGAGGGGGGACAGAGAAGGGACGGACAAAGAGGGGAGGGACATAGAGGGGATGGATGGAAAGGGAGACAGAGAGAGGGTGAACAGAGAGTGAGGGGGACAAAGACAGGGGGTGCAAAGGGTGGGGATTGAGAGAGGGGGGGACAGAGAGAGGGGGGAGAGAGAGAGGGGGAAAGAGTGAGGGTGGACAGAGTGAGGGGGGACAGAGAGGGGAGGGTCAGTGTGAGGGGGACAGAGAGGGGAGGGACAGAGAGGGGAGGGGGTGGAGAGTCGAGGGACGGAGAGGGGTGAGATGGAGAGAAGGGGGTCAGAGAGGGGGGACAGAGAGAGATGTGGACAGAGAAAGAGCGGGCAGAGAGAGAGGAGGGGAAGAGAGGGGGGAAAGAGAGAGGGGGAAGTAGCGACGGGGAAAGAGAGAGGGGGTGTCAAAGAGGGTGGGTCAGTGAGGGGGGTCAGTAAGGGGGGTCAGAGAGGGGGCATCAGAGAGGGGAGGTGTCAGAGAGGGTGTCAGAAGGGTATTCTGAGAGGGGGTCAGAGGGGGTGTCTGAGAGGGGGGGTCAGAGAGGGGGGTTCGGAGAGGGAGATTCAGAGAGGGGTGTCAGAGGGGGGAACAGAGAGGGGGGTCAGAGAAGGGGGGTAAGTGCGGGGGTCAGAGAGGGGGAAAAAAGAGTGGGGACAGAGAGAGGGGGGACAGAGAGACGGGAACAGAGGAGATGAATGGAGAGCGGGAAACGGATAGAGGGGAACGGAGAGAGGGGGGGACAGAGATAGTGGGAACAGAGAGAGGGGTCAGAGAGAGAGGAGGGACAGAGAGAGGAAGACAGAGAGGAGGGGACAGAGAGAGGGGGAGAGAGAGGGGGCGACAGAGATAGGGGGGTCAGAGAGGGGATGGACAGAGAGGGGAGGGATGGAGAGGTGAGGGATGGAGAGGGGAGGGATGGAGAGAGGATGGTCAGAGAGGGGGGACAGAGAGAGGGGTTACAGAGTGAGGGTGGACAAAGTGAGGGGGGACAGAGAAGGGAGAGACAGAGTGAGGGGGGGCAGAGAGGGGAGGGACGGAGTGGGGGACAGAGAGAGGGCGAACAGAGAGTGAGGGGGGGCAAAGTGAGGGGGCGCGGAGGGTGGGGATTGAGAGAGGGGGACAGAGAGACAGGGGACAGAGAGGATAGGGACAGAGAGGGGGGGGGAGACAGAGAGGGGAGGTACGGAGAGGCGAGGGACGGAGAGGGGAGGGACGGAGAGAGGGGGTTCAGAGGAAGAGGGGGCGCAGAGAGAGAGGGCACAGAGAGAGAGGGACAGAGAGAGGGGGACAGAGTGAGGGGGACAGAGTGAGGGGGGATAGAGTGAGGGGGGACAGAGTGAGGGAGGACAGAGTTATGGGGCAGAGTGAGAGGAGCCGAGTGCGGGGGGGGCAGAGAGGGGAGGGGACAGAGAGGGGAAGGACAGAAAGGGGAGGGACAGAGAGAGGGGGGTCAGAGAGGGGGGACAGAGAGAGATGTGGACAGAGGAAGAGCGGGCAGAGAGAGAGGGAGAATAGAGAGAGGGGGTGTCAGAGAGGGGAGTCAGCGAGGGAGGTCAGGGGGTTCAGAGAGGGGGTGTCAGAGAGGTGGGGTCAGTGAGGGGGGTCACAGAGGGAGGGGCGAGAGGGAGGGATCAGAGAGGGGGGTCAGAGAGGGGGTTCAGAGAGGGGGATTCAGAGAGGGGGCGATCAGAGGGGGGGTGTTTCAGAGAGGGGCTCAGAGCTGGGGTTCAGAGAGGGTGGGTCAGAGAGGTGTGTCAGAGGGGGAGTTCAGAGAGGGGGTTCAGAAACGGGGGTCAGAGATGCGGGACAGAGAGGGGGGACCGAGAAAGGGGGGACAGAGAGAGGGGGGGAGAGACAGGGGACAGAGAGAGGGGAACGGAGAGAGGGGGGACAGAGAGAGGGGGAACAGGGAGAGGGGGGACAGAGAGAGGCGGACAGAGAGATGCGGGTACAGAGACAGGGGTGACAGAGAGAGGGGTGACAGAGAGAGGGGGAACAGAGAGTGGGGGACGGAGAGAGGGGTACAGAGAGAAGGGGACAGAGAGTGGGGGAGAGAGAGGGGGTGACAGAAGGACGGGGATAGAGAGACTGGGACATAGAGAGGGGGTTCAGAGAGAGGGGTACTGAGAGCAGGGAAAGGTGTTAGGGGAACGGTGAGAGAGGGGTGACAGAGAGGGGGACTCACAGAGAGAGGAACGGAGAGAGGGGGGACAGAGAGAGGGGGGACAGAGAGACGGGGACAGAGAGAGAGCGGAGACAGAGAGACGGGACAGAGAGAGAGACGGGACAGAGAGAGATAGTGGACAGAGAGAGAGGGGGGGACTGAGAGACGGGGGGGACAGAGAGAGGAGGGACAGAGAGACAGGGGACAGTGAGAGGGGGGACAGAGAGAGAGCGGGGACAGAGAGAGAGGTGGACAGAGAGAGGGGGGACAGAGAGAGGGGGAACAGAGAGAGGGGGACGGAGAGAGTGGGACAGAGAGAGAAGGACAGAGAGGGGGTGGTAGAGAGACGGGGGGTAGAGAGACTAGGACATAGAGCGGGGGTATAGAGAGAGGGGAACGGAGAGAGGGGTATGGAGAGTGGAGAACGGTGTGAGGGGAACGGTGAGAGAGGGGGGACAGAGAGGGGGGACAAAGAGAGAGGAACGGAGAGAGAGGGGGGACAGAGAGGGGGGGACAGAGAGAGAGGGGACAGAGAGAGAGTGGGGACAGAGGGGGGGAACAGACAGAGAGGAGGGACAGAGAGAGAGAGGGAACAGAGAGAGGGGGTGACTGAGAGAGAGGGTGGACAGAGAGAGGAGGGACAGAGAGAGAGGGGACCGAGAGAGGGGGGACAGAGAGGGGGGAACAGAGAGAGGGCTACAGACAGAGGGGGGACAGAAAGAAGGGGGACAGAGAGGGGCAATTGAGAGAGGGGGATGGAGAGCGGGGAACGGAGAGAGGGCAATGGAGGGAGAGGGGAGCAGAGAGAGGGAGTATAGAGATAGGGTGACAGACAGGAGGGTGACAGAGAGAGGGGGACAGAGAGAGGGCAACGGACAGAGAGGGGGCATTGAGAGAGGGGGACAGAGAGATGGAGGGACAGAGAGAGGGGAGAGAGAGATTGGGTGACAGAGAGACAGGCGGTCAGAGAGAGAAGGAATAGAGAGTGAGGGGGGCAAGAAAGTGGGGGGAGAGAGGGAGGGGAGAGCTGGGGAGAGTGAGGATGATAAAAAGAGCGTGCAGAGAGAGTGTGGACAGAGAGGGGGACAGTGAGTGGGGGGACAGACATATGGGTGGACAGAGATGTGGGGATAGAGGGAGAGGAGGGTTCAGAGACACGGGGGACAGAGAGAGGAGGACAGAGAGAGAGGGGTACAGAGAGAGGGGGGACAGAGAGAAGGGGGACAGAGAGGGGGCATTGAGAGAGGGGGATAGAGAGCGGGGAACAGAGAGAAGGCAATGGAGGGAGAGGGGAGACAGAGAGAGGGTGTACAGATAAGGGTGACAGAGAGGAGGGGGACAGAGAGAGGGGGACAGAGAGAGGGCAACGGAGAGAGAGGGGGCATTCAGAGAGGTGGACAGAGAGAGTGGGGGGTCAGAAGAAAGGGGGAACAGAGAGAGGGGGACGGAGAGAGTGGGACAGAGAGAGGGGGACAGAGAGGGGGTGACAGAGAGACGGGAGATAGAGAAACTGGGACATGGAGAAGGGGTACAGAAAGAGGGGAACGGAGAGAGGGGTGCGGAGAGTGGAGAACAGTGTGAGGGGAACGGTGAGAGAGGGGGGACAGAGAGGGGGGACAGAGAGAGAGGAGCGGAGAGAGAGGGGGGACAGAGAGAGTGGGGACAGAGAGAGAGCTGACAGAGAGAGAGAGCGGGGACGGGGGGGACCAGAGAGAGAGGAGGGACAGAGAGAGAGAGGGGACAGAGAGAGAGGGGGGACTGAGAGACAGGGGGACAGAGAGAGGAGGGACAGAGAGAGGGGACAGAGAGAGAGGGGGGACAGAGAGAGGGGGGGGCAGAGAGAGAGGGGTACAGAGAGAGGGGTACAGATAGAGGGGAGACAGAGAGAAGGGGGACAGAGAGGGGGCATTGAGAGAGGGGGATAGAGAGCGGGGAACGTAGAGAGGGCAATGGAGGGCGAGGGGAGACAGAGAGAGGGAGTACAGAGAGAGGGTGACAGAGAGGAGGGTGACAGAGAGAGGGGGACAGAGAGAGGGAAACGGTCAGAGAGGGGGCATTGAGAGAGGGGGACAGAGAGATGAAGGGACAGAGAGAGGGGGGAGAGAGGCAGGGGAGAGCTGGGGAGAGGGAGGGGGATAAAAAGAGGGTGATGAGAGAGGGTGGACAGAGAGGGGGACAGTGAGTGGGGGGGACAGAGAGATGGGTGGACAGAGATATGGGGATAGAGGGAGAGGAGGGTTCAAAGAGACGGGGGACAGAGAGAGGAGGACCGAGAGAGAGGGACAGAGTGAGGGGGGACAGAGTGAGGGGAGACAGAGTGAGGGGGACAGAGTTAGGGGGCAGAGTGAGGGGGTGCAGTGTGAGGTGGGCAGAGAGGTGAGGGACAGAGAGGGGAAGGACAGAGAGGGGAGGGACAGAGAGAGAGGGGAGACCGAGAGAGGGGGACTGAGAGAGAGGGGGACAGAGAGGGGTGACAGAGAGAGGGGTACAGAGAGAGGGGGACAGAGAGAAGGGGACAGAGAGGGGGCATTGAGTGAGGGGGACAGAGAGCGGGGAACGGAGAGAGGGCAATGGAGGGAGAGGGGAGGCAGAGAGAGGGTATACAGAGAGAGGGTGACAGAGAGGTGGGTCAGCGGGATCAGAGAGGGGGTGTCAGAGAGGGGGGTCACTGCGGGAGGGGTCAGAGAGGGGGGCTCAGAGAGGGCGTCAGAGAGGGGGGAATACAGAGAGGGGGGATCAGAGAGGGGGTGTCAGAGAGGGGGGGTCAGAGAGAGGGTTCAGAGAGGGTGGGTCAGAGGGGGGTTCAGAGGGGGGTTCAGTGAGGGGTGTTCAGAAACGGGGGTCAGAGAGGGTGGGACAGAAGGGGGTCAGAGAGTGGGGGTCAGTGAGGGGGTGTCAGAGCGGGGACAGAGAGAGGGAGAGAGGGGGGGGGACAGAGAGAGGGGAATGGAGAGAGGGGAACAGAGAGAGAGGGGGACAGAGAGAGGGGGAGAGAGGGGGTGAACAGAGAGAGGGGAACGGAGAGAGGGGAACGCAGAGAGAGGGGAGACAGAGAGAGGGGGACATAGAGAGGAGACAGAGAGGAGGAGACAGAGAAAGGGGGGAGAGAGAGAGGGGGACAGAGAGGGGGTGACAGAGAGAGGGGACAGAGAGAGGGGAACGGTGAGAGAGGTACGGAGAGCGGGGAACGGTGTGAGGGGAACGGTGAGAGGGGGAGAGAGAGGGGTGGACAGAGAGAGAGGGGACAGAGAGAGAGCGGGGACAGAGAGGGGGGGGGACAGAGAGAGAAGAGGGACAGAGAGAGAGGGGGACAGGGAGACAGGGGAGACTGAGAGGGGGGACAAAGAGAGAGGGGGGAGACAGAGAGAGTGGACAGAGAGAGAGGGGACAGAGAGAGAGGAGGGACAGAGAGAGGTGGACAGAGTTAGAGGGGGGACAGAGAGAGGGGGACAGAGAGATGGGGGACAGAGAGAGAGGTGGACACAGGGGGGCAGAGAAAGGGGTACAGAGAGTGGGGCATTGAGAGGGGGACAGAGAGCGGGGAACCTAGAGAGGGCAATGGAGGGAGAGGGGAGACAGAGAGAGGGAGGACAGAGAGAGGGTGACAGAGAGAGGGAAACGGAGAGAGAGGGGCCATTGAGAGAGGGGGACAGAGAGATGAAGGGACAGAGAGAGAGGAGAGAGAGATTGGGTGATAGAGGGGTGGTCAGAGAGAGAGGGGACAGAGAGCGTGGGGGGCAAGAGAGTGGGGGAGAGAGGGAGGGGGTAGCTGGGGAGACGGAGGGGGATAAAAAGAGGCTGAAGAGAGAGGGTGTACAGAGAGGGAGACAGTGAGTGGGGGGACAGAGAGAGGGGAGGACAGAGATATGGAGATAGAGGGAAAGAAGGGTTCAGAGAGATGGGGACGGGGGGGAGAGAGGAGGGGGACAGAGAGGAGAGTGGAAAGAGAGAAGGGGACAGAGACAGGGGGAACAGAGAGATAGGGGACAGAGATAAGGGCATTGAGAGATGGGGGACAGACAGCGGGGAATGGAGAGAGGGCAATGGAGAGGGGAAGACAGAGAGAGGGAGGGCAGAGAGAGGGTGACAGAGAGGAGGGGTAGAGAGAGAGGGGGACAGAGAGACGGCAAAACGGAGAGGGGGCATTCAGAGAGGGGGACAGAGAGATGGAGGGACAGAGAGAGGGGAGAGAGAGATTGGGTAACAGAGAGAGGGGCGGTCAGAAAGAGAGGGGACAGAGAGACGGGGCAAGAGAGTGGGGGGAGAGAGCGAGACGAGAGCTGGGGAGAGGGTGGGGGGACAGAAGGAGGGGTGGGCAGAGAGTTGGGGACAGAGTGAGAGGAGGGTTCAGAGAGACGGGGACAGAGAGAGGGGGACAGAGAGAGAGAGAGAGAGGGACAGAGTGAGGGGGACAGAGTGAGGGGAGACAGATTGAGGGAGACAGAGTTAGGGGGCAAAGTGAGGGAGTGCAGGGTGAGGTGGGCAGAGAGGTGAGGGACAGTGAGGGGAAGGACAGAGAGGGGAGGGACGAAAAGAGGGGTGTCAGAGAGGGGGGGACAGAGAGGGGGGACAGAGAGTAGGGGGAAACAGAGAGAGGGGAATAGAGAGAGGGGGGACAGAGACCGGGGAATGGAGAGGGGGTCACACAGAGAGGGGGACAGAGAGTGGGGGACAAAGAGGGGGCATTGAGAGTGGGGGGACAGAGAGAGAGGACAGAGAGAGGGCAACGGAGAGAGAGTGGAGTCAGAGGGGGGCAGAGAGAGGGGAGACAGAGGGCGCAATGGACAGAGATGGGGCATTGTAAGAGGGGAAAGAGAGATGGAGGGAGAGAGAGAGGGGAGAGAGATTGGGTGACAGAGAGAGGGGCAGTGAGAGAGAGAAGGGACAGAGAGAGAGGGGGCAAGAAAGTGGGGAGAGAGAGGGAGGGGAGAGATGGGGAGAGGGAGGGGGGTAAAAAGGGGGGAAGAGAGAGAGGGTGGACAGAGAGAGAGGGGGACAGAGACAGAAGGGGACAGAGGGGTGGCAGAGAAAGGGGTACAGAGAGGGGGGCATTGAGAGTGGGGGACAGAGAGCGGGGAATGTATAGAGGGCAATGGAGGGAGAGGGGAGACAGAGAGAGGGAGGACAGAGAGATGGTGACAGAGAGGATGGGGACAGAGAGAGGGGGACAGAGAGAGAGGGCGATCCAAGAGAGAGGGGGACGGGGGTCAGAGAGAGGGGGGACAGAGAGAGGGGGTGCCATGGATGGGAGAAAGAGAGAGAGGGTGGATGGAGAGAGAGGGGGAAAGAGAGAGCAAGGGGCAAATAAAGAGGGGACAGAGAGAGGGGGGAAGAGAAATAGGGGACTGAGAGGGTGCGGTCAGAGAGAGAGAGAGAGGGTCAGAGAGAGGGCAGAAAGAGAGAGGGGGCGGAGAGAGAGAGAGGGGACAGAGAGAGGGAGGGGCAAAGAAAGAGGGGACAGAGAGGGGGGTCAGAGAGAAGGGGTCAGAGAGGGGGGACAGAGAGGGGGCGGTCAGAGAGAGAAAGGGGGTCAGAGAGGGAGACGGAGACAAGAGAGAGGGGGACAAGAGAGTGGGGGACAAGAGAGGGTGGAGTGATAGGGGACAAGAGAGGGTGGAGTGATAGGGGAGAGTGAGGGTAGAGAGAGGGGGAAGAGAGAGAGGGGGACAGTGAGAGGGGTGCAGAGAGTGGGGGGACAGAGAGATGGGGACAGAAGGAGAGGGAGGGACAGAGTGAGAGGGTGACAGAGAGGAGGGGGTACAGAGAGGGGGGATAGAGAGAGGGGGACAGAGAAAAGGGTACAGAGAGAGAGGGTGAACAGAGAGATGGGGACAGAGTGAGAGGGAGGGACAGAGAGACTGGGGTCAGAGAGGAGGGTGACAGAGAGGGGGTACAGAGAGGGTGAACAGAGTTGGGGGACAGATTAGGGGGACAGAGACAGGTGGACAGAGAGAGAGTGGGGACAGAGAGGCGGGACAATGAGAGAGGGGGGACAGAGAGATGGGGGCGAAGAGAGGGGGGGACAGAATGAGGGGGTCAGAGAGAGCAGGGGAAAGAAAGAGGAGGAATGAGAGAGGGGGACCGAGGGAACGGACAGAGAGAGTGGGGACAGAGAGAGAGGGGGACAGGGGGGACGGACAGAGAGAGTGGGGACAGAGAGAGGGTGGAACAGAGAGAGGGTGGAAAGAGAGAGGGGGTGCTCGAGAGAGGGGGTGCCAGAGAGAGGGGAGAAAGAGTGAGGGGGGGACGGAGAGAGAGAGGGGGGGGGGGACAGAGAGATGGAGGGGCAAAGAAAGATGGGACAGAGAGAAAGGGACGGGGTGGGGAGACAGAGTGCGGGCGGTCAGAGAGAGAGGGGACAAGAGAGAGGGGGACTAGAGAGTCTGGGACAAGAGAGGGTGGAGTGATAGGGGAGAGAGAGGGGGTAGAGAGAGGGGGAAGAGTGAGAGGGGGACAGTGAGAGGGGTGCAGAGAGTCGGGTGGATAGAGAGAGAGGGGTGAACAGAGAGATGGAGACAGAGGGAGAGGGAGGAACAGATTGTGATGGTGACAGAGAGATGGGTGACAGAGCCGGGGGTACAGAGAGTGGGAACAGAGAGAGGGGGCCAGAGAGAGGGTGGAAAGAGACATTGGGACAGAGGGAGAGGGAGTGACAGAGTGAGAGGGTGACAGAGAGAAGGGTGACAGACCGGGGGGTACAGAGAGGGGGAACAGAGGGAGGGGGACAGAGAGAGAGTGGGGACAGAGAGAGGAGGGACATTGAGAGAGGGGGGCATTGAGAGAAGGGGGACAGAGAGATGGGGGCGAAGAGAGAGGGGGACAGAATGAGGGGCGCAGAGAGAGCGGCGGAAAGAAAGAGGAGGAAAGAGAGAGGGGACAGAGGGGACAGACAGTGAGAGGAGGACAGAGGGGGCGGACAGAGAGAGTGGGGACGGACAGGGGGTGGGACAGAGAGATGGGGGACAGAGAGGGGGGACGGGGGTTACAGAGAGGGGGACAGAGAGGGGGCGACAGAGAGGTGGACAGAGAGTGTGGGAAGAGAGGGGGGTACAGAGAGGGTGGTCCAGAGAGAGGAGGGACAGAGAGGGGAGGTCCAGGGAGGGGAAGGACGGAGAGGGGAGGGACGGAGAGGGGTGGGACGGAGTGGAGGACAGATAGAGGGCGAACAGAGAGAGAGGGGACAGAGAGAGGGGGAGAGGGGGGAAGAGGGAGACGGGGACAGAGAGGGGGGTACAGAGAGAGGTGGAAAGAGAGCGGGGACAGAGGGCCGGACTGAGAGCGAGGGCACAGAGAAAAGGAGGGGCAGAGAGAGAGGGGACCGAGAGAGGGGGACAGACAGCGGGAGAGACAGAGAGAGGTGGGAGGACAGAGAGAGGGAGGACAGGGAGAGGGGAGACAGAGAGAGGGGGACAGAGAGAGAGGGGGGACAGAGAGAGAGGGGGGAGAGAGAGAGAGATGGGGAACATAGAGAGTGGGGGTCACAGGGAGAGGGCAGAGGGGCAGAGAGAGGTGTACAGAGAGAGGGGGACTGAGAGAGTGGACAGAGAGAGCGGGGGGACAGAGAGAGCGGGTGGACAGAGAGAGCGGGATACAGATAGATTGGGGAGACAGAGAGAGAGGGGGACAGAGAGAGACGGGGACAGAGAGAGACGGGGGTCTGAGAGGGGGCGGTCAGAGAGAGAGAGTGAGTCAGAGAGAGAGAGTGGGTAAGGGAGAGAGGGGATAAGACAGTGGGGGAAAGAGAGGGTGGAGTGACAGGGGATAGATAGGGGAGTAGAGATTGGGAAGAGAGAGAGGGGGACAGAGATAAGGGTGCAGAGAGTGTGGGGGCAGAGAGAGTTGGACAGAGAGGGTATACAGAGAGGGGGGGTGGACAGAGAAATGGGGACAGAGGGAAAGGGAGGCACAGGGTGAGAGGATGACAGACAGAGTGGGGACAGAGAGGAGGGTGACAGAGCGGGAGGTACAGAGAGGGGGGACAGAGAGAGGGGGACATTGAGAGAGGGGGGACAGAGAGATGGGGGCGCAGAGCGAGGCGGGACAGAAAGAGGGGGGCTAAGAAATCGGGGGAAAGAAAGAGGAGGATAGAGAGAGGGGGACAAAGGGGACGGACATAGAGAGGGGGGGACAGAGAGAGTGGGTCAGAGAGAGCGGGGAACAGAGAGGGGGGTACACAGAGGGAGCGGGACAAGAGAGTGGTGGGAGCGAGGTAGGGGAGATTTGGTAGAGAGAGGCGGTAAAGAGGGGGAAGAGAGAGAGGGTGGGCAGAGAGAGAGGGACAGTGAGTCGGGGGACAGAGAGAGAAGGACAGAGAGAGGTGGACAGAGAGAGGGCAGTGGACAGAGAGTTGTGGACAGAGGGAGAGGAGAGGACTGAGTGAGAGGGGTGGACAGAGAGAATGGGGACAGACAGAAGGGTGACAGGGAGAGCGGGGGACAGAGAGGGGGTACATAGAGGGGAGGGACGGAGACTGGGACAGAGAGAGAGCGAACAGAGAGAGAGGGGTGAAAAAGAGAGGGGGTGCAGAGGGTGGGGATTGAGAAAGGGGGGGACAGAGAGAGGGGATTGAGGGGGGAACAGAGAGACGGGGAACAGAGAGAGGGGTGACAGAGTGGGGGACAGAGAGAGGGGCACAGAGAGAGTGGGACAGAGAGAGTGGTTCAGAGAGAGGGGGACAGAGAGAGGGGGATAGAGAGAGAGGGTGGACAGAATGAGTGGGGGACTGAGAGGGGGCGGTCAGAGAGAGAGAGGGTCAGAGAGAGAGGGGGGTAAGAGAGAGAAGGGGACAAGACTTTGGGGGGAGAGAGAGGGTGGAGTGATAAGGGATAGTGAGGGGGTAGAGATAGGGGGAAGAGAGAGAGGGGGACAGAGAGAAGGATGCAGAGAGTCGGGGGGACAGAGAGAGGGGGACAGAGACAGTTGGTGGACAGAGAGATGGGAACAGAGGGAGAAGAGGGTACAGAGTGAGAGGGTTGGACAGAGAGAATGGGGTCAGAGAGGAGGGTGACAGAGAGAGGGGGGACAGACAGAAGGGTGACAGGGAGAGAGGGGGGGTCAGAGAGAGGACGGACGGAGTGTGGGAGAGAGAGAGGCCGAACAGAGAGAGAGGGCGATCAGAGAAAGAGGGGGACGGGGGGGCAGAGAGAGGGGGGCAGAGTGTGGGACAGAGAGAGGGGGGACAGAGAGAGAGGGGGGACGGAGAGAGAGAGAGAGGGGGGGACAGAGAGAGCGAGGGGCAAACAAAGAGGGGACAGAGAGAGGGGGATAGAGAAAAGGGGGACAGAGAGAGTGCGGTCAGAGAGAGAGGGGTGTCAGAGAGAGAGGGGGACCAGAGAGTGGGGGACCAGAGAGTGGGGGACAAGAGAGGGTGGAGTGATAGGGGAGAGAGGGGGTAGAGAGAGGAGGAAGAGTGAGAGGGTGACAGAGAGAAGGGTGACAGAGCGGGGGGTATAGAGAGGGGGGGACAGAGAGAGAGGGACAGAGAGAGCGGTACAGAGAGAGAAAGTGGACAGAGACATGGGGACAGAGGGAGAGGGAGTGACAGAGTGAGAGGGTGACAGAGAGAAGGGTGACAGAGCGGGGATACAGAGAGGGTGAACAGAGTTGGGGGACAGAGAGGGGGGACAGAGAGAGGTGGACAGAGAGAGAGTGGGGACAGAGAAGGGGGACTTTGAGAGAGGGGGACAGAGAGATGGGGGCGAAATGAGAGGGGTGACAGAACGAGGGGTCAGAGAGAGCAGGGGAAAGAAAGAGGAGGAAAGAGAGAGGGGAACAGAGGAGACGGACAGAGAGAGTGGGGGCAGAGAGAGGGTGGGACAGAGAGAGGGTGGGACAGAGAGAGGGGGTGCCAGAGAGAGGGGTTTCCAGAGAGAGGGGTGCCAGAGAGAGGGGAGAAAGAGTGAGGGGGGGGGCGGAGTGAGAGAGAGAGAGGGGGACAGAGAGAGGAAGGGGCAAAGAAAGAGCGGACGGAGAGAGGGGGGACAGAGAGAAGGGGGACAGAGGGGGGGGGCAGAGAGGGGGCGGTCAGATAGAGAGGGGTTAGAGTGAGGGGGGATAAGAGAGAGGGGGACAAGAGAGTGGGGGTCAAGAGAGGGTGGAGTGGTAGAGGACAAGAGAGGGTGGATTGATAGGGGAGAGAGAGGGGATTAGAGAGAGGGTGAAGAGAGAGTGGGGGACAGTGAGAGGGGTGCAGAGAGTGGGTGGAGAGAAAGACGGGTGGACAGGGAGATGGGGACAGAGGGAGAGGGAGGGACAGGGAGAGAGTGTTGACAGAGCGAAGGGTGACAAGGCGGCGGGTACAGAGAGGGGGACAGAGAGAGGGGGACAGAGAGAGAGTGGGGACAGCGAAAGGGGGGACATTGAGAGAAGGGGGACAGAGAGATGGGGGCGAAGAGAGTGTGGGGGACAGAATGAGGGACGCAGAGAGAGCGGGGGAAAGAATGAGGAGGAAACAGAGAGGGGGACAGAGAGGGCAGACAGAGAGAGGGGGACAGAGGGGTCGGACAGAGAGAGTGGGGACAGACAGAGGGTGGGACAGAGAGATGGAGTCAGAGAAGGGGGGACTGAGGGGGGGAAAGAGAGGGGGTGACAGAGAGGTGGGGACAGGGGGTGACAGAGAGGGTGGGGACAGAAGGGGGGACAGAGAGGGGGGTTCCAGAGAGTTGAGGGACAGAGAGTGGCGGGGCAGGGAGGGGAGGGAGAGGGAGGGGATCACAGATGCCAGTCTTTAATCGATATGATTTGCTGTATGTGACATGCAGAAACACCTGAACACAGTAAATACGACAAAGGCAATGGGCCCTGATCCCATTCCTGCAATGGGACTGAATACTTGTGCTACACAAAAAGCTGTCTCCCTGGGGAAGCTGTTTCATTTCAGCTCCAACTCTGACATCACCCTGGCAATGTGGAAATTTACTCAGCTATGTCCAATCCCATAACAAGGGAATAACTACAGTCTAACTATTTACGACGCCCTGACTCCAGTCGCGATAGTGACATTGGTGGGAGTTCTTTATGACAGAGCTGTCAAGCAGCACAGAAATAACCAGCTCAGTGTGGTTTCGGATAGGTCCCCATGTGGAGATGGTGCAGTTGTGGAAAAGTCTCTGGATTACTAATCCAGACCAGGCTAATGCTGTGGCAGCTGGTGGACGTTATAATTAATAAAATATCGAGATGTAAAACCTGGAGTCATTAACAGCCAATGTCGATTGTAAACACCAATTTCCTTCCTCAATGTACTTTCAGGAAGTGAATCTCCCGTACTTTCCTGGTCTGGCCGAAACATGACTCCAGACACGCAGACATGTGAAACCCTCTTCAATGGTCTCGGAAACGGACAAGCAAAACACTCTATTGTATCAAAATGTTCCGGGGTCTTAAAGGATAAAACTTTACAGATGACCCAGCACCAGCCTCAGTATTGGAATGGGAAATAATACCGTGTTGACTCTGCAGAGATATCCTTCCTAACATCTGAGAGTTGGTGGCAGGATTTACAGAGTTTTCCCACAGACTGCAAGAAACATAGGGAAAGGAGAAGGTCATTCAACACACTGAGCATCCTCCATTCTAGTTCATGGTGAAAATCTCCTTAATTCAGTTTTCCCCACACAGTGTTCATAACCTTTCGTATGTTTAAACATCGGAACATATAAAATCGGATCTATTGTAATTGCTTTGGTCCATCAATTTTGATCCTCCATTCAATATACAGGCAGTTATCCAATAAAGGTGTGTTTATTAAATGCAATTTCGCTGCAACACAATTAGTGAATTGTGCCCCTTTCTTTATAAAGCGAGCTCCCGTTCACTGTTATGGGAGTCCGTTTCTGGCACCAGCTGAACAGTAAATCCCAGCCTCAGGATTCCTCTGTCTGCCAAATGCACCCACAGTGTGTTCGGATAAAGCAGGAATATAATCCGCTCTGCAACCCTTGCAGCTGAGCCTGAATATGGGATTTGTAGTCTACATTTAGAAGGAAATTAATTTCAAACCGGGTGGGGAATATCTTGGAGAGAACTGGAATTCTGCATCAGCATCACGTGGTCGGTCAGCCCGCGCGCTTTCTCAAGAAGATCTTGGTGAAAGGTGCAGGCTGTAGTCAGCGACCGTAGTGTTAAAGTCTGACATTTACTGTGTAATTCGTTACAATATACGGTTTAAAGATTTATGCAGCCTTGGTTTGGATGGAATGGATGAGGGTTGCTGAGGGATAGACTATAAATTTTTTAATCTTTTTAATCTGTCTTCCCTGTATGTGGGAGTATTGTCGGTACAATGCACTGTTTTATATGATTCACCCTGTTTATAAAAGGGGGCAGGAATAAAATAACAGACGGGCTGCATAAAATGTTTGGTGGAGAAGTTTCTCGATCCCTTTGTCTAATGCTGCTCCAAGTTTGAAATTGCCTGTTATCAAGTCCTTTCTTAACCTTGTGACATCATTCAGAGCATTAAAACTGCTGCTCAGGAACAGGGAGAAACAGGAGGTAGTCACTCAACTGCTCGATTCTGGAACACAGGGACAGGAGACAGTCTTACAACTGTTCGAGTTTTGGACACAGGTACTGCAGGTAGTCACTCAACTGTTCGATACTGAGACACAGGAACAGGAGGGAGTCACTTAACTGCTCGAGACTGGGATACAGACAAATGTGTAAGCTAGTGAGGCCCTAGATTTGAACAGGAGGAGGTGACTCACTCCCCACCAGTCTTGGACACTGGGAGAAAAGGGAAATTGGCTTGTTACTAACAGAAATATCTGAATAAGTTGTGTGATCAAGCCATTCAATCCTGCTCCAACATTCTTCAAAACCATGGCTGATCTGATTGTAATTCCCTCATTCCATTTTACAGAGATTCCCCTCTCTGCAGTCTCTACTCCATTTGTTGGTCATGTTGCAGATCCAGATGCTGCAACTACAGTCACCATGTTTCATCCAGAATTGGGTCACCAAAGTCTCTGGTCTTCCTGAATTTCCACAGCAGTTTAAAACACAGACTCCAGGAAACCATCCCCAGCACTTCCACGAGCGTACTAAAACTAGAGTTAAGTCAAATGTCAGTAAAATGTAAGTGAGAAGCGTGGTCTGAATCACGAACAGTTGTGGGGATTCATCATGTTACTGAGCACATGAGCAGCAGAGAATGATTAACGCAGGCATTCAATTAATAGGCACAGAGCAAGATACAACGATGTGCCTCAAAACTGCTAAAACCCCACTCTCCAACAAGGAGTACAGGACAGGACACTGGGACACACAGAGAGACAAGTCATGCACACAGACCTACACGGACACACAGGCACATTAGCATCTTTTGGATATAACTAGATAAGTTATGCTTAATGATGGGATCAAGACTTGTTGTGAGAAGGCAGGAGAATTGGCTTGAAAAGCATGTCAGCCATGATCAGTCGCTCAGTAGACTGGATGGGCCAAATGGCCTTTTATTCTGCTGTAATTATTTATGGTCTCTGGTACATACATTTGTCTGTGTTTGTGCGCATACTTGTATGTGCATGTGTCTGTATGTGTGTCCGTGTTTTTGTGTCTGTGTTTTTGTGTGTTTGAATGTGTCTGTGTGTATATGTCTGTGTGTATATGTCTGGAATATGCTTGTCGGTGTATGTATCTGTGTGTGTCTGTGTATGTTTTGCTCCTCTGTATTTTCAGAAATGGAAATGTCAATGTACATTTTTAAAAAATTTCTATTCTGCTTGACATTTACCTTTCCATCATAGTTTGAGGAACTTTGTTTTCGTCATGAATTTGTTGTTTTAACAAATGAAGGAACTTAACATGACCTCTTCTGAGGATGACCCTGACCCAATGTGAGACCTATCACGTTGGCCATATCATCAACCTAGTTACACCGATAATTTGCTGTGACCAATGGAGCAGTGGCAGTAGAAAATAAAACAGTTACCCAACAACCCAGTAACTCTGGACGAGTGAGCCTGAAAGCAGTGGTGGGTGTGTTATTGGAGGGGACTCTGAGGGATAGCCAATTGCATGCGTTTTCAAAGGCAAGGATTGATTGGGGATAGTCACCATGGCTTTTTGCATGAGAAATCGCGTTGTACGAATTTGACTGAGTTTGTTAAAGAGGTGACAAAGCAGATTGATGAAGACAGTGTTGTAGATGTTTTCCATACAGATTGGAACAAGTTGTTCGACAAGATTCTGCATATTAGGCAAGTTAGTAAGGTTAGGTCACATGGGAACCAGCGCAACCAAGCCAATTGAATACAAAATTAGATTGAAGGGAGGAGACAGAGGTTGGTAGAGGATTGCTTTTCAGACTGGAGGCCTGTTTTAAGGTACGAGGGGAAATAATTTAGAGGGAACTTAGATACAATGTTTTCATACAGAGGGAGGTATCCATATGGAATTATCTCCCAGAGGAAGTGGTGGAGTCTGGCATCTTGATGGGTATCTGAACAAGGGGGTTTAGATGAATATGAGCCAAATACTCTCAAATCAGACTCGATCACAATGGGATATCTGGTCAGCACTTCCACATTTACATGCTTTATGACTCTATCAGAGGGATGAGCAGAAATTCTAAACAGGCATTTCAAGTGGGAATTCTCTTCCCCACATGTTTGACATGTCTCTTTGTTTATATTTATTCAATGCTGAGTTAGTTAAATATTGGACAGATAAGTGATTCTTGGATAATAGCACACAGACAGGAAAGTGGAGCTGAGACCACAAATTGATCAGCCACAATCTTAGTCCCTGGTAGAGAAGGCTCAAAGTGTCCAATGACCCACTCCTGCTCCTGGGTGCCATGTTTCTGTGTTCCTTTCAGCCCATCAAACCTGCTAGACAGGAGCAATTAGAGGCTATTTACTCCTTTCACAGAAACAGAGGAGACTATTCAACCCCTCAAAACTGTCAAAACCTGTTTGGTCTGGTTTTAAAATGTAATAGGAAAACCCAGGCAGGGCTATGAAAGAGGGTTCTCATCACTCCTAACTGAGCTTCCCCTTTCTGCACCCTGTGCTTTGTTTGTTGGTCAAGTTGTAGATCCAGTTTCACTGTGAATACAGCCCCCATTCCTCACCCAGAGATGGTCCAGACAGTCTGGCAGCATTCAACAACAGAGCTTCCAGGAAAGTAACAACCTCTACTTTCCAATAATAGAACGTGAGGAGGCCACAAACAGGGATATGTAATTCATCCACGGGCCACCCACCCCCTCGCCCCCACCCCAACCCACAAGCAGATCTTCTCCCACAATAAGATTATAAGGTCTAATATCCTCTTTCGTGTCCATTCGTGTCTGAGCCCTCAACTCTGACTGGTCAAAAAGCACTCCCTGCCCCACACTGTGCCCAATTGATATGAGCAAAAGAAGTGAACACAAAGGCTCAGGGAAGGGTGACCGGCCCTGACATCAAGGCATCATTTAACTAAGGACGGTCTCAAGGAGCCTGACCTAGGTTGCACTCAATGGGAATGAGTTGTACATTTCACTGGTTAGAGTGATTTAAAGCATAACGCACAATGATTGTGGTTTGGGAACAAAAGTCCATGCAGTCCTGGACAAATCTGCAAACGTTCCTCAAGCTAGCTTCCTCAGCACAAACATCTTCAGCTGCTTTATAACTGTTTTGCCCCCACCATAAGATTAGAAGTGGGGGTGTTCACAGAAGATCACACAATATTCAGGAAAAAATGTCCCCCTTCAGCTCCTGAACTAGTCTGTGTCCACGTGCAGCAAGACCTGGACAACATTCAGGCGTGTGCTGTTGGAAGTATCGGTAACATTCAAGTCACAGTGCTGCTGGACACGGCACATTTCCACAGATAAAATGAGGAGATTATTCAGCTCCTCACGCTAGCTTCACAGGAATATGAGAAAGTCTTTCAGCTCAATGAAATGATTGGAGAAGTGTAGAGACAGCCTACTTAGTGCCTCCAACCAATTATACAGGAAGTAAAGGAGTCACGTGTTATGGACGACAGCAGAGCTCCTCAAAAATATTTGAAGGTGTTGGCCTCGACTCTATTAATAATTAAGTGTTCTGATACATGTACTTGGCAAAAAGGAAAGATCAGACACAGATTCTCAGATGCAGTTCTCTAATCAAGGAGGGAAAACAAATCAAGTGAAAATTTAGAGAAAGTTGCAGCCAGGAGACTTCCACTGAAGCGTCCAGCTTTGTGGAGATCTCAATAGTTTCTGGTGTTACTGAGAAACCAAAATACTTCCTGTAATGTGGCTGCCTGAACTGCACACAGTATTCTATCTATGGCCTAACCAATGGCATGTTTAACTCATATTTTGTCGCCTCGATGAATAAACACTCTGCCTATAGTCCCGTGTGATTTCTTAACTGGCTATTATACTGTCCAGTCACGTTCACGGATGTGTGGAGAAACACCCTCTGGCGTCCCTATTGTTCTGCTATTCATTGAATTCTTCCCTGTCTGGTTACTCCTTACAAAGTGCATCACCTCATATTTATCAGGATTCCATTCCATCTGGCATTGATCTGACCATCTGACCATTCCACCTGTATTTTCCTGTAACATAAGGCCTTCCTCCTCACTGCCAACCACCTGGCCAATCTTTGCGTCAAACACAAAATTACTTATTATGCTTAGCCCCCACCCCCACCACCCCCTCCACATTCATATTTACATAATTTATAAATACCACAAATAATTTGATACCCTGCACTGCTCGCTGTGGTACACCACCAGACACTGGTCTATCTCTACCACCTTTCCAGTAACTTGGGACCATTTAGCTGTTCTACAGTCCTCTAGCACATCCCTTGTGTGGTCAGATTCGACTAAAACATTTAGGTCTGAACATGTCCTCTCCGGTCTCCAACAGCATCCTGCGATACAACTCATCTGGACTTTAAATTATCCAAAACCATCAATCCCAACTTGCATCTTATATCAATCTGTTTGAGAGCTTCCCAGTCCATCTTCTTGAATTCTGTACCTGCATCTTCCTTCTCCCAACTAAAACAGGTGTGGAGCTCTCGTGTTGCAGTCTATCAATGATCCCCAGTTTCACATACTGATTACCCCCTTGGTTTCGAAATGGATCCGAATTTTACCCTGATTATTAAGCAATGGAGGAGACCTGAACCATGCTGGAATTGATCTGAGCCAAGCTGCAGAAGCATGACCAGGAGATCCAGCATCTCGGGCCACATGTCGTGGAGGTGGAAGAGTGGAATGCGGCGTAGGAAACCATGTCGGAATCCTCAGCTGTTCGGGTCCAAGCCCTAGAATGGTAGGTCCAGGCCTTAGTAGAGAAGGTCGAGGACCTCGAAAATTGGAGCTGTCAGAAGAACATCAGCTTGGTCAGGCTGCTGGAACGGGAACAAGGAAGCCAGCTCGTCAGCTTCTTGGAACAATGGCTCACACAATTTTTGAAACTGGAAGTCAGAGCAGACTGGGTGAGCGTCGAGCGGGCCCACCGGGTCGCAATGTGCAGGCCCGGATCGGACCAGTATCCCTGTCCGGTCTTTGTGCAACTCCAGCACGATAGAGAACAACAGGTACTGGAAGCTTCTTGGGTCGTGGGGCACGTTGTATAATTAAGGGGAGAATTTAACTGACGTATGGGCACCGAGGTGGATAGGATGTCGAGGGGTATGGGAGGTTTTTTCCCGCCACCCAGGCAGCTGGTGAACCTGAACAGGTAGCTGGGTTGGTGGATGTGTGAGATGTCTTCACCCTGAAGATAGGGACTTTACCTTTTTTTCTAACCCACATAAATGCTATACTTGGATTGGCATGTTGTTTGCCCCATTGGTCTTTTTAAATTCGATGCTGTCCTTTAGAATTGGGAACGATTTCTGATCATGTGGCAGTGTACATGGAGGTCAAGGATGGTGGCGATGGGACAGGCTCACGGCACTGGCACGAGTATCCTTTCCTCCTGAAGGATAGCAGATTCATTGAGTATTTTTGGGAGGAATTTAATTTGTTTGGAACATGAACTTGTGTACGGCCAGTCATCCGACGGTGCTCAGGGAGACTGCCAAAGCCTATACAAGGGATTTGATTATTTCTTACTTAGTGACTCAGAAGCGGCAGAAGGGAGAACAGTAGCGAATGCATGAGGCTCGGCTGAAGAGAGCTGACACAACATATTTTGTCAGACCGTCTATAACTGAATTGCAGCAGATTACAGCCCTCCGGACTGCTCTGAATGCTGCACTCGCTCAGAGAGCAAAGAGAGAGATTTCCTTTGCGAAACAGAAGCTATTCGAGCATGGTGATAACCACGTAGATATTAGGCGTACTTGGCCAGAAAGAAGATTGCTGTTATTATCACCCGTGATCCCAAGAAGATTAATGCAGCATTCAGGAAGCTCTACTCTGGGTTGTTCCATTCAGCAGGCTGGGAGGACAGGTTGGCGACGATGGTGTCCTTTATTAAGACTTTGGACCTCCCAGTTCAGAGCGGGCGTCTCTTTAGAATGCCCTTCTCATAATCAGAGAGATAAAGGAGACAATGAAGCTACTCCAGAGCGGTAAAGCCCCAGGCCCAGATGGACTTTCAGAGTAGGATTTAGAAGGAGTTCATAGACGTGATGGCTGGGCCAGTGTTGGATATGTACAATTATTGTACAGTCAGGACTGCCTCCCATCCTCTTTGAGAGAATGAAACATTCATCTTATTCTCAAGACAGGGAAAGTCCCAGAGGATTGCACTTTGTATGTACCTATTCATTATTAAACGTGGACTTCAAAGTTTTGTCGAAAATGATGGCTTTTAAGGTCCATTGTGAAAGAGAACCATTTTTATTTGGGGCCGTAGGTCCTCTGATAATATTAGAAGAGTGCTAAATATGGTTCCAGTCTGCCAGCAAGGTTCCATTCCAGGTTCGGTAGTCTCCCTGGATGCAGAGAAAGCATTTGACCGGATGGAGTAGATGTGCATCTTTTATGCCCTTGAATGATTTGGTCTTGGAGGGGTCTTCGCCAGGTGGGTGGCAGTGTTATATAGTCAACTGAAAGCAGCAGATTTCCCTAATGGTATAAGATCTGACAATTTTAGTATTGACAGTGGCAGCCAATAAAGTTGTCCCCTGTCACTGTTATCATTTACATTAATGATTGAGCAGTTGGCATCTAGGGGGGACGCCAATATCACTGGCAAGGAGGTAGGACCAGGAAGGAATAAGATCAGATGGCGTTCCTCTCTTTCTAACCAACCCAATGATATCTGTGTCCTGTTTAATAAGAATGATTAATTTATTTGGATCTTTCTCTGGGTATAAAATCAATTTATGAAATCGGAGGCCTTCCCTGTTGGGGGTCTTATTGGAGTACCGGACCTTGGGTGGAATCTGATTCCCTTCCAGATGGTCACAAGGAGGTTTAGGTTATTTTATCATCCAAGCCTTCGATTAATTATATAAAGCTAACTTCGTGCAGTTGCTAGAGAATATAAGACAGAATCATCTAATATTCTGTTAAGGTTAGGTCTGGTTAAAATGAATGTCCTTCCTTGTTTATGATACCCCATGCCAATTCTCCCTTTGACGCTGCTTAGGGAGGCGCTTCGGAGGATTAACAGTTGGCTTTGATCTGTCATCTGGAGTCACAGAAGGCCTCCTGTTAACCTGAACAAATTGCAACTTCCACAGTGAATGGGGGCGTATAGATTTTCCATAGTTTAAGAAATACCAACCAAGTTCATTGCTTTCCGATGTGGCTGATTGGACTTGTCAGGACCCATGGTCACTTTGGCTGGACATCGAGGCCTTCTAGGCAAAATGTCCCCTCATTAATCTGTTGTTCATGGACAAGATGAGGACTGTTATGGGGAATTGCAGAAACTGATTGTCCCTAACACAGTGAAAGGATAGAGAATGGTGGGATAATACTGGATTAGTGGTGCTGGAAGAGCAAAGCAGTTCAGGCAGCATCCAACGAGCAACGAAATCGACGTTTCGGGCAAAGTCCCTTCATCAGGAAGTTGAGGGCACTTTACAAAACAAAAACTTCGGCTTTCACTCCCATTGTAGGATTGGTAGGATTCCATCGGGATTTATGGATTCTGGCTTTAGGCTCTGGGAGTCCAGATGAGTTTCCTGTTTGGGAGAATTTTTTGACAGGGAGGTCATGATGAATTTTGAGCAGCTGAGCCAGGAATATGAGGTATCTGGGAGGGACCTCTTTTGTTACTTTCAGGACTTGATACAGAAAAATGACTATATTAATAGTTCATCTCTGTATGTCAGATGTGGAGACGAGAGTGCTTCAGAGTACGGGCACTCTCTCGTTCAGCGCCTTCTGTCATTTATTAGTAGGTAGTGTATCAAAGGACATTGACCCTGTTACAACAGCACAGGAAGAGGCTATTCAGACCCTGGAACCTGATATACAGTTACGGGAGGAGGCCAATTAGCTCCTCGAGTCGATAACACTGGGACCAGAGTAGGCCATGCAGCACCAGTATCATGTTATGCAGCAATAGGATCAGTCTATTCAGCCTCCTCAAGTCTGTAACATAGGAACTGGAAGAGGGACTGGAGATTGGTGCACTGGGATACCAGGAGGATATTCAGTCCCATCGAGCCTGTTGCACGGGAATTGGAGAAGGATGCAACCGATAAGATTTCTTATGGGAAAGGAGAAAGAAGTTTACCTCACGTGACTCGTGTTTGGGAACAGAAGGCGGCCAATCATTCCCTCAGTCCTATATCAGGGATGCAGGAGAGACCGTTCAGTATCTCCAGCCTGTGATGGAGGAATATGATAAGGTGTTTTCAGCCCCTCAAACTGTGACACAGCAAAAGAAAGATTCCATAAGCCCTCACGACTCTTACGCATCAACAGGAGGAGGAAAGGCAGACCATCGAGAATGTGCTGTGGAACACCAGAAAGACATCAGCCCATTGATTTTGTGCACAAGGAAGGGAATGAGTCCATTCAGTGACTCCGACCTCTTACAGAGCAATCAGAGCAGGTCATTTCACGCCATGTGCCAATTACACAGGATTGGAGCAAACAAAGAGATTATAGAGCAGTAAGAATTTAGAATTATCAACTTCACGATGGAATATAGAGGTGAGAAAACTGTTCAAATTTAAGAAATATTGGTAAAGTCCATTATTCAGGAATTAATGACAAGAAATTTGCAATGTCAAACCACAATCCATCAGAATCAAATGATTTCGATCATGGTGATCCGAGAGATGAAGTATTTGGACTTCCAGAAGGCATTGAACAGCTCTGCACAAATGATTAATTTGCAGAATAAGATAGTTTATGGGTAAAAGTAATTTATCAACTTGGTACAGGCTTAGTGAAGCTACAAAATGCAGT
Source organism: Chiloscyllium punctatum (assembly GCF_047496795.1). Classification (NCBI taxonomy): domain Eukaryota; kingdom Metazoa; phylum Chordata; class Chondrichthyes; order Orectolobiformes; family Hemiscylliidae; genus Chiloscyllium; species Chiloscyllium punctatum. The sequence continues at coordinate 780,145 of NW_027309832.1, read as the reverse complement.
GAGATGGAAAAATATGGGTAATTTTCTGTTGGCAAAATTCAACTTTTAGGAAACCATATGTCTTGGTCCCCATGCCCCAATTATTTACAATCTATAGTCTTAAGTATTTGAGAGGATAGAACATGTTATAACCACTTAACAGATGACACTAACTCAGGTGAGAAATTGCAATGAAGATGTAAGAAGTTAGAAAATGTATATGGATAGGTTGGGGCAACATTTAACAAAAGAAACTGATCAACGAAAAGTATGAGTGTATCCGTTTGGATCAGTGTAGCAGAAAGGCAAATTATTATCCAAACGGAGAGAGACTTCTAAATGATTAGGTGCAGAGGGATCTGGCTGTCCGCGTCCATACTACAGAATACTCAGATGTAGGTACAGCAGATAATGAGAAAGGCAAGTGCAACTTTGGCATTTATTTCTAAAACAATGGATTATAAAGGGAGGGAGGTGTGAAATCGCAACTGAGTACTGTGTACAGTCTTGGTGTCCTGACTGTAGGAGGGATGTATTTGCCATGGAGGCAGTTTAGAAGTGGTTTACTCGATTTACTCCAGAGATGAGGAGTTTGTCCTCTGAAGAGAGATTGAGCAGATCAGGACAATACTGCCTGGAGTATCGAAAAATGAGAGGAGATGTCAGAGGTCTGGACGATGTTAAAGGTGATTTACAATGTTTATGTGAAATTGATATTTCCTCTTGTGGGACAATTTCGAGGTGGGGGAGAAGTGAAACAGGGGTGAGGAGAACATACTTCTGTCACAGGGTTGGGAATCAGTGTAATTCACTTCCCCAGAGTGCAGTAGGTGCTGGGATATTGAGTAAATGAAGGAATATTGAGAGCAGACAGGAACGTGGAACTGAAGCCTCAATGACATCAGCTATGATTGTATTCAATGTCGGAAGAGGCCTGAGGGGCTAGATTGCCGAACTGATGCTCCTCGTTCTTATTCAGCGCTTCGAATGTGTTACATATAAATGGGAGAGGACTGGTTATCAGACAGGAAGCAGGCACTCTGAATAAATCAGCCTTAGTCAGTTTGACAGAACGTCACCAGTGGCGTCACACAGTGACCAGTGCTTTGTCCACAGCTCTTTACAATCTGAATCAATGATCAAGTGGAGTGGAACAAATGTACTGTAACTATGTATGCCGATTAAACTAAGATAAAGAGGAAACTAAATTATCAAGGGAAGGTGGAGAGTCTGTAATTGGATATGGACAGGAGAAGTCAATGGATTAAAGTTTAGCAAAGGGGATTAAAGATAATGTATAATCTGTCATTTTCTTTAGGAAGAGTAGTAGGTAGTATGTTACTGAAACGGAAAAATACTACAGGACTTAGTGATGCAGTGTGTACTGGAGGGTTCATTCTGACCCGATCAGACACGGGAAGTGTTGCTCCATCTTCCTGATCTTCCCAGTGACCCCATTGCTCTCAAGCACCATATATATCCTCCGTCTCCAAATGGTGATTTTGATGTCGGCATACTGGGAGATGATGGATCTGTCCCCCACTCCTGCCTGGAAAGTTCGGGATCATAGAAGCTGAGTGAAACAGTGACCCTGGCAGCACCATCCTCCCCCTGGTGTGAAGATGCTCATTGTGTTGAAGGAAGTGACACCACTCTGTGACCAGCTCCTTGTTCAATCAGGATCCCCTCACACTCTGCTCCTGAGTTGAATGTAACTTGGGAAGCTGTTCCTGGAAAACCCGGTGTGGATACAGCAGATCCCTTTCCCCAAGCACACTCACTCCGTGGTTTCAGATCATCCTCTCTGTGCAGCCTCTGCTCCATTTGTTGTTCATCTTACAGACGCAGGTGTTGTAACTACAGTCCCTATGCTCCATCCTGAGTTGGGTCACCAAATCCTCAGTTCTCCCTGAATGTCTGAGGCGTGTCACAGCACAACCTCTGGCAAACCATCCACTAACCTCCACTAACTTTTCTATAACAGGAGTCAGTCAGTAGCCCCTCAGCTACAAGTTCGATGCCTGCTCTTTTACAATAATACTCGAGAGGTTTACACATGTTACTGACGACACAATCATCTGAGAGGGACAAGCACAGGTGTTCAGTGGACCCGCACACAGCAAGGTTCAAAGACATGTCTAAAGCTGCTGGAACCCCTGTCCAACATGGAGCACCACATGGGGCACACTGGGAAGTGAACAATAGACCAGAACGCACACACGCCTGTCCAATGATCACCACATGGGGCACACCGGGAAGTGAACAGCCCAGCACACACCGCCCTATCTATGGAGTACGACATGGGACACACCCGGAAGTGAACAACAGCCCAGCACACACACCCCTGTCTATGGTGCACCACATGGAACACACCGGAAAGTGAACAGCAGTCTGACATATACCATTTAATTGTTTCTGAGCTTTACAATGCCAGCTCTCGATACACTAGGGATCCAAATGGGACCCACAGCCAGGACGTACAGGAGACCACGACCATACGTTTTGCACATTGTTTCTGAGCTTCATAATGATTTCCACGGGATTCCAGGTATATGAGCACCAACGGCCAGGTTAAGGTACAGAAGGACGGATATTCATGTTTATAATTGGATGATTACTTGATCGACAAGTTCAGTAAACGTGGCTCTTCTCAGACAAATGGGATAAACTGGATGAGTAGTACTTTCTTAGGTCCACTAACAAAAATAAGAACATAAAGTAAATATGCTGACAAATCAGCTGAAATCCACGTCACAGAATCAGATACCACAATCCAGATGATATATCTCTGCAGCATATAGTAGTGTTAAGACCAGGCTAGTGTACTGCAAAATGCAACCCAGCAATCTGTGCAGACCACAACAGTCCATGAACTGCCTCTCCAGCACTGGGAGCTATGCAGTGAACAGCAGTGAATTGTTATGTAAACCAGGAGCATTTACCCTCTCAGCATGTAGAGCAGTGTACGCCAACCCAGGGCATGGATCTGTAAACCAGGACCAGTTACCCACCCAGCATGTAGAGCTGTGTACCCTGCCCCAGTGCATTGTTCAGTAACACTGTGTTAGATCACTGCCCAGCGTGGGGAAACCTGCAGCCCATGCTGGAAGTGGCAGGATGTGCAGCGCCAATCCATTTGCAGCTCCATATCTGCATTGTATCAATGGATGCAGAATATCTCAAGAGGAAGAAGGAAAATGACAAAGGGTTAAGTAGGCAAGGATGAGACAAGGCTCTAGAGGGTTACAAGGTCGTCAGGAAGGAAGTGAAGAATAATCTCAGGTGAGCGAGAAGCTGACATGAAAAAGACTTGGTGAGTAGGATTAAGGTAAAACTTAAGATGTTCTATACTTTTGTGAGGAACAAGATGATGGCTTTAGTGAGGGTAGGGCTCATCAGGATAGTGGAGGAAACTTGCGCCAGGAGTCGGAGGAGGGAGGGGAACATAGAACATAGAACACAACGGCGCAGTACAGGCCCTTCGGCCCTCGATGTTGTGCCAACCTGTCATACCAATCTGAAGCCTATATAACTTAAACTATTCCATGTACGTCCATATGCTTGTCCAATGACGACTTAAATGTACTTAAAGTTGGCGAATCTATTACTGTTACAGGCAAAGCATTCCAAAGCTCTCTCTTTATGTCTTTCCTGGCTACTTTGTAACCCTCAAGTGCCGTAACTGATCCTTCACATCCCATCCTAACATAAGTCACTGTTTTCCTCTTGACCAGAGATTCCGTTTCATTCATAAACCATGGCTCCCGCACTCTACGGCTTCCTCCCTGCCTGACAGGTACATACATATCTAGGACACACAGTAGCTTTTCCTTGAATAAGTTCCACATTTCTAATGTGCCCACCCGTGCAGTTTCCTTCCCTATCATATGCTTCCTAAATCTTGCCGAATGGCATCATAATTGCCTTTCCCCCAGCTGTAACTCTTGCCCAGTGGTAGACACCTATCCCTTTCTGTCACTAAAGTAAACATATCAGAATTGTGATTGCTATCACCAAAGTGCTCACCTACTTCCAAGTCTAACACCTGACCAGGCTCATTACCCAGTATCAAAACTAATGTGGCTTCGCCCCTTGTTGTCCTGTCTATATACTGTGTCAGGAAGCTCTCCTGCACATACTGGACAAAATCTGACCCCTCTATAGTACTCGTACTATAGTGTTCCCGTTACATATTTCAAAATTTGACGTTCCCCATTACATCTACCCTGTCTCTGTCACTCCTATCGAGAATCATCTTTGCTATCCTTTCCTCTACTTCTCTGGAACTATTCGGAGGCCTATAGAAAACTCCCAACTGGGTGACCTCTCCTTTCCTGTTTCTAACTTCAGCCCATACCACCTCAGTTGACGAGTCCTCAAACATCTTTTCTGCAACTGCAATACTGTCCTTGACAAAAAATGTCACACCTCCCCCTCTTTTACCATCTTCTCTGTTCTTACTGAAACATCTAAATCCTGGAACCTGCAACAACTATTCCTGTCACTGCTCTAACCATGTCTCCAAAATGGCCACAACATTGAAGTCCAGGTACCAACCCATGCTGCAAGTTCACCCGCCTTATTCCGGATGCTCCTGGCGTTGACCTAGACACACTTCAAACCAACTTCTTGCTTGCTGGTGCCATCTTGCGTCCCTGATACTTGATTTTAGACCTCCCTACACTCACCCCTTTCGATACTTGAACTGCAATTTTGGTTCCCATCCGCCTGCTGGATTAGTTTAAACCCACCCCAATAGCCTTAGCGAATTCCACGCACCCCCCCCCCCCCCCCCCCCCCAGGATATTGGTACCCCTCTCGTTCAGATGAAGCCCATCCTGCTTGTAGAGGTCCCACCTACTCCAGAAAGATCCCCAATTATCCAAGAATCCAAAACCCTCCCTCCTGCCACATTCCTGCAGCCACGTGTTCACCTTCTCTCTCTCCCTATTCCTTGCCTCACTAGCACGTGCACGGGCAACAAACCACAGCCAACAACTCTGTTTGTCCTAGCTCTAAGCTTCCATCCTAGTTCCCCGAATTTGTGCATTTAATCCCCATCTCTCTTCCTACTTATGTCGTTGGTGCCTATGTGGACCACGACTTGGGGCTGCTCCCTCTCCCCGTTTAGGATCCCAAACACACGATCAGTGACATCACGAACTCTGGCACACACACCAACCGTGAGTCTCTCTCGTCCCCACAGACTGTCCTATCTGTTCCCTTAAGTTATGGAGTCCCAAATGACTACTGCTCTGCTCCTCTTCCCCTTTCCCTTCTGAGCAGCAGGGACAGACGCTGTGCCAGAGCCCTGTGTCCCACTGCTTTCCCCTGGTAATTCGCCCCCTCCATAGTATCTAAAATGGCATATTTATTGTTGAGGTGAATGGGCACAGGGGATCCCTGCACTGCCTACCGGTTCCCTTTCTGTCCCCTGACTGTAACCCATTTGCCTTTTCTTGTACCTCAGGAGTGACTACCTCCCTGTAACTCCTCTCAATAACCCCCTCTGCCACCCGAATGATTCGAAGTTCATCCAGCTCCAGCTCCAGTTCCCTAACGCGGATTTCAAGGAGCTGGAGTCAGGTGCACTTCCAGCAGATGTAGTCAGAAGGGACTCTGGTGGTGACCCTTACCTCCCACATTCTGCAGGAGGAACATTCAACTGCCCTAACCTCCATTTCCACTGGTCTAAATTCCCAAAGAGACTGTTGAAAAAAAAAGGAATAAAAAAACTCGTTAATTTTCCAAGCTGTGGCACAGGTACTTTGTTTTTGGTTAGAGGAGGAAGGTGGGTGCTTTAACAGATTATAAGGCAAGGTAAGCTTTTCTTGGTGTTTGGTTTAATTCACAAACGGGTTCATTGCTGTGTCGTAACAGCACACTTGGAACATTGTGTTCAGTTCTGGTCGCCTTGTTATAGGAACGATGGATAAGCTATAGTGAGGATGCAGAGGAATCCCAAGGGATCAACAGAAATATTGGCACACACCACACGATCGAGTGAAATATTGAGGAAGTCACCACGCGAAAAATAAATACTGGCAGATTCTGCATGTCTGTATAAACGTCAATGTGTCAGTGTTTGTGGTGTGACTGTACTGATGCCTGTATATCTGTGTGTGCACGTGCATCAGTGTATTGGCATTTCTCTCTGTGTGCTTTAGTATTTGTGTGACTGCACCAATCTCTATGTGTGCCTGTGTAACTATTTGCATATCTTGGGTGTCTCTGTGTGTATCTGTGTGCACAGCGGATCTGCCAGCCTCTGTGGTTTTTAAAGTTATGCAATGTCCGCCTCTGCTGGCCTTCCCACTCTACTGCATTGATGGTAGTGGAGGGAGAAAACCATAAGTCTAGGAAGTGGGGAGAGGGAGGTAGATCATAGCACCATCAAAACTGACAGCACCATCTGCACATGCGTGCGCGCGCATACACACACACACAAACACACACACACACACACACACACACACACACACACACACACACACACAGTTGGGTATAGGGAGGATCATAATTGTACTGAGGACACTCAGAGTGGCGAATGCTCCTGAGTAATATCTGTGCTCTCTCTGCAATGTGAAAGTGATTTGTCTTTGAAGATTATTCGTTGCACAGACTGTACACCTTAAAGAATATTTCCACTGCAACTGCATCCAAGCAACTCTGACCAAGTCATCTGTAAGGAGATGCGATGAATTTATTACATGTTCTTTAAATTGAAATATTTTATAATTCACCTCTACAAGGTGTTAGTGAGAAATGTTTGAAAAGTCCTGAAACTGACCAAGTGGTGATGGTAATATATCTAGGTATCAGACAAAACTGTTCTGTGCATCCAAAGATATTTGCAAAACCAAACAGCCGTGCAATGTGAGAGATTCACAGTATTTGATGTCCTCTGACAGAAAAAAAACTGACACTTGTGCAGTGGCATGGGGAGACCAGCAGAGGGTGGCATTGTATGACTATGAACGTAACAGGGACAGACTTTGAGGGGGAGGAGGGGAGTAAGGGTTTGTCTCAATTTCAATGGATTTACCCCCAAAATCACAGAGTCATCATTTCACAGAGATGCACACAATAATACATAGACACATTAAACACACAACACACATACATACCGATATGGACACTTACACACAAACACATGCTCACGCCCGCACACAGACACCGTGTTTTCTTTTAGATAGAGATAAGTGTGTTATTCATGAATAAGGGAATCAATGGTCAGTTAGTGAAGGCAGGAGAATGTAGCTGAGAAACATTTTAACTGTGATCAAACGGTACAGCAGATCCAAGAGGCTAAATGAACTAATTCTGTTCCAATTACCTATTTTGTGAAGGGATTCATTTTGGAAGTCGAATTTGAATGCAGATTACTGGGTCAAATGTAGGATTTGTAGCAGTGTGGAGGAACAAACGGATCTTGGGGTCCATGTCTGTAGGTGTCTCAATTGCCACCTAAGTTGATAGGGTTGTTAAGAAGGCGTATGGTGTGTTGGTTTTCATTAGCAGGTGGACTGAGTTGAAGAGCTGCAAGATAATGCTACAGCTCTATAAAGCTCTGGTGAGACCACATTTGAAATGTTCTGGTCGCCGAGTAAAGAAAGGATATGGAAGCTTTAGAGCAGGTGCAGAGGAGATTTACCAGAATGCTGCCTGGACTGTGAGACAGTCACGCTCACCACTGAGACACCATGCCCCCCTCCCCTCAAACCGGGTTCCTGGTACTGTGATACAGACGTGAACACCACTGAGACACCATGCCCCCCTCCCCTCCTCCCAAACCGAATCCCTGGTACTTTGAGACAGCTGTGTTAACCACTGAGTCACCATGTCCCAATTCCCCACCCCCATCCCTCCAACCGGGTCCCTGGTACTGTGAGACAGCCGTGCTAACCACTGAGACACTATGCCCCCTCCCCCTCCCCCCAAACCAGGTTCCTGGTACTGTGAGACAGCCGTGTTGACCGCTGAGACACCATGCACCCCCTCCCCATCCCACCCCCCAAACCAGGTCCCTCGTACTGTGAAACAGCCTTGCTAACTACTGAGACAACATGCCCCCCCTCCATCACCCCGAAATCGGGTCCCTGGTACTGTGAGACAGCCGTACTAACCAATGAGACACCATGTACCTCTCCCCCTCTCCGCCAAACCAGGTCTCTGGGACAGTGAGACAGCCGTACTAACCACTGAGACACCATGCACCCCCTCCCCCTCCCCCCAAACCAGGTCCCTAGTACTGTGAGACAGCCGTGCTGAGCACTGAGACACCAAGCCCCCTTCCCCCTCCCCCCAAACCGGGTCCCTGGTACTGTGGGACAGCCGTACTAACCACTGAGACACCAGCCCCCCTCCTCTCCCCTCAAACCTGGTCTCTAGTACTGTGATACAGCCGTGCTCACCACTGAGACACCATGCCCCCCTCCCCTCCCCTCAAAACGGGTCCCTAGTACTGTGATACAGCCGTGCTCACCACTGAGACACCATGCCCCTCTCCCCTCCCCCAAACAGATTTCCTGGTACTTTGAGACAGCCGTGTTAACCACTGAGACACGATGTCCCAATTCGCTACCCCCATCCCTCCAACCGGGTCCCTGGTACTGTGAGACAGCCGTGCTAACCACTGAGACACAATGCCCCCTCCCCCTCCCCCAAAACCAGGTCCCTGGTACTGTGAGACACCCGTGTTACCCGCTGAGACACCATGACCCCCTCCCCCTCTACCCCACTCCAGATCCCAGGTACTGTGAGACAGCCGTGCTAACCACTGAGACACAATGCCCCCTCCCCTTCCCCCCACACCAGGTCCCTAGTACTGTGAGACAGCCTTTCTAAGCACTAAGACAAAAAGCCCCCTTCCCCCTTCCCCCAAACCGTGTCCCTGGTACGGTGAGACAGCCGTGCTAACCACTGAGACACCATGCGCCCCTCCCCCTCCCCCACAAACCGGGTCCCTGGTACTGAGAGACAGCCGTGCTAACCACTGAGACACCATGCCCTCCACTCCCTTCCCCCAAACCGGTTCACTGGTACTGAGAGACAGCCGTGTTAACCACTGAGACACCATGCACCCTCCTCCTCCTCCTGTCCCCCAATCCGGGTCCCTGGTACTGTGAAATAACCATGCTAACCACTGAGACACAATTCCCCATCCCCGCCCCCTCCCCCAAAACGGAGTCACTGTGCTCGGTAATACTGGGGAAATGTAAATAAAAGTGATGAGCTTAGAGCTATGATGTTGTGGCCATAACAGAGACATGGGTTTCTCAGGGGCAGGAATGGTTGCTGGATGTTCCAGGGTTTAGAACATTTAAAAAGAATAATGAGGAGGTAAAAAGAGGAAGGGGTGCAGCACTGATAATCAGAGAGGGTATCACAGGTACAGAAGTTAACATTATCGAGGAAGGTCTGCCTACTGAGTCAGTATGGGTGGAAATTAGGAACAGTAAGGCAGCAATCACCTCACTAGGGGTTAAATACAGGACCCCAATAGAAGCAGGGAGATTGAAGAAAGCACAGGTCGGCAGATTTTGGAAAAGTGTGAATGGAATAGGGTAGTTGTAATGGGTGACTAACTTTCCCAATATTGATTGGAACCTCCTTCCAGCAGATGATTTGGAAGGAACAATTTTTGTAAGGTGTGTTTAAGAGGGTTTCCTAACTCAGTACGTTGACAGGCCGACGAGAGGAGAGACCATTTTGGATTTGGTGCTCGGCAATGAGCTGGAATAGGTGTCAGATCTTGCGGTGGGAGAGCATTTTGGTGATAGTGAACACAACTGCCTCATATTCTACATAACTGTGGAGAAGGAGAGAAGCAGGCACAATGGAAGGATAATTAGTTGGGGAAAAGGAAACTATGATACTATCATACTGTGTTGCGAAGCATGGACTGGGAGCAATTGTTCCATGGAAAGGGCACTGTAGACATATGGAGTCGGTTCAAGGAACAGTTGTTGCGAGTGATGCACAAATGTATTCCTTTGAGTCAGGCAAGAAGGGGTAAGATAAAGGAACCTTGGATGACGGGAGTGGAGGATCTTCTCGTCAAAAGAAAGAAGGCAGCTTATGTAAGGTGAAGGAAGCAAGGGTCTTGCTCAGCTCTAGAGGATTACAGGCAGGGGAGGAAGGAGCTCAAAAATGGTCTGAGGAGAGCCAGGAGGGAGCAGGAAAAAGGTTTGGCAGGAATGATTAGGGAGAATCTAAAGGCATTTTGCACATATGTGAGGAATAAGAGAATGATCAAAGAAAGGGTATCGCCGATCAGGAATAGCATAGGGAACTTGTGGATAGAGTCTGAGGAGGTAGGGGAAGCGCTAAATGAGTTTTTGGCTTCTGTCTTTACAAAAGAAAAGGACTTTGTAGTGAATGAAACCATTGAGGAGCAGGTAATCCTGCTGCAACAAATAGATTGAGGAAGCTGATGTGTTGAAAATTTTGACAAACATTAATATTAACAAGTCGCCAGGGCCAGACCAGATTTGACCTCGGCTACTATGGGAAGCGAGAAATGTGATTGATTCGCCGCTTGCAAATATCTTTGCATCCTCGCTCTCCACCGGATTCGTACCTGAGGACTGGAGGGAGGCAAATGTAATTCCTCTCTTCAAGAAAGGACATAGGGAAATCCCCAGAAATTACAGACCAGTTAGTCTCACGTCTGTCATTTGCAAGGTGTTAGAAAGGATTCTTCGGTATAGGATTTATGACCATCTGGAAGAGCATGGCTTGATTAAATGCAGTCAGCACGGCTTTGTGAGGGGCAGGTCATACCTCACAAATCTTATTGAGATCTTTTAGGATGTTACTAGAAAAGTTGATGAGGGTCGAGCGGTGGATGTTGTGTATCTGGACTTCAGTTAGGCATTTGATAAGATTCCCCATGGTTGGTTCGTTCAGAGGGTCAGGAAGAATGGGATACAGTGACATTTAGTTGTCTGGATATAGAATTGGCTGGTCGACAGAAGACAGCGAGTGGTTGTGGAAGGACAATATTCTGCCTAAAAGTCAGTGGTGAATGGTGTTCCACGGGCTCTGTTCTTGGGCCTCTACTCTTTGTAATTTTTATTAATGACTTTAATGAGGAGATTGAAGGATGGGTTAGCACGTTTGCAGAGGACACAAAGGTTGGGGGTATCATTGACAGTAGACTGGTTTGTTGCAGGCTGCAGCACGACATTGCCAGGATGCAGAGATGGACTGAGAGGTGGTAGATGGAATTCAAACTGAATAAATGCGAGGTGATGCATTTTGGAAGATCGAACTTGAAAGTTGTGGACAGGACTAAAGGCAGCATTCATGGCAGTGTGGAGGAACAGCGGGATCTTGGTGTGCAGGTACATAGATCCCTTAAAATTTCCACCCAGGTGGACAGGGTTGTTAAGAAGGCATATGGTGTTATTGGCTTTCATTAACAGGGGGATTGAGTTTAAGAACCGTGAGATCTTGTTGCAGCTCCATTTACTCATATTCTCCCACTTCCTCATACTCCGATCCTGAATTCTCCTGCTTTTTCATATAGCGATACTAATTCTGCCATTTGCTCATATCCCAGTATGATTCTCTCATTTTCTGATTCATGAGTTCAAATCTCGCATTTAGGAGTGCCCTACTCTAATTCTACATTTTAATGGTGACTTGCACTAAATATCTAATTGAGGTCCACTCCGCACCACTTCTTCCATTAACTATGTAGCTGCAATGATTCCCCCATGTCGTGATCCACTGCTGTAATTCTCCAATTTTGGCGTTTACTGCATCAAATTCTCAATTTGGCAATTCAGCACTAATCCACACTTTCGTCATGAACTGAAGAAACTCTCCCACTGAGTATTGCCATGCCCCAACTCTCCTGTTTTGCTGTTTCCTGACAAACATCTACCACATAATGGTTTACTGCTCAAAGTTTTTTTCATTACTGGCGCCCTGCATCGAATGGCCACTTTCCTGCACTTTACAACATTTCTCCGACTTACTGATTCCTGCCTGTGTTCTCCCATTTAACTATGCTCTGTTCCAACTCTGCATGCTTTAAGCACCCCAGACCAATTCTCGAATTCAATATTGCCCTGAAACAATTCTCATGTTCATTGATACCCAAACCAACTTCTTTCAGTGTGGGGAACATCATTCTGACTCTCTGAGATAATGGTGTCATACTCCCAATTCGCTGTTAAAGTTCAACTGTGCAATTTTTCCATTTTGTGGTTCTTGCAACAGTTGTCCAAATACAGCTTCACTTCCGTGCACCATTCTACCATTTTCGAATCCTGCACGAATCTTCTTTTCATCAGCAACTGCACCTCCACCACATTTAATATTATTCAACACCAGTTCTACCACGTCTTCCACCTATTCTCTACTTTCGGGACATCGGCACCAACTCTCCCATTATTGATGCCCTGCGTCGATTGTCCCATTGCGTTGTTTCCTGATAGACTTCCTCCACGTATTGGCTTCCCTGCTCCAAAGTTTTTTTTTCATTTCTTGGTGGGCGGACTCGAATCTCGACTTTACTGCGGCTTGCAAAATTGTTCCTTCTCAATGATTCCCTTCCCCTATTCTTCCATTTAGTGGTGTTCTGCTAAAATTCTTTAATGAATAGGAAATTTGTACTAATTTTTCAGTGTAATGGCACTGTGCAACAATTCTCCCATTTACTGATACCCAACAATTCTCCCACTGCCTGACACCCTGACACCTGTCGTGGAAATTTAATCGACTCGAATCAACTGCTAGCAAGAGCAAAGGAAAGGCTTTATTTTTCAACCTCTGCATGCAGAGCGGCCAATATACTTGGCAAAAGTGCCTTATGTAACGGCTGTGAACAAAATTCACATATTCGTGTTCTACTATTCTTATCACATGCTCAAGGACAAGTGTTGGGAAACATTCGAGCTCATATTTTCTCATTCCGATGCCTTGGACATAATTGTCTTTATGGTTTCCGAAGATTTTTTTCTGAACTCGGCTGCTCGCAAGGCCATGTGAAATGTTTGCAAAGTTCCACAAAGACAAGCTGACACCTTGGCGCAGAATTCAGCAAAGTGTTTGCATATTTCAGCGAAGTATTAAATTTTGCAAAACATTCGCTGACAGATTTCACAGTAAATGTTAATTTTGTTAATTTTCCATTACATTTTCCAAATTTTTGTCATTTTACAACAAGGACAACAACCAAACAAAAAGCCAGATAGCTATATATCAAAAATAATTTATGAACACCAGGCATTTCCTCAGACACCATCTAACTCTAACAAAGCTTTGTGGTGGTTTTTCCATTTCCCTGGGATGCCCGAGCACAGCCCATCTTCACACGTCACATTCGTCAACGTCGCTGTAGGGTGTGGACAAGCAATCGGATCTTCCTTCTTTGGGGCCACTGATAGTTTAACATTTCGTATCCTACTGCATTCGTTAACAAGTGGTGTAGGCAGGTACACAACTAGGGTCTTATTCAAAGCAGTATGAGTAAGACCAGTCCTACAACTCGTAGAACGATATGGGTCCATTACCCCCATCCTCCATAAGGGATGTGAGCCATCGGGAGGAGGAGTCATCTGCTCGTGGAGGCGGTCATTTAGCTGCCTTCATACCACTTATTAAACCAGTACTATTTTGGGACTCATCAGAAACATTAATATAGCACCAGGTACCTAACGTTTTGCAGACGCCCCCTCTCTCGGCCGTCAGGATGTCTAGTACTAATCGATTTTGTTTCACTGCTTCCTAACCGCCATTAACTCAGTGAAAATTAGTTCTCGGCCTTCCTCCGTCTCATTTGCGAATACACCATGTGTGAGGATGTTCTGCGAGTGTGTACCCATTCCAATGCAGAGGGATGCCCCTTCGAGTTCGGCAATTGCTGCCTTTTAGGGCGAACACTGTTGTGTTGGTGGACAGTATCGCGGTGTAGCAGCACCCCTTTCTCCCCGGGGGAGTGGTGGTACCCTTTCTCGCCACCTGCCCATATTATACCTGCTATCCTGATTAGATTAGATTACTTACAGTATGGAAACAGGCTTTTCCGCCCAACAAGTCCACACACACCAGTCGATGCGCAACCCACCCATACCGAACACCTAACACTACGGGCAATTTAGAATGGACCATTCACCCTACCTGCACATCTTGGTGTTTGTGGGAGGAAACTCACGCAGACACAGGGAGAATGTGCAAGCTGCACACTGTCAGCCGCATGAGGCGGGAATTAAACCGGGGTCTGGCGCTGTGAGGCAGCAATGCTTACCACTGTGCCACCATGCCGCTCATGGTCCGACCATCAATGTACACTGGGAGATACCTAAAGGTAGTCTCCCCCGATTGGTGCAAATACACGTTTCTCCCCTGCAATCCACTATCTGGAATGCTGTGGACGGTAGCGTGTCAGGCTTGGGGCTGTAGTTAGCCTGGAGTTCGGGTGGTGACAAGAGATTTGCCCAAATTGCCGCCCACTATCATGGTCAGGCTAGTCGCCTCCCATGGAAGCAGACAGCTGGCATTTCTCGCCAGGCTCTCAGTAATTTGCTGGGCAGTCTACCTTTGGGCTGTGTGCAAACATATCCAACAAGTGTAGCCTACGTTTAATGTCTCGTTTTTGTCTTATGACCAAAGCACATGCTCTATTCCCTTCACATCTAGCAATGGTCCTTCGCAGCTCCCAACCTACTGGCGTCGCAGTTACGCCATTTATATCCAGCAGGCAAATTCCCCTCCTGCTTTAAATTCGCTTTCTCGCCACGGCCGTCTCCCTTCGGGTTCGGGTGTGTCATTAATGACCTTTGCCGGCTTGGGGTTAGGTCCATGATCTGGTTTGATTGGTTGCCATGCCCCACTGCTCCTGTCATCTGTAGTACATTCTGCACTGCATCTCGGAAGGTGGGGTGGGGCGACTGCACCACTATATTCACCTGTCTACAGATGTCGGAGAAGGATCTATCTATTCCACACCACGAGACTCCCTCATTGCTCTTCTGAGCCTTACTTTGATCATAGAATATCTATTTCCCATGTCAGGTGCCCCTTTTGCCGTCGTGGCTACTACTAAATGCCAGTCATCAGCGTGGCATGGATCGCTGCATAAATCTTAATTATCCAATTTATAGTCGTCCTTGTTACTGAACGGCTATGGGTCGCATGTAAAGATCCACTTCGTCCTATCAGTTAATATTACCGTCAGCTGCTGCATCCCAGACGCCCCTGCCCTTATGAATAGTCCTACCAGGGTGCTTGCCAACAGTGTGAATTGGGGCAACCCCACATTTGCTTAAGTCTTCTAATAAATACTTGCTCTAAATTGGCTTTGGTGTTGTGCGATGTCTCCTCAGTCCCAGCTGCAAGTTTATAATGGCTGGCGTGTATCCACGTGGCTGTTCCGGCGACCTTGACAGCTTCCTGTGCTGTAAGACGTACTTGAAACGTATTCAGCCACCTCTTCACCTTCCTGTTTTCCCTCCTGAAGTCTTTCGCCACCATTCAGGCTCCAGGTTATAGATCGTACATCTTCCCTTCTGCTGATTGGTGTAGTGCTGTCTTCACTTCATTCTGTATTTGGGACAGAAGTGTAGAGAGTTTCATGCAGTAACACAACATCTCATCCTCACAGAGGCCTGTTATCTGGCTTCCCTTACGTCTCGGGACAATTCCTGTGTTTGGCCGCCTACCAAACAAAATTTCAAACGGGTTAAGGTTAGCTCTCCCTCTCCTCCTAGATCTCATGCACATTAGCACAATTGGAACTGCCTTTGTCCATGTCATCCCTAGTTCCTCACAGCATTTTCTTAATATATATTTTTAAGGTAGAATTTTCTCTTTCCGCTGCCCTACCGCTCGTTTGGTGGTAGGCACAGTGTTATCCCATGTTTATTCCCAAATACTCACTAATCTGCTGTAGGGCATTATGGACAAATGGTGTCCCACTGTCACTGGCGTTGGGGTTGGAGTGCTAGGCCTCAAGCAATTCTCTGGCATGTCTTTGCTTAGCCTGTCCCAGGATAGATGTGTTGTCCCAGTCGAAATGGTGTTGAAATTTCATCCGTGTGAAGGGCTACAAGGGAGAGAGGGTCTTGTCTTTTTGTAGCTAGCTGGTGTTCGTGTATCTTGGTGGCTAACTTTCTTCCTGTTTGCCCTACGTATTGGTTGTGGCAGTCCTTGCATGGAATTTTGTATATGACGTTGGTTTTGTCCACGGGTTGTACTGGGTCTTTTAAATTAGTTAGTTTTGTTTGAGACTGTTGGTGGGATTCCAAGGGGTCTTAATAGTCTGGCTGCCACTTCTGAGACTTCATTGATGTATGAAAAGATAGATAGGGTTTCTGGCTGTGTTAGGTCTACTTGTCGTGGTTTGTTCCGGAGGAATCTGTGGACTGTATTTTTTAAGTATCCGTTCTTCTTGAATACGTTTTATAGGTGGTTCTCCTCTGTTTTCCGAAGTTCGTCTGTGCTGAAATGTGTGGTGGTTCGTTGGAATAGTGTTCTGATACAGCTTCCTTTATGCGAGTTGGGATGGTTGCTGGTGTAGTTAAGTATTTGGTCGGTGTTTGTCGGTTTGCTGTATATGCAGACACACCAGAGAATTCCGAGAGGCCTCGCACTCCAATCACAACGCCATGAACAAACACATAGATCGATTTACCATCTGTCAACCCCTCAGAAAACGAATAGGAAATGATATCACCACAAACCCCAGGAACCCCATCATAACAAACATATAAATAAAAATCAGGAGACAACATCTTCACTTCACTTCACTTGGAGATCGCCACTGATGATGTTATGTAGCCAGGTCATGAAACGTCTGAATATCAAACCTACAGCTCAGCGAGCAAACCTACACCCTAAACCTCAACCGGAGCTACAAACCTTCACAAACCTTGGGACTACAAAGCCTCTCAGGGATGCTCCATCTCGGAGTTATTTCAGTTAGGAAAGCTTTGGTTATGGCACTGGCATTTTGTTTTGCCGTGGGGAACGCTTGCACCCATTTGGAAAACATTTCAACTATTACCAGACAATACCCTTTTCCTTCACAGGGTGTTAGTTCGGTAAAATCCAGTTGTAAATGTTCAAATTGTTTTTGGGGTTTCGGAAGTGCAACATGCCTCATCTGTATTCCCCCCCCCCCCCCACATTATTGTGGCACAGATAACACATCGTTCACAATATTTCTGGAAGTAATGAGTAAATCCCTCAGTGTACCACTGTGCTGAAATGCTGTCATATCTCCCCTCTTTTGACACATGTTCCTTACCGTGTGTCAGTTTGGCATAGAATGGAAATAATGATCGTGGTAGAAAAGGTTTAACATTGGGGCCACACCATACCCCTTACCTTAAACTGCACTCTGCTTTTTCCCACTCAAACGTGTCTTCAAGCCTGGAATTCGACTGTGACTCCCGTACGTCTGCTGTTGGGGTAAGGATTTTTGTCATTCCCATGTCAAACTGATCATTTACCGGCTGCTGGGCTGCCGTCCTTGCCGCTGAGTCTGTCCTTGCATTTCCTTGAGAAACGGAATCGTTATTTTTCGTGCGGGCATCATATTTACACACAGCGATTGATTTAGGCAATAGGACCACTTCCAAGAGGTCAGAAATCTGATCACGGTGTGTGATGGGCTTTCGGGTGAAGGTCAAGAGGTCCCTGTATTTCCACAGTGTACCAACATCATGTGGAACTCCGAATGTGTATCTGCTATCGGTTAAATATTCGCTGTCTTCCGTTGGCCAATTTACATGCCTCAGTCAATGCAACCAGCTCCGCTGCTTGCGCTGACAGTTGAGAAGGGAGTGATCCCGCTTTGAATACCTCATGGGTAGTTACTACAGCATCCCCAATACAATTCTGGCCTATCTCCTTGCTCCTGAATGCTAACCCATCCACAAGAAAACGCCATATTTGGATTCTGAAGTGGTGAATTCTGCAAGTCTTGTCTCGGCAGCACAATTCATTAATTACAGCGATACAATCATGTGGGTCTCCGTCTCCTTCTCTAGTGAGAGGATTAGCAGTATTAAGGATGTTACATCGTTTTATTGCAATGTTAGGTTTCTCCAAGAACACAGTATTGTATCTGAGTCAACGTGCTGCCGACATATGTGCTGTCTTTTGCTCGGAAAGCAGTAAGGATACTGCATGTGCGATCAGTTTGGTTAAGTCGCCATAGCCGATTATGTAGCAACCACAGCTCGCGGGAATTTACGCAATCCTGCCGCGACGAGGTCAAGCTTAGCCGAAAAATAAGTTGCCAGCCTGATATTTCCCCCATGATTCTGCAACAACACGGATGTCATTCAGCCATGTTTTTCATCTACCATTTGACAGAAAGCTTGTTTGGATTCGGAATCCCCAGTGTAGGTGTACTTTGAAACGTCTTTTTCAATTCATCTCGGGCGCTGGGATCCATTGCAATGGACCTTCGTTCTGCTACCCTTTTCCATGGGCCATGTCACTTCAGGGCGCCTCATGATTTGTGTAATTTGGGATAAACGTTCTTCAGTAGGAGCGTATGCCCCAAAAAGGATAGCAATTGTTTCCTCATGTGAGGCCTTGGAATTTGCTGAATTACTTGCACTCTGTCTTGACATTCCCTTGGCCTTTCCTTGTTCAGATATTAAGTGACCGAAGAACTTCACCTGTTGTTGCATAAATCGAAGCTTTGCGAGACTGGCTTTGTGCCCTTCCCTTGTGCAACGCAAGTGAATCCTTCTCACATTGTTCCTCTGTCGGTGCTACTATTAAGCAATCGTCTACAGATTGCAGAAGCGCAGACCCAGGGGTTAAAACAATAATCTCCAGACTCCTGCATAGAGCCTCATTATATATGGTGGGTGACTCACAGTAACATTGACAAAGTCGTGTGAACTCATAAGATTTCCCTTTGAATGAAAAAGCGAACCAGAATTGACTAGCTGGATGCACCATTCCACTAAAGAATGTATTTGCTAAATCCACAGCAGGGAACCATTTACTGTCCGGTGGAAATTGAGCTAATACAGTATAGGGTTTGGGAGCATTTGATGCGCGCGGGACAACACTGTTAGTGACCGCCTGCAGGTCTTGAACAAACTTCCATTCCTCCGGTTCACTTGGAATTTTTGCCTTTTTGATCAGAAAAATGGGAGTTCTCACCGGTGAGTTTACACAGGGGATTATCTCTCTAGCCTTTGGGAAGGACTGAAAGACTGGAGTAACGACGTCCATGGCCTCGGGTTTTAACGGGTATTGTGCTCTGCAAGGACGATACTCCAACTTCGTGGTTACTCGTATTGGTTCACAACCTCGTATATGCCCCACATCATGTTTGCCTTTTACCCATAATTCAGTAGGAACGTTATTAATCTTGGGTCTGAGAAGTTTATCTTAGTGAAACGCCAGGCCAGCCTTCTAGGCTCTTCAGGGCTAGAGGGGGTTACCTCGACTGTTCTATTGCCTGAGTTAGACAAAATAATTTCTTCCTATATGTTCGCACATCTGCATTGAACCACATACCCACATCGTCCCAGAACACCCAACATTTCGTACTTTATGCCTTTCATCCCCATGGCCCCAAATCCTGCCACCAGTCACTAGACATCTTCCACCAGTGACACGCGAGGAGCATAACCTTCCACGTCAAAAATATAAGGTTTACTTGCCGTCGCAGATACTTTACATTAGTTCACACTGACTGCACATCTGTCATCTCTTCAATAAAATTCGCACAATAACAACTGACCTGGTTTAACCAATCTCCTGAACCAATACTTCTCTTATGGTTCCTCAGGGATATCGTGGTGTATGTGTGCTGTGCAGTGCAGCATATTCCCGCCAAAAAATCGGTGTTAATAGGATTATCATGATTACCTGCTTCCAGGGCGAGTGAATTGCTCACTGAACTCATTGCTCTCTGGGTTAATAGCCACTCATAGACATACACCAGGGGTGGTGGGTTGTATTTTACAGTTTACACTTGTGAATCTTCTCTTTGAATTACCTGCAAGCCCATCGGCGTACTGAGCAAATACAACCCCAGTCTCATAATGAGATCCTAAGCCATCAAATGTAAAGGACAGAATTCCGCTAACAAAATTGAGAATTAGAATGGATACACATGACTGATTTCACACAATATGGGTGCAGTAAAACTCTCTCATATCACGATGCCTGATGCCTCCATTGAGTTCAGGAACATTCCACTCATCTTTATTGGCGTCAACTCTCAGAACTGTCTTGATTTCAGGAGTGAATATGCTGGCCATGTATCTACCAGAAAGGTAACTGGTGTACCTTCCACGTATAACATAGAGGTAGGCATTTACATATACGCATCATTGTTATATTGAACATGTTGTCCACACGTCGCAATCTCAATGTTCAATATAGAGTTTGGATACATCTCAGTGCCCGTTAGGTTAGTAGAAGTGATTAGCATTAGGGATTCTTCGTTGCCAAGTATAAAGGAAAGAGGTTAACCTGTACCTTGTGGCCTGCCCATTTCAACCTCAGTCGTCCCCTGTCAGTCACCATGCTGTCCGGCCTCCAGGACCGATTGAGGCTGTCTGCGCGGGCACTGTCTTGACCAGTGGTCCATTGCTCCGCAAACAAAACACCAGCCAGATCTATCTCTGCAAGCGCACTTCCACGATCCCTTCCTCTTTTGTGAACTCCACCTCTGCCTCTCTCTTTTCCCGCAGTCCCTCCCTCCAATGGCTGAACGACCATTTGCATCATAATAAGCTGAGGTTCATGTGATTGCTGTTCCATCTTTAATTTCCGGTTATGGTTCACTTGAGCCAGTAGTTTTTCAGCATGTATCACGTATTGCTCTATCAAATTCAACTTTCCCGTGTCCCAGTTAATAGACGTATATTATTACCTATTTTGTTGTTTCGTACTTGATTCCATTGATGAAGCTGCTCCTCAGGTGTGCCTCATACGGTGTGATCTCTGCTGTCGTTATGTCCTTGGGTGGTATCAGGCCACAATAGACGTAATCGACTTTCGTGAGGCGCTAAAGGTACTGGGACATTGTCTCGACTTCTTTAGGGATTCTTGCTTCAATTGATTGTGGGTACGATATGCTATTGGTGAATCAGCAGACCCTGAGGCGGCGACCGTTGACTTGGAATCTTCGTGAAGTGGATCTCGTAGGGGGGCTGTAGCTCTTCGAGGGCACCCATTGAGGTCAGGATCTGATCCAGTCTTAAGACACTGTCCAGCTTCATTAGGTTGTTTTCCGTGTGTGTGCATGTGCACTGGTGTTTGTACGTGTACTTGATCTATCTTTATTTCGAGATTTTCTTTCCCTGAGATCAGGCTCAGCCTTCAACATGTGATAAGCACTCCAATTCACAGGTTCTATTTTACCCTTCCGTTTCTCTTTCTCTCTCTCCTCCAACGGTGACCTCAGCATTTGCAACTGAATATTACTAAAACTTCGTTCCTCCAGAAAAACACATTCCTTGATTTACATTCTTAACTGCCTTACAGAAACTGGGCCATAATTATTTAGCATATATTGTATTTTTTCTTGACCATTCTGAGTTGTCTGTCGACCCTCTTTTTGTTCGCTCTTGCTGGAGCCGATTTTCATGGATATTGGAAAAGTGTTCATCTCTCTCTGTCTGTCTCTCTGTCTGGGCAAAAAAAATTACTGCAGATGCTGAAAACCAAATACTGGATTAGTGGTGCTGGAAGAGCACAGCAGTTCAGGCAGCATCCAACGAGCAGCTGTCTCTCTGTCTGTCAATCTCTCTCTCTCTCTCTCTTCCCTCAGGATATCATAATCTTCTCTTTGCCAATATAACTTGCTTTTACCTCCGGAGGTCCCCCCTCATTGGGCACTACCGCCTCATTGCCTTGGTTTTCACAAACCAAGAACCCAAGTAACCGGTACGGCTTTGGCGACTCCAACGCTGCCCATGTTGACTCCAAGTCTCAAACCACCGTTAGTCTTGCTGTCACTTCAACTCTCTAGAGACGGCAATCCTTTCCCTTGAGTTTTACTCGAATACTGCACGAGAGTTCACTGGTCCCTCTTCCTGGTTCGTCTACTCTCTTCGAACAAGTCTCTATGTCGGATTACTTTAGCAACAACTCTTACCCTGAACCGATTCAATTCGGAACGCGACTCTGGGGCGATCCACTTATCCCCAGTCCTCTCACTCAAAGGGGCCAATTCAGCGCTCGAGATGAAGTGAAAGACCTTCAAGGCAGTGGTGCGTACACCTCCTGGGAATCTTCAAAATCTTACCCAGTCGCAGGGTCCCAGACGAGCCCCCGAGTTTACTGCCGTGGAATTTCAATCGACTCGATGCAAATGCTACCAAGAACAAAGAAAAAGTTTATTTTTGACATTTGTAGAATGGACCCGACACATTTGCAAGACGCCTCATAAAATGGAGCCTGACGGTTTTCACATATTCCCTTTATACTATATATTGCCTTGCCTTATCACACCTCAAGGCAGGAACCTGGATCAGTCGAGTTCCTTTCCACACATGGGGTTGTTTTTTTTCTAATTCATTGACTGCTGATATAATAGATTATTGGCCTTGAGAGTCAGCTGTAAATTAGGTTGAACTTTACATTTTTTCTGTCTTTTTGCAAAGTTAGGTCCATACTTCTTTGTTTCAACCATGCTTTCATAGATTTCACAAAAAATGATAATTTTCCATTACACGGGATCAGGCTGACAGTGACTTATGGAGTGAGGATGATAGTGACACAATGAGGGTGAGGTGTCAGCGTGATAATGTCGCAGATTGTGTGAGTGGATCAGGCCGATAGTTACGCAGAGAGGGGGGTCAGAGTGAAAATGATGCAGTAAGTCTGAGGGATCAGACCAATAGTGACGCACTTCGTGTGAGGGGTCCGTGTGACAGTGACGCAGTAAGAGTGAGTGGTCAGGCTGATAGTGACGCAGTAATTGGAAGGAGATCAGGCTGATAGTGATGCAGTAAGTGTTACTGTGTCATGTTGATCCTGACGCATAAAGTGGGAGGGGACAGGGTGAAAGTGACGTAGTAAGTGTGATGGGGTCAGGCAGAGACTGATGCAGTGAGTGTGAGACAGTCAGGGTGATAGTGAGGGAGTAAGTGTGTGCGTTCAGGCTGGTAGTGACACAGTAAGTTGAGAGCGTCAGGCAGATAGTGGCCAATAAAAGTGAAGTGCTAGGGGAATAGTGACGTAGAAAGTGTGAGGTGTCAGGCTGTTAGTGATTCGGTAAGTGTGAGGGGTCAGTCTGATAGTGAAGCAGTAAGTGTGAGGGGGTCAGGCTGATAGTGTCACAGTATGTGTGAGAGGTCAGGCTCATAGTGATGCAACAAGTGTCAGTGAGTCAGAGTGATCCTAATGCAGGAAGTGAGAGGGTACAGGGTGATAGTGATGCAATGAGAGTGAGGGGGTCAGCGTGATGGTGACAGAGTAAGGGTGAGTGTTCAGGCTGATATTGATGCAGTATGTTGAGGGCGTCAGGCTAATACTGGCCAGTAAGTGTTCAGTGACAGGGTGATAGTGATGCAGGAAATGTGAGGAGTCAGACTGATAGACACGGTGAAATTGTGAGGTGTCAGGCTGATAGTGATGCGGGAAGTGTGCGAGTGTCAGGCTGATAGTGATGCAGTAAGTGTGTTGGGACCAGAGTGATAGGAACACAATAAGTGTGAGCAGCTTTGGATGATAGTGACAGGTCAGTATGAGGGGGAGGATGGTAGTTATCCAGTGAGTGTGAGATGTCAGGATGACAGTGAAGCAGACTGTTGAATGTGTCATTGTGATGGTGACATGGCAAGTGTGATGTGGTCAGGGTGACAGTTACGCAGATGCTTTCAGGGGCTCAGGTTGTAGTGATGCAGTAATTGTGAGGGGGCAGGTGATAGTGACGCAGTGAGTGTGAGATGTCAGTGCGATAGTGATGCAGAACATTTGAGGGCCAGGCTTATAGTGACTCAGTATGGGTAAGGGGTCAGGGTCACAGTGATGTAGATGCACTCTCAGGGCCAGGTTGTAGTAAAGCTGTAAGTGTGAGTGTCTCAGGCTGATAGTGATGAAGTAAATGTGAGGGGGTAAGGCGGTTAGAGATGTAGTAAGTGTGCAGGTTTAGTGCTAGAAGTGACGCAGTAAATGTGAGTGTTGAAGCTGATAGTGATGCATTAAGTTTGAGGGGATCAGGCTGATCTTGACGCAGTAAGTGTGACTTTGTCAGGATGATAGTTACGCTGTAAGTGTATGGGGGCACAATGATCTTGACGCAGTAAGAGTGGGGAGTCAGGGTGATAGTTACGCAGTAAGCATGAGTGGGTAAGCCTGATAGTGACGCAGCATATGTGAGGGAGTCAACCTGGTAGTGGCGCAGTATGTGTGAAATGGTCAGGCTGATATTGATGCAGTTCGTGTGTTGGGGTCAAAGTGATAGTGACGTAATAGGTGTAAGTGGCTCAGGATGATAGTGACACAGTGGGTGTGAGATACCAGTGTGATAGTGACGCAGTAAGTGTAAGGGGTCAGGATGACAGTGACACTAAGTGTACGGCCCTCAGTGTGATAGTGCCACAGCAAGTGTGGGGTGTCAGGGTTTAAATGACGTCGTAAGTGAGAGAGGGGCATTGCGATTGTGAAGCAGTAAGTGTGAGGGGGTCAGGCTGATAGTGACACAGTCAATGTGACGGGGCAGTGTTTTAGTGACAAGATAAGTGTGAGGCGTCAGTCTGATACTGACACAATAAATGTGATGGAGTCAGGCTGATAGTGACACAGTAAGTGTGAGGGGTCAGCCTGATAATGACACAATAAGTGTAAGGATTCAGGGTGATAATAACATGGGAAGTGTGAGGGCGTGACTGAAAGTGACGCAATAATGTGTGGCTGTTAGGCTGATGGGGCCGCAATAAAAATAAGGCCGTCAAGGTGAAATTGGCAAAGACTGTGTGAGTGGGTCAGGGTGATAGTGACACAGTATATGTGAGGAGGTCAGGGTGAGAGTGACGCAGTAAGTCTGAGGGGTCAGACTGATATTGACGCAGTAAGTATGAAGGGGTCAGGCTGAGTGTTACACAGTCAGTGTGAGGGGCAGAGTTTTAGTTATACAGTAAATGCGAGGCGTCAGACTGAAACTGATACAAAAAGTGTGAGTGGGTCAGGGTGATATTGACGCAGTCAGTGTGATGGGGCAGAGTTTTAGCAACATGATAAGCGTGAGGCGTGAGTCTGGTACTGACACAAAAAGTGTGATGGAGTCAGGCTGATAGTGATGCAGTAGGTTTTAGGAGTGAGCGTGATATTAACATAGGGAGTGTGAGGGCATCACTGATAGTGACGCAATATGTGTGTGGCTGTCAGGCTGATAGTGATGCAGTAAAAATGAGGATGTCAAGGTGAAACTGGTGCAATAAGTGTGAGGATGGCAGATGGATAGTGATGCAGTAAGTGTGAGGGGTTCACACTGATATTGAGGCATGCAAGTGTGAGGGTCCAGGTTGATAGTGATGCTGTGTACTGGCGGGTCCGACTGATAACGACGCAGAAAATGTGAGTGCCTCAGTGTGACAGTGAAGCATTACGTGTGAAAGGGTCAGGGTGATAATGACAGAGAAAGTGTGAGGGGGTCAGGTTGATAGTGATGCTGTAATTGTGAGCTTGATCAGCGTGATAGTGAGGGGCTCAGGCTAATGGCGACACAGCAATTGTGAGGGGGTCAGGGTAGTAGTGACGCAAAACGTGTGAGCGGGTCAGGCAAATAGTGATGCAGTACATGTGAGATGTCAGGCCGATAGTGACGCAGTAAAGGTAAGAGTGTTGGTGTGCTAGTGACGCAGTAAGTGCGAGCTGCTCAGGATGATAGTGAGGCAATAAGCGTGAGGTTTCAGGTAGACACCCATGCAGTACGTGTGACGTGTTCGGGGTGACAGTGATGCAGACATTTTGAGGGTGTCAGATTGAGAGTAACACAGGAAATGTGAGGGGACAGGCTGAGAGTGACACAGCAAGTGTAAGAGGTCAGGCTAATAATGATATACGAATTGTGATGGAGTCAGGATATTAGTGGTGCAGTGAGTATGAGTTGTCAGGGTGATAGTGACACACGGTGTGGGTGGGATAGAGTTATAGTAATGCAGCAAATATGAGGAGTGTGCAGGGCCTGGCTGAAGGTGACGCAAGAAGAGTGAAAGGTTCGGTGTGATCTGGACTCACTAAGTTTGGGGTGTCAAGGTGATAGTGATGCTGTAAGTATGAGTGGGTCAGTCTGATAGTGACACAGTACATTTGAAGGGATCAGGCTGGTAGTGATGCAGTAAGCATGAGGGGGTCAGGCTGATATTGATGCACTAAGTGAGAGAGTGTCAAGGTGATGGGGATATATAAAGTGTGAGCAAGTTAGAGGGAGAGTGATGCCATTAGTGAGTGGGGTTTGGCTGATAGGGATGCAGTAGGTGCGCATGTGGCAGGGTGTGAGTGATGCAGGAAGTATGAGGGTGCCAGAGGGATAGTGACGCATTAAGTATGAGGGGTCAGAGTGATTGTGATGCAGTAATTCTGAGGGGATCAGAGAGATACCAACGCAGTAAGTATGAGGGGTCAGGCTATTAGTGACGCTGTCAGTGTGAGTGTTGAAGCTCATAGTGAAGCAGTAGGTGTGAGGTGGTCAGTGTGATTGTGGTGCAGTAAATGTGAGAGGGTCAAGGTGATAGTGACATAGTAAGTTTGAGGAAGCAGTGTTGTAGTGACACGGTAAGTGTAAGGAGTCAGGGTAATAGTAATATAGGAAGTGTAAGGGCGTGACTGATAGGACAAAGTAAGTGTTTGGCAATCAGACTAATAATGACCCAGTCAAAATGAGGGTCTCCAAGTGAAACTGGCGCAGTAAATGTGAGGGCGCCAGATGGATAGTGATGCAGTAAGTTTGAGGGGTTCACGCTGATATTAAGGGGGTAAGTGTGAGGGGTCAGGTCTATAGTGATGCAGTAAGTGTCGGCGGGTCAGGCTGATAGTGATGCATTCAAAGACCAAATATCCAAGGCTCACTGTAGTGCTGAATAGCGAGACTTCTCAAGGCTAAGACAAAAATCAATAGTTCTCATCCTGGTCATAAATCACAATGCTTCATTTTAAAATTGTCCTCTCCTGCTTCTAGATTCACCAATGAGGGAACAAAATTTAATTGCACCACCCTGTTTATCTCTTCAAATATTTTGCAACTCTCAACGAAATTGCCTCTCTTGTTTTGAAACTGTTAAAAAAAAGACCGGATTTGCCCAATTTCAATTCACAGGACTAGCGTTCATACATGATATCAAGGCTAATCACCATTCGTGGTATTCCTCATATGGCATTAGTATCTTTCCTAAATTGAGGATTATAATTCCTCATACTGTAGTCCACGTGCGGTCGAACTGAGCCACAATACATTGGAAATAATGCTTCGCTCTCGTGCCCTGAAATCCTTCTGCAGCTTTCACAACAGACTTCTACAACTGCTACTAGACTTCAATGACTCAGTAAAAACTTCTCCAAGATGCAATTCTAAAAATCTGTACATCAGACTTTCTACTTCAAACCTTCGATAAATAATCTCCACACATCTCCCTCCTGACAAGTATGATAAAGTCAAATCCTTGCTAATTATTAAATCATGAGGGACATGGATAGGTTTACTCGTCAAGGTGTTTTCCTGCTGGTGAGTAAGTCAAAATTTAGAAAATATCGTTTTAAAATTAGTGGGTAAGGATTTAAATGGGACGTCAGGGGCAACTTTTTCAGTCGTGTCCAGAATGAGCTGCCAGAGAATTGTTGGAGACTGGTACAACTGTAACATTTAATGGCATCTGGTTGGATATATGAGTAACAAGGTTTAGCGGGATGTGGGCCAAATGTTGGCAAATGGGACCTACTAATATAGGGCAACTGTCCACCATGGGCAAGTTGGAAAGAAGGGCCACTTTCCATGTTGTATTGTTCAAGGACTTGATGACTCTAGAACAACCGCAAAAGCTTTGCAAATAATTCCGTCAAGACGATTTCAAGTTCCAAATCTTCGGTAAATCTTCCTCTCTTGTACGCACAAGTTCATTACCTGATGTCCGAACTTACGGATTAGTTGCTGGATCCATTCCTGTAAATTGGTTCTGCATTCTTTCTAATTCCGATTTTGATTTTACGAATATAGCTAGTGTTTATGGACTTAGCATCAGTATTTCTAATACCATATTTTGATGAATGTTAAAAAACAACTTTGGCACCAGACGATGAGCAATTGAGTCAAAGTCGATCGGACGCAGTGAGACAATGATCCTCTCTTCATGTGGTGTACATCCGTGACTCTAAAATTCGATGAAGAATCATTCCCACAACTTCAGCTGTGTCAGAATCTAGTTTGCGATGAAAGCCTGTCAATCTGCTAAGGTAACGTTCGTCTGAGTCCCAGCAAAGGATTTGGCGAAATCTTTGGGTCTTGACAATTTGTTCTTCAAATTACGTATTTCATTAATTCAGTTCTTTTACTATGAAAATTGGCAATTTGGTCGGAGCTGTGATGGCCGAGAGGTTAAGGCGTTGGATTTGAAATTCAATGGGGTCTTCCTGCCCAGGTTCGAGTCCTGTTCACAGCGTTGAATTTTTCAAAAGTCATTAATTCCTTTGCAGAATTTGGATTTCGTGGAGCTTGAGCTTTGCATTCAATCGAAACTAAATTTTCAACTTTAAAGAATCCGAAGTAATTTCAAGACGTCTAATAAAATAAATTATATGTCGAGACACAAAAAGCCACCAACTTCCAACATGAATCAGTTTCAAAACATTTGTCGAACTATCGTGAAATTTGGATGTTCGGGAGCGGGGGTTTGGAATTAAGCAAAACAAGAAGCAATGCAATACATTACCTGCAGATGATGATTTTTTTAAAAATCAATTGAAAGTCAAGCTGAGAAAGCTCAACCTAATTTACAACTGACTCTCAAAGCCAATAATCTAGTATATCAGCAGTCAATGAATTAGAAAAAGCAACTCCATGTGTGGAAAGGATCTCGACTGATCCAGGTTCCTGGCTTGAGGTGTGATAAGGCAAGGCGATATCAGCGGAGTAGAATTTTCTGGAAATATTAGAAATAGAATGTTAACGGTCTTCTGCTGTCCACATTCGTAAGAAACTGTGCATTAAGAACTGAATTTGAAAATTAACGATGAAAATCAGACTTAGCCCTCTGCTTGTGGGGTACCATTGTTCAGAACAATTGGTTGTTGCTGAGACTAAAATTGACCAAAATAATCGATGGGGATCTTATCCACGACCTTCGTTGGAGCAGTTGGTGTGCAGAGCTCAGCTTGAAGAACCAAATGCCAATTATTCATTTTGGCGGTCTGAATTGCTTAGTTAAACATACTCCCAGTTTAATGAAAAAAATTTTGCTATTAGAGCTAGATGTTTTCATGTCAGCATGTTCCGATATGAGAAGACACTCCATGGAGTAGATGTGACTTAAATTTTGACTCTAACGTCAGAGATGTTGACACATTTCTGCCCCAAAACAGCACTACCATTGGTATCAAATCAAACTGAACAAAGGACTAGTTCAATTAGACACTTCCTTTCTGCAGACTCTGCCAATCGACCGTTCAGGCCCGATGAAGGAATAGAGCGTGGTGACATCTGTTCGCAAGTGGATCACTTCATTCTTGCTCACGGTCCATAAACCATAATTCATTTTGAACTTCTTAGCCATCAGCATGATAAGTGGTACATAATGCATAGGTTTGCTTCTCGAAAGAAAGAGCGAAATCTTCTTCAATGCAGACGCAAATTCAAGTTGTCGCTGGTCGACCAGAAGACAGATATCGCGAAACAAAGTGAATACAGAAAACAATCAATGTTTTCTGGGAGTCAAAAAGATGTACTGGAAGAACGGAAACATATATTTGGAACTAAAGTCACATACCACTTTCAGACTAAATGTTCTTGTACCGTTATCTTATTTTGACCTTCATGTCCACCATTGCTGCAAAAATTATCTTACCAACTCAGTACTTTGTGTTCTTTGATATTGTCTCCTTCATGTTTCTATTGATTTTGAAACTAAAAACGGGCAATAGTAATGCACCCTATTTCACTTGCAAAGATCAGAAGAAGATCAATTTATAAGAGAACAGAAATAAAGCTACGTCTGTCTTCTGAGAGAAAACACAGTTACCATTTCGACTCCAAAAAGTCTTCTTCAGAAGTCAGCGCAATGAACTCGAAATGGTCGACCGAAAACGAAGAAAAGAAGCCATAATGCCGCGAATACACCACCCGCAAGCGCATCAAGTCCTACTCGAATAGGCTGTATTACAACTCTCAACATCAGTGGAGAACGGAACAAAGCTCATTCTGCATTTGCCAACCTGTTATGACGTATATTGTAAAGTCAGAAATATGATTAGGTAAAAAGCGGGATGAAAGCGGGATATCGGAAGTCTGAAAAAAGCAAGTGCATGCTTTACTTTGAAGAAGGTTGGCAGTGATGAAAATGGAAATTAACTACAGTGAGGGGGGCTTCATTAATACTCAGAATCGTTGCAACACACAGCAATTCTTTTTGCTGGGTTTCTGTTCTGCCATTTTATAATCACGACTGCTGTCGGGTTTGGTTTCCATTCCAGGCTTAGGTGACTGCCTGATGGAAGTTTGCACATTCGCCCAATTTCTGTGTGGTAGCTCTGGTTTGCTGCCACATTTTTAACATTTGCAGGTTATTTGGATTCGCCATTGAACGCACATGGTTACAGAGACAGGGATGTGGAGAGTGTCTGGATACAACGTACTTGAGAGGATATTAGTGAACTTCAAAAGACAGAGTGGGGTGAGTCTGCTATTTCCTGGGTGAGTTACATGGACAGAGAGGGGTCAGGGTATTCTTCCCTGAGGGAGAGACTTTGACAGGGTTGGATTAGTTGCTCATACCTGTGTCAGTCACGCAGATACAGTAGGGTCAGTCTGCCCTTCCCTGGGCGAATTTCTTTCACAGTTTGGTGACAGTCTGCTCTTCCCTGCCTGAGTGAAACAGAAAGAGCGGGGTCAGTATTCTCTTCCCTCGATAATTTATGTTGACAGTCTGGCTTCCGTCTGCTCTTCTCTGGCGAGTTACATTTGTAGAGTGGGGTTAGTATTCATTCATTGGGTGAATGCCATAGACAGAATGGGATCAGTCTGCTCTTCCCTGAGTGAATTACATTTATAGACGGGGGTCAGATTGCTATTCAGTGAATGACTTATATTGACCGTGTGGGATCAGTCTGCTGAGTTACACTGAGAGTGTGGGGTCAGTCTGCCCTTCCCCTCTGTGAGTAACAGTGACTGAGTGGCGTCAGTTTGCTCTTCCCTCAGTGAGTTACATTGACAGAGTGGCATCAGTCTACTCTTCCCTGGTTGAGTTGCATTGACAGAGTGGCGTCAGTCTGCAATTTCCTAGTTGTGTTAAAGTGATCGCATGAGGTCAGAGTGCTCTTCCCTGGTTGAGTCACATTGACAGATTGGGCTTCATCTGCTCTACCCTGGGAGAGTCATATTAACAGAATGGGGTCAGTCTGCTCCTTTTTGATTGAGTAATATCACAGAGTGCACTCAGTCTGTTCTCTCCTGGGTGAGCTACGTTAAGAGAGTGGTGTCAGTCTGCTTCTCCACGGGCGTGTCACTTTCTCAGAATCGTGAGAGTCTGCTCTTCTCTGTCTGAGTTTAACAGCAAGTATGGTTTCATTCCTGTCTTCGCTGGATGATTTACACAGACAGAATGGAATAAGTCTTCTCTTCTCTGAGTGAGTTACTTTGACAGAGTGGGGTCAGGCTCGTCTCCCTGCTTGTGTTTCATTGACAGAATCAGATCAGCCTGCTCTTTCCTGGATGAATGACAGAGACAGAATGGGCACAGCCTGTTCTTCTCTGAGTGAGTTACGTTGACAGACTGGCATCAGTCTGGTCTTTCTTGGGTACATTTTACTGACTGAGTGGTGTCAGTCTGCCATTTGCTGGGTGAGTTACATATAAAGTGTTGGGTCAGTCTGCTCTTCCCTGGATGACTAACATTGACAGAGTGGCGTCAGTCTACTCTTCCCTGGGTGAGTTACATTAACAGACTGCGGTCAGGCCAGAATTTCCTCGTTGAGTTACATTGATCGTGTGATGTCAGACTTCTGTCCACTGGTTGAGTTACATTGACAGAGTGGGGTCCATCTGCTCTTCCCTGGGTGAGTTACGTTAGCAGTTTTGGGTCGGTCTGCTTTCCGCAATCCAGGAACTCCATCTCTCGCGGTTTCTTGTCAGTACCTCCATACTATGGATTTGAGGAGTTAACAAAAGTAACTCGTCCCCTACATCTTTGGGATAATTAGGGATCGGCAATGAATCTTATATCATTGAAAGACAACTGTGTCCCAGAAATGCATTTCTCATAATTGCATGTTCTAATTCGACACTGCAAGTGGTCGGGAATAACTTGAGGAGAGGTGCAGGGTAGAATAATTAAAGTCAAATGCACTGATGCCGAGGAGACATAACACAAGATGTGAGCGTGGAGCTGATGGTGCAGGGCTCAGTGTCAGTGCTATTGGTTCAGCATTTATTGCTCACTGTTCGTAATGACTCACACACCACTGCTGTCAATTCACAACAATGAGCCTGTTCATCTTGGTTTGAAAATCCCTACGTGTGTACTAACGTGGTTAATGGGACGTGAGAGGAGATGAGCACATCCTCTTTATTCTGTCAGTTTACACAGACGAAAATATCTGTTGGATGCCAATGCAAGAGGATACTGTCTTTTTCTGTGCCTTTTTAGTGGGGCATGCTCAGCATTTAAATGCCTGTTTTTGCACAAGCAGCGTTTGATTGCCATTCATACTGAGCAACATTAATACACAAAACGCGTTTTCTAATTCCTATGATCAAGTGGTTCAGGCGTTGCACATATGGACGAGAAATCTGGCTTTTAACGTGGCGCCATGGCTTAGCTGGTGAAAGCAGCTCCCATCACACTGGTGCCTGCTCATTGTATTGAAAGCTCGTTATTTCTCGCTATTATTTTGTTGCTGATCGATAAACTCAGTGTCCTGTTTGAATTGCTGTACATTCTGATTTCGTGTTCCGGCTTAATTTTCCTGGTTTAAATCCAGTAGTGTAGGTTGTTTTTTTAACTACTATTTTAACCTGGAGATTCTTCCCGCAGTTCCACAAGCACTTCTGCTTCTCATCCTCTTATTCTCATTCCTTGATTCCCAGTTTTGTGGAAATTAAGTGGTGAGGCAGGAGACACTGCAGCATTCCCAGGAAATGTTGTGGTAATGGCACTGACACCACGACATGATCACCCTCATTCTCTGCTGTCTCCATTCATTCGTTGTACACCAACAGTAAATGCATCGTTTTTCTTCTTCAGCTATCATGTAATTACTTTCTTTTTCTGTTGGATAAGGAAATCAACTTTAACTTGGAAAGGGTCTTTAGATTTTGAGGAAGAAATGTCTCCTTGCCTCAGGTCGAAGTGACAGACTCATTATACAGAGAATGTGAGACTACTTCGACCGACTCCAGCCAGGCGTCAGAAAGCCTCTCAGCAATTCGAATCTCAAAATGTCTCTGAATGTCAGGCTTATCAAGAGCAGAAATGGGAAATGAGGGATATGGACAGCCAGAAAGTCGGAAAATGTGAAAAAGGCCCAGGAGGATACAGAGACAAATATAGAAAAAAACAAAGACCCATATTGAGGCAGACACTGAAAGAAACAATTCTCCATTCGGCGTGACTGCTTTATAACGGAAACGAAAAGGAAATGTAGCCATTAAAACATAGCCTTCCACCAGCTCAGGAAAATGAAATTAGCATGACAGCTGATTAAGTCCTTTTAAGATTGTAGATTCGATGTTTGTAAGCTCAGGAGTGATTTTGATAAATATCCTGATTCGACAGGTAAGATTATTATTTTCCCAACAGTATAATCTAGAAATCTATAAGTAACCTGTTTCCTGTCCATCTTAAGGAGAAAAAAAACCTGTTTCTCTCCATAGATGTTGCCAGTTGTAGCGGGATTCTCTATAAATTCTCGTTTTCAGTTCATATTTCCAAAACCTGTATCTTTTTGATTTTTGATAACCTGGCACTAAACCAAGCATTACCAGGTTCGGACCAGTAGTAATAAATACTGGTACCACGATATATTTACACAATAAAACATGCATTCCCTGTCCAAGAATAGTACAAACACTATTGCGGATAGAGTTCCAAATCCTAACTACGAGATTACATGGAATGAAGACAGACACTCTTGCATTTATTCTCAATGAAATGGATTTTCCATTTCATTTCTGATCAGTTCCCCTGTAGATTGGTTTCTACTCGTCTTCAAGTTTTGCAGAATGGAAAATCCAATTTGGCCCATGGTGCAGTCTGGTTTAAAGACATTCATCTATTCTATTCCCAGTTTCCAGCTTTGGTCCATAACCTTATGTGTTCTGATGTTTCCAGTGCAAATGGCAGTGAGGTTCTCGCTTTGATCTTAGATGACACAACATTGGGATTGAAGTTTGACATAGTCACACTGTGTTATTCCCCACGTCGTGTCTCCCACAGAAAGAAACACATAGACACATTCGCCAAGAATCGCAATAGCGTCATATTCCCAGGCACCAACCTAAGCCCTAAGTTCATCTGTCTATATTCCATGTATTAAAGGAGATGCATTTCAGGCCACCAGTTCTTTTG
Organism: Chiloscyllium punctatum; assembly: GCF_047496795.1. NCBI lineage: Eukaryota > Metazoa > Chordata > Chondrichthyes > Orectolobiformes > Hemiscylliidae > Chiloscyllium > Chiloscyllium punctatum. The sequence goes on along the minus strand of NW_027309832.1, from coordinate 745,454 downwards.
CATTCATCTGCTCTCTGCCTACTCTTCCCATTATTAATGCTATCTTCCAGATTCTCAGCGTTTCCAGTTTCCACCTCACTGCCGACTTGTTTAATCTTGTGGTTCCCAGCCCCCTGCCACATTAGTATAAAACCTCCCCAACGGCAGTAGCAAAAACTCCTGAAAGGACATACGTTCCCGCCTGTTTCAAATGTAGGTCGTCAATTTTCTTATAGTCTCACATTCCCCAGAACTGGTCACAAAATCCAACAAATCTGAAACCCGTCCTGCAGCACCATTTCTCAACTCACGTGTTCACCGTGCCGTTTCTTTATTCATTTCTACGCTGGCAGTCACATGGCACCGGCAGTAATCCCGAGATTGTTACCTTTGAGGTCCTCCTCTTTAATTTCTCTCCTAGCTCCCTGAATTCTCCCTGCAGGTCCTCATCTCGTTTTTTTTTCGTTGGTGCCTGTATGCACCAAGACAACTGGCTGTTCACTATCCCCTTTTCGAATGCTCTTCAGCCGATGGGCGACATCCCTGACCTGAGTACCTGGGAGGCAACACAACTCTCCAGAATTGCTCATACTCCACAGTGAGTCCACCCGCAGTTCCAGAGTGGCCAAGCAAACCCTTTACAAGGATTTGCCGTGTTTGCAGTGCTTGGACATGAGAACGAAACTGAATAGGCTTTGTCAGATTCCCAGGAGATTCAGGGCTTAGATATGGCCTCACAGAAGCTTATAAAATCATGAGGAAGACAGACAGAGGAAATAGTCAGGGAACACTTCTTCACAAGACACGCGAGTTCAGATCTACACAGCAAATGTTTCATGTGAGAGAGGAAAGATTTAAAAGGGATGTGAGGGACACATGTTTTTCACACAGAACTTTTGTGTGTGTGGAATGAATTGCCACATTTAGTGGCAGAGTCTGGTGCACTCACAACATTTCAAAGGCATCTGAATGGGTGTATAGACTGGAAGACCTCGGAGACAAATATTGGCAGATATGTATGGATTAATTTCGGTTATCTATTCAGCAAGGGCAAGTTGGATCGCGGGATTTGTTTCCATGCTCGACAAGTCTGAGATGCAAACCACCGGCAATGGTTTGAATACACCATTTGCAAAAAAACGCATGATGTTTGTTACTCAGCCAGCGAGTTTGGCTATTTTGTTTGGAGGGTGGATGAGCCCAACCGATCCAGAGATGAAGGTTTTCCTGATATTTGCTGCCAATAACGATTCTTCTTGACACTTTCCCAAGTTAGCCATCAGAGATATTGGCTGAAGAAAAATATCTCACATATCGCATTACCCACTTTGCTCTCCAGCGAATCCACAAACTGACAGCTCTTATCGTGGAACAGAATCAAAACTGAAAAGTACCATGATCAGACACACCGAAGCTTAAGTGCTGTCTGTGAGGCACTGTGAGTCGTCTCTGACATTAACTGCTCGCACAAATAACAGCGAGGCAATTCCAAACCTACTGGACATTTAGTGTATTGCCAAGTCCCAGATAGTGCTCAAGTATCGTAAAACAAAACACAACAACGAACCATTAAAAGTGAACATTTCCAATTATATCCGTGATTAAATTAGGCCATCAATGCGCCGGTGCCCCCATCTGATCGAGAGAGCCAATCACATTTATCCCTCAGCAGGACAGCAATGAAGGAAATGAAAGTATAGCAACTTTTCACATCGCGATAACCCACCTTTTCGCCACAACATCAAAAAACGGCGAACATATTCAATGCAGAATCGTCTTTCGGAATAACGATGAAATAACTATGTCTATTCCCTTTCAGAGTAAACGGGGAACAACGCAAGTTGTCTGGAATATGAATAACCAACAGAGACGACTTTGGTCTCAGATTCTACTGATGCACAGACCTTGGGCGTACCTTGGGTGATTGCCCGACACCCAGAAATCTTCTGGCTGCCTTCTGTTTGCCCTGTCACATTAAACTTGGGCTGCTCTAATCGAATTTGTAGTTGTTGCCATTTGTCCGTATTGAACTAGGGACAGCTGGTCGTGGCAACTCGTGACTGCCACACAAAGTCTTTGTCAAAATTGGATAGTCCCGCAACGTGATTCGCAGTGCAAGAACTTCGCAACGAGGATATGCCACGCAACAAGTTAAAAAGCACGCTTCCATTTATTAAAATAAGTTTCTGGGAACTGATTCCTCCTTACACTCGGAATTATGACAACACATAAACCAACAGCCTGTCTCAGAGACAAGTGACCAATGCCCAGCTTGTGCCGGACAAACGTTGTTGACAAGATTGCACGCAGGGACTGCACAGAAAACTATAGAGGAGAAGCAGAGAGACGACCATCGAGCTGCATTCATGCAGTTCAGTTACCCTGTAAACCCCATGCACAGCCGTTCCTTGTAGGTACACACAGGGCACTGAGTGTCTCTGACTCTGGGACTTGGAACTCGGATTATATGACCGTCTGCAGCACTGGTTACTTCCTTGTGTGAGGTAACTCCCGATGGAACATATGTAAAACACGATAGCTCATCGAGAAATACGTCCAAAATAGTACCCAAGAGGCGTATTTCTGTTGTGTTTCTAGTCCTATTCCTGACATGACATCCAGCATTGCACTTATTGTGTGCTTCCTGACGGTTCGGTGCATGCTTCCCTGATCGCATTGTGTGCAGTAAATTGCGTTTTAGCTGCAATTACGTGTGTTTGAAACCCAGGACCACCGGCCTCTATTTTGTTTTCCTCTTCTCGTGCGCAACTGCAACGCAGTAAATGATCAATTAATAATGGGAAATGACATACCCAGGCGTGTGAAAAGCCCAGTTTCCGTGGCAATTACGCAATGGTTAGAGATTACTTTGATTCAGGAGATAAGGATGGAAAGTGTGTTTGGGTAGAGATGAGGAACATTGAGGAAAGACGAAACCAGCCGGTGTAGCTTACAAGATCACTAACAGTAACCACACTGTAAAATAAAACGTACAGGAAAAATAAACCGCCTGTGAATGATAAAAGAAGGCAAGAATTATGGGAGACATTCATTTCCCTTCTTCCTCTCCCGTTTGAATTGTAAAGAAACTTTGAATAAAAACAATCGAAAAGTCATATATGCCTCATCGAACAACGTGCGCTGTACCTATGTCATTTATTACTGTGGATTAGAATACTTACAATGTGGAAACAGGCCCTTCGGCACAGCAACTCCACACCGACCGCCCCAGCCCAAATGCATTTGCCGTCTTTAATTGGGAAAATTTTCTGTCATTGTGAGCATCTGGATATACCAGTCCCTTCGCCAGCAAAAGAAATGAATATGTCATTAACCTTTGTTTGTTTCATGTCCAAAAATACTCAGATCAATGTCTCCCTTGATTACTTCTGCTGGTCATGTTAGCAAAGAGATCTAGCAAATTGCCAAGTGTGATTTTCCTTTCAAGAAATAATTTTGACTCAGTTTGGTTGCAAATATCTTTTCCTAACTTTGTGATTTTCTTCTTTTACATGGGTGTCCCGCACCTTACAAATGACAGAAAAGGAATGAAAGGAGATGGAAGCAGTTAACGCATCAGGTCAGCGGCAGCTTTCAATGAGATCACGGCTGATTTGGTTACTTCTCAAAACTGCATTCCTATCTGCAGTCATGGCCGAGTGGTTAAGGTCAATGGATTAACCATCCATTGGGGTTTCCCCACGTCGGTTTGAATCCTCTGAAATCTGTTGTGAATGCTTTCCTGCTGGAGTAATTTCCGTTCAAAAAGCCAATTTTGCAAATCACGCCTGGAATTTGATTAGAATTGGGAAACTCGAGTTCTTCATCAGAAATGTTCCATATTTAAAACATTATCTCTGTTTCTCTTTTCAGATACACTGCTCGACACATCGGGTTTCTGCATTTGTTATTGAACGCCCTGAGCAGAAGTGCTGCTTTTCATTAGATTCCTTTCATCCCTTGTCCTCTGTTCTCTGACTCTGGTCATTGGCAACACTTCCTCCTGCTCGTCAGAGTGATATTCCCCACCGCTCCTTCTCCCATCATTACAAACAACCGCAGGAAATTGCCACTTAACCATCTTTGTTCCAAAGTGAAACTCACCAGCCTCGGGAATGTCTCCACCAAACGGGACTTCTCTTCCCTGGACATGATGCAAACCAGAGGATTGTGAAGAGATATTGTGAAAATATTGTCAGTTGGCAGTTGGAAAAATGTTTAGGAAGCAAACCATATAATTTAGGCTCCAGCTTTGGAAATCTTGAGAAACTCTTTGGGGAATGGAATCAGAGGAGAATGAAGAAGTGTGAACTGTCAGTCCGAGTAGAGGAAGGGATATTGACTGATGTTCTCGGCAAAGGAACTGATCTGAGACATTGAAAGAAGTCTCGCTCCCGTACGTGAGGAATAAAAACTTCATCTGGACTCTGGGACAATGAAAAACTCTGGAACACTCAAGACAATATCCAAATATTGACTGAGATCACTACAGTACGAGTACCATAGATGGACCAGTTTTTGTCCAGTTTGTGCAGGAGGGCTTCCTGAGACAGTATGTAGACATGCCTTCAAGGGAAGAAGCCACTTTCGATTTAGTACTGCGTAACGAACCTGGCCAGGTTTTAGATTTGGAAGTAGGTGAGCACTTTGGAGACAGCGATCACAATTCTCTCAGGTTTACTTTCATGATGAAAAGGGATGTGTGCACTCCACGGAGCAAGAATTTCAGCTGGTGGAAGGGTAATTACGATGCAATGAGGTAAGACTTAGGAAGCGTAGAATGGGGTCGGAAACTGTGGGGGGTTAGCACATTAAAAATGTGGAACGTATTCAAGGAAAAGCTACTGTGTGTCCGAGATAAGTATGTACCTGTCTGGCAGGGAGGAAGATATAGAACGCGTGAGACGTGGTTTATTAAGGAAGTGGAATCCCTGGTCAAGAAGAACAAGAAGTCTTATGTTAGGACAAAACGTGAAAACTCAGTTAGAGCGCTCGAGGGTTCCAACGATATCAGGAAAGATCTAAAAAGAGAGCTGAGAAGAGCCAGGAGGAGACATGAGAAGTTGTTGGTAGAAAGGTTCAGGGATAACCCTAAGGCTTTCCAAAGGTATGTCAGCACTAAAAGAGCTAAATTTGGGACAATCAAGGATAATAGTGGGAAGTTTTGTGTGGAGTCAGAGGAGATAGAGGAAACACTAAATAAATATTTTTCGACAGAGTTCGGTATAGATAATGAAAATGTTGGCGAGGAAGATACAGAGATACTTGCGTCTCGACTAGAAGAGATTGAGGTTCACAAGGAAGAGATATTAGAAATACTGCAGAGTGTGAAAATAGATAAGTCAGCTGGGCCGGATGGGATCTATCTGATGTTGTTCAGCAAATGCACTGCAGGAAGGTACAAATCAAGCTGAACTTAACAACGGCTCGTTTTGAGCCGCTAATTTGCAGTGAAGTGGCGGCGCCAATAAAAGGTGTCACGCAGCTCGTCTAATTCCACATCCTGAGCTCGAAATGACGAGATGTCTCTCGCTGAGTTTCGGCAGGGTCTTGCATAGACGACACCATGACACTTATTCACTGGAGTGGATCATGAAATCGCATCGGGATTGTGAATAAAGCGATGGAAACTTCCAGCAGAGAAGGAGGCGACCCTGAAGCAGGCAGCTGAGGACAAATGTTTCTCCTTTGCCAGTGAAAGGCACTGCTTCACAAATTGGAAAATTCGAAGTGAAGCAGTGTTGGTGATTATCTTCGCTGCTTGTTCATCTTTTAAATTCTGATTCCGTGAAAGTCCATAGCATTACATATCGACATTCTGCCAGCGGTGAGTGTGTTTGTTGGGCCAGTGGCGTACTGGATAACGTGTCTGACTTCAGATCAGAAGATTGTAGGTTCGAGTCCAACCTGGCTCGAGGGGAATGTCTGACTTTAACCGTGCCCCACGTTGACGCTCCCCTGTGAAGTCCTGCCGGGACTTCGCTTCTGTGCTTCCACATTTGAAACTTGCATTTGTCCTCTTGTCCATTTCAAATTCCAGCTCACCACAACGGAGATCTCTGTCGCTTTGGGTGTATCTTTCTGTGGGTGAAAATGAGCATGAGTTTCTCAAAAGAATTACAAGTCGTTGTGGAAGTGTCATACATCTGCCCCATTATTGTGCCATTTAAGAACACAGGATAAAGTCATTGATATCTGCCCTGGGAACATTAGAACACACGAGACTTTGGGCCAAAGTTGGAAACTGCGACTGGAATAGATGGCTCTCTGATTCGCCGCAATGCACTCAGGCGGAATGGCCTTTTCCCACTTTGTAAATCTACGAAGACAAGTGCAAAATAATCTGCAACGAAAATGTTCATAAAGGGTGTTTTATTTACACCAAATACGATAGTATCTATCGCCTTGTCTTGTTATTTACTTGTGAGGATTCGATACTCTCAGCACCGTGGCCCGGATCGTATTCCCGCTCATGGAATGGTGGTATTGTTCAGCTAACATATCGGTGTCCCAGTACTTCTGCCGATTTTCCGATGCTAGCAGGTCATTGGTTTTGTCCGAAATATTATGAATGTTAACATAATACAGATAGCTGCAGTTGCTGGAAATCTGAGCCAAAAACGAAAATTGTTTTGCGGAACGCAGAAAGACTGGCAACAGAAACATCGACTTTCCTGCTCCTCGGATGCTGCTGTGCTTTTCCAGCATTTTCTCATCTAAAATCAGGTTTCCAGCATCTGCAGTCCTCACTTTTGCCTAGTTCCTTCAGTGTCGCTAGTTCCGAATTCAAGAACTCCATCTCTAGCGGTTTCATGTCTGTACCTCCATGCTGTGGAGTTGAAGCGTGAAGAAAAGTAACTCACCCCCTCAATCTCTGGGGTAATGAGGGGCTGAAAATGAATCGTATCACATTGAAGTATATCTACATGCGACTTAATCTCTGTCTTTTATTGGGAACCATCTCTTTCATTGTAACCATCAGGAAAGACCATTTCGATCGCTGAAAAAAGAAATGAATATGTCACAAACCTTTGTTTGTTTCATGTCCAAGAATACTCAGATCAATAGCTCCCTTGATTACCTCTGCTGGTCATGTTCGCAAAGAGATCTAGCATATTGCCAAGTGTGATTTTCCTTTCAATAAATAATTTTGACTCCATTTTGCTGCAAATATCTTTTCCTAACTTTGTGCTTTTCTTCTTTTACATTGGTGTCTCGCACCTTACAAATGACAGCAAAGGTATGAATGGAGATGGAAACATTTAACTCTCGTCAGCGGCAGCTTTCAATGAGATCACGGCTGATTTGGTCAGTGCTCAAGGGCGCTGCTGTCTGTAGTCATGGCCGAGTGGTTAAGGCGATGGATTAGAAATCCATTGGGGTTGTCCCACGTAGGTTTGAATCCTGTTGACGACGTTATGGATGCTTTCCTGCTGTGACAAGTCAAAATTCAAAAACCCTGTTTTGCAAATCAGGCCTGTAATTTGATTGGACTTGGGAAACTTGAGTTCTTCATCAGAAATGCTCCACATTTAAAACATTATCTCTGTTTCTCTTTCCAGATACACTGCTCGACACATCGGGTTTCTGCAGTTGTTATTGAACGCCCTGAGCAGAAGTGCTGCTTTTCATTAGATTCCTTTCATCCCTTGTACTCGGTCCTCTGACTCTGGTCATTGGCAACACTTCCTCCTGCTCGTCAGAGTGATCATTACCCACCGCTCCCTCTCCCATCATTACAAACAACCGCAGGAAATTGCCACTTAACCATCTTTGATCCAAAGTGAAACTCACCAGCCTAGGAACTCTCTCCACCAAACGGGACTTCTCATCCCTGGACATGGTGCAAGCCAGAGGATTGTGAAGAGATATTTTGAAAATATTGTCAGTTGGCAGTTGGAAAAATGTTTAGGAATCAAACTATATATCTTAGGCTTCAGCTTTGGAAATCTTGAGAAGCTCTTTGGGAAATGGAATCAGAGGAGAATGAAGAAGTGTGAACTGTCGGTCCGAGTAGAGGAAGGGACATTGACTCTGATGTTCTCGGGACAGAAACTGATCTGAGACATTGAAAAAATTCTCGCCTACGTACGTGAGCAATGCAAACTTCATCTGTACTCTGGGACAATGAAAACCTCTGGAACACTCAAGCCAATATCCAAATATTGATTCGGATCACTACAGTACGAGTAATATAGATGGGTCAGTTTTTGTTCAGTAAGTGCAGGAGGGCTTCCTGACACAGTATGTAGACATGCCTTCAAGGGAAGAAGCCGCTTTCGATTTAGTACTTGGTTACGAGCCTGGCCAGGTTTTAGATTTGGAAGTAGGTGAGCACTTTGGAGACAGCGATCACAATTCTCTCAGGTTTACTTTCGTGATGGAAAGGGATAGGTGTACTCCACGGAGCAAGAGTTTCAGCTGGTGGAAGGGAAATTATGATGCAATGAGTTAAGATTTAGGAAGCGTAGCATCGGGTAGGAAACTGTAGGGGGTGAGCACATTAAAAATGTGGAACTTATTCAAGGAAAAACTCCTGTATGTCCTAGATAAGTGTGTACCTGTCAGGCAGGGAGGAAGATATTGAACGCATGAGCCGTGTTTTACTAAGGACATGGAACCCCTGGTCAAAAAGAACAAGAAGTCTTATGTTAGAACAAAACGTGAAAACTCAGTTCGAGCGCTCGAGGGTTCCAACGATATCAGGAAAGACCTAAAAAGAGAGCTGAGAAGAGCCAGGAGGAGACATGAGAAGTTGGTGGTAGATAGGATCAGGGTTAACCCTAAGGCTTTCCATAGGTATGTCAGCAATAAAAGAATGACGAGAGTTACATTTGGGACAATGAATGATAATAGTGAGAAGTTTTGATTGGAGTAAGAAGAGATAGAGGAAGCACTAAATAAATATATTTCGACATTGTTCGCGATAGAAAATGTAAATGTTGGCGACGAAGATATATAGATACTTGCGTCTAGTGTAGTAGATATTGAGGTTCACAATGATTAGGTGATAGATATACTGTAGAGTGTGAAAACAGACAAGTGCTCTGGGCTGGATGGGATCTGTCCTAGGATCCTCTGGGAAGCAAGGGAAGAGATTGATGAGGATTTGGAATTGATCGTCAAATCATCGTTGTCTACAGGAATAGTGCCTGTGAGATGCAGCATAGCATATGTTGTTCCCTTGTTCAAAAAGTTTCATCGAGACAACCCTGGTAATTGCAGACCAGTGAGTCTCACTGCAGTTGTTGGTAACGTGTTGGAAAAGGTTATTAAAGATAGGATTTATGACCATCTCGAAATGAATCATCTGATCAGGGACATTCAGCACGGTTTATTGAAGGGTATGCCTTGCCTAACGAATATTGTTGACTTTTTTGACAAAGTGACCAAACAGGTAGATGACAGTAACCCAGTTGATGTGGTGTATATGGGTTTCAGCAAGTTGTTCGATAAGTTTCCCCACAATAGGCTATTATACAAAATGCAGAGGAATGGAACTGTGGGAGAGATTGCAGCTTTGATCAGTAATTGGCTTGCCAAAAGAAAACGGTGTTGTAGTTGTTGGAACATGTTCTTCTTGGTGTCCAGGTCTTGGCGGCGCACCACAAGGGTCGGTGTTACGTCCACTATTGTTACATGAGATCTAACCTTGCCAATCAGTCTCCCATGGGGAACATTATTGAACGCCTTACTGAAGTCCATATCAATCACATTTGTTGCTCTGCCCTCATCAATCTTCGTTGTTACTTCTTCAAAAAACTCAATCAAGTTTGTGAGACATGATTTCCCACGCACAAAGCCATGTTAACAATCCCGAATCAGTCCTCGCCTTTCCAAATACATGTACATTCTGTTCCTCAGGATTCCCTCCATCAATTGGAGTATTCTTGGCAGACGCAGTTTCATGGAGGGAATGCGAGGTCATATACTTTGTTGGGAAGAATCAAAAGACACACTAGTGTTAAAATCGATAGAAACGCAAAAAAAAGTGTGGTGCAGAGGACTCTCAGTGTTCTTATTCATGAAACCAACAAAGCATAATCACATATTTATTTCTTGCTGGCAAAACAAAGCCTTTTCTGATGCTCACAATTAAAGAGATGGTTTCGAAGAAAATAGGAAAATTAAGTCACCAATAGAGTAATCAATTACCAAGATATCCCTCGTGATGTTTTATGGGACATGTGGGATTTTTCTTATTTTGGTTCTCCAAACGTTTTTACAATGGAACCGAGAGTTTTAGATGGGAAGTTAAGATCACGCATGACTATTGCCATTTTTGTCACTCACATGCATTTTTCCCCCTTGTACGATTTATTTCTCTTTGTGGTTACTGCGAGTGGGCTTGTAAACTACACATGCTTGTGAGTTCATTCCTCACTGTCCCTCCACTCCAGCCAAACAGACTTTACATCCTTATTTCCTGAATCAAGGTAATCTCTAACCATTGCATAAATGTCATTAAAACTTCGGTATTTCAAACGCCTCTGTATATCATCTTTCAATATCAATTGATCCTTTACTGTATTGCAGTTGTGCATAAGAAGAGAAAAATAGAAGAGAGAATGGTGGACCTCCGCTTCACACACCCGTTATTGAAGCGAAAATGCAGATTACTGCCCATAATACGATCGTGGAAGCATGTGCCGAACCCTCAGGAAACACAGAATAAGTGCAGTGCCACAGGGCATGTCAGGGACAGCCCCAGAAGGACAACATAAATGCTGCTCTAAGCTCCTATTTTGGATGTATTTCTCAATGAGCAATAGAGTGTGACATGTGTTCCATCAGGAGTTACCTCACATAAGGAAGTAACCAGTGCTGCAGACGGTCATATCATCCGAATTCCAAGCCCTGCAATCAGAGACATTCAATATTCTGTGCATAACTGCAAGGAACAGCTGTCCGAGGCGTTTTTACAGTCCAGATGAAATTATGAATGCAGCTCTCTAGTTGTCAGCCTCTTTCTCCTCTGTGGTGTTTCGTGCAGTCCATGCGTGGAATCTCATCAACCACGTTTGAGCTGCACATGATGGGGTATTGGGCCTTGTTTTCTCGTGAGTTGTTATCTGAGTGAGGCCCTCGGTTTCTGTGCTGTCATATGTCCGAGTGTTCGGAGGAATCTGGATATCGTTTACAAGAATTTGTTTTTAACACAGGGAAACATGATTTAAAAATTACTTCGTAGCAAATACACTTTGCGAACTTTGTGTGCCATGCATTTGCGAAAGAAGGTGGGTGGATATTGGTATTTGGCAAAGAATTTGTGTGGGCATCAATCCAGCAGTCCCTAGTAGCAAGACGTACAAACGGCAGGGGCCACACATTCGACTAGAATAGCACAACAATAATAGGACAGGGCAAGCAGAAGACAGCCAGACAATTCATGGAAGCAGGGCACTCATCCACGGATTCCATACGTTGGACCCAATCTTCAATCCCAACAAACGGAAACAGTGGGAATGAAACCAAATGAATTCGTACCAAAACATGAGAGCAGCGCTTCACAGGAACCTCTAAAGCGCTGAGAATGTCACCCAGAAAGGGAGGAAAAGTCTGCAAACCATCTACCTAGCGTAACCGAACCTTTCAACAAGAACTCCAGAAACATCCGAACAACACATCTTTCTGCACCAAAACACTCCGCTTTTCAACAACAGATAATTGCACACTCTACTACCGCGTGTAAGATGAGAATTACAGGCCCTACACGACCAAGGGCGGCAGTAAGAGCGAGGAGAAACAGCTGCCACTGTCATTCCACAGCTCCAAACGGTCTCTTTGAAAGGTACATTATCGTATCAATGTCAGGGCAGCAGTAGAATATGGGAACTAAACAGCCTGCGCTGTGTATTCATATTCTGGACAATGTGAATTGTTTACAGTTTTCCCTGAAAGTGAGTGGACGTCGTTATTTCACCGCTGTTGTGAAGCCAGATCCTGCACTGAATCTGCTCCCTCGTTTTTTGTTGTTGTGGCTAAAAGGTGAGCAATCGCAACGTGAAACTTTGTTATATTTCTCTCATTTCCCTCATTACTGTCCTGGTGAGGGAGGCTGGAGATTGGCTCGCTCGATCAGATGGAGGCACCAGCGCATTGTTGACCTAATTTAATCGAGAATGTAATTGATAATATCACTTTGCATGGTGCATTTTTCTGTTTTGTTTAATGTTACTTGAGCACTTTCTGTTACTTGGCAATGCACTAAATCTCCAGAATGTCGGGAAGCACCGTTTGGAATTGCTTCGGTGTTATTTGTGTGAGCAGTTCTTGACATACACGTCTCGCACTGCCCCACAGACAGACGTAATGAGTTTGTGTGTCTGATAATGAGTTTTGCACCTGGTCCACGTTAAGAGCTGTCAGTTTTTGGATTCACTGGAGAGTTGAGGGGATAACACGTTTTGTGAGGTTCTTTTTTAGTCAACGAAATTATTTGATGGAGAACTTGAGAATGTATCAAGGAGAATGGCCATTGTCTGTAAATGTCTGGAAAACATTCCTCTCTGTGTCATTTCAAAACATTATGCCTCATGAAAAAAATTAAATTTCAAACACGCTGACTTAGAAACAAACAGCATGCGTTTTTGCAAGTGGTCTTTTCAAACTGTTGTCAGGTACTGGAGTGTCACAGAACTGCCGAGCAGGGAAGAAAACCTTCCTATCCACCTTGCACCTTTTGAACAGATGACCGTAACTAATCTAAACATATTTGCCAATATTTGTCCCTTATCTCTCCGAACAATCCCTGTCTGCATACCCATTTAGATGCCTTTGAAGTGTTGTGAGTGCACCAAACTCTGCCACTAAATGAGGCAATTTATTCCACATGCACAAATATGTCTGTATTAAAAACAAGTGTCGCTCACATCCCTTTCAAATTGTACTGCTCTCACATTAAACCGATGCTACCTCACTTTAAACTCACGTCACTTCTGAAAAAGTGTAGATTGACTATGTTCTCTGCTCGTCTACCTCATGATTTTGTAAACTTTTCCAAGGACATCCCTCAGGCCTGAAGCTCCGGGGAAAACTGTCGAAGAATATTTACCTTCTCAATAATGTCCACACCGTGCAAAACTTTCAAATCGTTGCAAATATTTTTTTTTAATTATGCTAAGGTATTCATAGAAAGTGCCAGGGAAATCTTCTGAAGTGAAGCGATGCTGAAACATTAGTCTTGACAGGTTTAGCGCTTAGTTATCGTCAGGGAGCGTCGCCGAGTGGTTTAATGTCGGTAAAAACAATGAATGCAGATGCTGGAGACCAGATTCAGGATTAGTGATGCTGAAGAGCGCAGCAGTACAGGCAGCATCCGAGGAGCAGTAAAATCGACGTTTCGGGCGAAACCTTTTATGAAGGGCTTTTGCCTGAAACGTCGATTTTTACTGCTCCCCGGATGCTGCCTGAACTGCAGTGCTCTTCCAGCACTACTAATCCAGAGAGGTTTAATATGATGGGTTTAGGATCCAGTCTCTATTGCGTCGTGGGTTTGAAACCCAACTTTGCAATACAACAACTGCAGGCAGCTTTTTATGACTGAACTTCACAGGTCCTGATATTGCTTTGTGGGTGTGTTTGTTACTCCTCGGGTCTCTCACCCTCTGCGATAAACACGGGAACATGAGCAACTGATTCTTAAAATAATGCGAACCACTGCTGTCCACATCCTCTCGATCACTGTGCGTTTGGATGTGTACACGCACAATTTTGCTACCAGTTGCTGTGTCTCAAATGGTCAGAGCATTTGGCTGAAATGTTGGTTGTCCAAGCCCAAAAAGAGCACAGAGCCTCAAATATTTCACATCAAGTATTGAGATCGACCATGTACTGACAATACAACCACGAGAACGCATCCTTGATTAACCCTGAGTCCGCAATGAGTGAGACGGCCACGTGCAGCAAAATGTGACCCCACTCTCTACAAGCCTCTGTTGCCAACAGAAAGGGGCCACTGCAGTTTCAATCAGCGGCTTCCTGCCCAGCCCTGGGACACAGCTCTTGGAAACTCCTTCCTCAGGAATGGCTGTTACCGTGTGAAAGGGTAAAAAATTCTAAATCAAATTGGAAATGGCTTCAGAAGATTGTTCCTGTTTTTAAAACATTTTATAATCAGAATGCCTTTCTCGAATATTAGAAGTGGTAAACTTTGTAGGCAGGTAGAACAAAGAAAGTGTTGATTGTGAGGACTCTGTCTCTTCAGCAGATGGGATTCCCTACACTCTAATCAGAAATGATCTGGTTTCCTGAGGTATTTTCCCGATTGATTTGCAGTCTGACAGAGTGTCTGGGAATCACTTCGGCGACCTCAGGATCAGGGTCAAAATATGAAAATATTAACAGAGAATCGAAAATCCCGGGGCAAGGCCTAAATGAATTGTAAAGGTCCAAAGGAATAAATCTGAGAATTGAAAGACTTGGATAATGTCATTTGCAATGGGGAGGAATGAACGAGATTTTTGAAAATTGCCGTGTCAGCTGAATTAAACTAATTATGAAATGATAAATTAGCCAACACCAATCCTGTCCTGGTACGCTGAGTCGGTACAGCTTGAGAACTTTGATCTCACTGGTGTGGGGTCGAGACCCACGCAGGGCGCTGTTGTTTGTTAATAGGTTTGCCGCTCTCCTTTAATGTTGCAAGAGAGAATTCGCTCGCTGAGGCAGGTTTTGTTGACACATTTTTTCCTCCGTTTTTGATCATCTCTTGGTTTCTGAGTGAAAACTGTCTCCACTGTACTGCAGGTGCAAGAGACAAGGTTATGAGTTCAGCCGAATATGCATTAAACGATGTCCCTTCCAAAACGCGAGGTTCCATTCCAAACGTGCCCCAACCAAATTGTCCAGAGACGTCGAATGCGAATGGCCACATGACAGTGTCAGCTGCATGTCAAATGGTGCTGCAATAGAATTAACTGAATGAGAATGCTCTGATGGAAACCGAATGGAACTCTCCCTGAAATTTTCCCAATTCACTCGGTAACTGATGTTGTTGTGTACCCATATGTGTTTACATAATGAACAGCTTATTGTCAGTAACAGGGGTGGGGGTGATGCAGGTTAGTGAGGTTTCCGTGTGGGTCAGACGTGATTTGTTCGAATAGGGAATTCAAACGTCTACAGAGCAGACATAGCTGATTGGTCCAGGATCAGACTTTTCCCTTCTGTTTCAGTACCAACAAAAGAAATTGTGGGAAAATCTCAGCCGATCTGGTAGAATCTTGGAATGGAAAACCGAGTTAAGTCTTCAAGACCAGTGACACTTATTACTCCATGTCCATCTCCGTCTACCTTTTTATTGAATATCTCCTGACTCTCAACTTTATACTCAGTTTCTCTTTTATTACTCCATCTCCAAACATTCTCCCAGTCTCAAAATTTAATAGCAGAACTGTTCCATCTCTCACCTCGCCGAGTTTTGAGAGGAGGACTTCGAAATGCACGATTAACTCTGTTTCTATTTCTTTCAGTACTGGATGGTGAGAGACCAGAAGGCATCGGAGGACAGTTAGAGCTTTCAGCCCATCTGGTATGCCCGCCATTCGGTCATGACTCATATCGTTCCCAAACCAATTTTCAGCCTTCTATCTGTGACACTTATCTCCCCTGAATTTAGGATCCAGTTTTTTTCCCAGAGTGGGACTGAAACTGTCCCAACCGTCTCCACATCTGCTGGCAGCTGTTACACCGTATCTGTGTGTGATCGAGCTCAATTTCAGTCCCACACAGCAAACACGTCTGTTCTGAGCAATGCAATCCCCGCTGCATGACAGATCGATCGGGTCTCTGACCCCACGGTTTTTCTGCGAGGCAGTAGTTAGCTCCTTCCCCACCCACGGCAAGGACCAGTGCTTCAAAATGTGGGGACAAAGAACGATAGGCACAAGAGTTTGTACAGGTTAGGTCGAAAGGGTTATTGTCAACTTCAGTGGAGTCCCTGCTTCAGAGTCTGCGTTTGAATCACCCATGCCTGGATAAAATTCCAAGTCAGGAAATGAAGATTTATTTCTCTTCTTGTGGCTAATCTGAATGAAAACCATTTTCTGCTTCCACAGAGAGCACAGTCCCGGTTCTGCCAGAAGGAATCCAGTGATTGATTGCATCCAACTGGAATCATAGAGTCATAGAGATGTACTGCAGGGAAACAGACCCTTCGTTCAAACCTGTCCATTCTGAACGGAAATCCCAACCCAATTTGGTCACTCTTGCCAGCACATGGCCCCTTTCCCTCCAAACCTTTTCTACTCATATACAAATTCGAATGCCTCTTAAATGTTGCAATTGTACGAGCTTCCACCAAATCCGCTGGCAGCCATGGCAGCACATACACGAATAAATTGTCACTGCAAATCCCCTCTCACGATCTCGCCTTTTTGAGCTGAAAATATCTCGCTGTTCATTCAATGTCGCTATGTCTAATTCTTGGAACTCCCTACCGATCGACATCATGGCTGTATCACTGTGTTAAGCACTTCGAGGACGAAGTAAAGTAACTTACCATCTCAATCTCTTGAGTAATTCTGGTTGGGCAGTGAAGCCTATCCCAAAGAGTGACGTGCATTCTCCGGAATTTCGTTTGAAAAAACTGTAGTTTCCAAGTGGACATCCGAAAGTGGTCCGGAACAAAAGTAAAGTTTCGAAGGGAAAGTAGGATAAACTGATAGTCAATGATGACTGAGATGTATGAGGCAGAAAGTGAGTGAGGAGCTGTTGGTACAAGGATCAATGTCAGTGCTAATGCTTTAGCCCTTACTGCCCACTGTTAGCACCAACTCACACACCACTCCAGGTAAATTCACCACAATTACCCTGGTCTCTTGATATGAGTTTCCCTCTGTGCATATTCAGACGGTAATTCGGCCCCCAAAGGATGAACGCATACGGTTTATCCGGTCAGGTTAAAGAGGTGAAGGCATCAGTTTGAAATCAAAGCAAGAAGAGATTGCCTCTTCCTTAACATTTTCAGTGGACAGTCACCGGTTGTGAACTTCTTTCCTGCACAAACGAAGTTGATATAAATTCTCATCGAGCAGCTTTATTACAGAAAGGTAGTCTGATTAACTGATCAAATACTTCATTAAATGCCCTTATTGATTTGAAGAACCATGTCTGTGGTTTCGTCAGTTAAAGCATATGGTAGGAACCAGATGTTAATGGTGTCCCATGCTGTCAAATGTTCTGTACATTGAAAGTTCATTGTTTAAACTTCTTGTAAAAGCCGTATTGTTTATCCAACATCGTGAAAGTGACGGCTCAGCATGCTTCTTGTGTTAGAGCTCAGACCGTTATTATTTCGTGCTACCAAGCCCTACCACCTGATGTGGACCCATTAGTCTATGTTCTATCCTGCTAATTCAACGCAGAGTTCTTTTCACTCTGTTCGACAAGGATTTGTCTGTCTCTTCTACTATTATTCTCTGTCCGTCTTTTCAAGTTTTTTGGGAATAATGAAGAGACGCAGGAGACACTGCAGACTTGCAGGACAATGTTGTAGTAATAACGCATCCAATACGATAATGGCTCTCATTGTCTGGGGTCACCATTCATTGATTTTCGGCAAACGGCAATGGCATCATAGAAATCCTATAATTGGAGTGAAACTGCTTTTTTTTCTGGTCTATTATGAATACTATTTAGAATTGTAAAAGCTCATAACGTTTTGAGTGAACAAATGTCACCTGATCTCAGAACTAAGTAACACAGACATTACTTGGAGACTGTGAGCCCAGTTCTACACACTCTGGCCGGGGGGCCGGAGAAAGCCACGGAACAGCCTCCGATTTTAACACTTTTCCAAGAGTAGAAATGAAAAATGAGGGATATTGACAGACAGAGAGTGGGAGTTTGTAGAAGAGAGTGAGATGGTACAGAGAGACAAAGGGACACAAACAGAAATTCTCCAAACAGCATGGCTGCTCATCGACAGAAAGGAGAAGAAAGAGGTAATGAAGACCAGCCTTTCACCAACTCAGAGCAACAGCAACAGCATTACAGCCGATAAAGGAATTTTGCATTTTTCCAGATGACGTCTGTCAGCTAATGAGAGATTCTGGTAAGTATGCAGTTTCGCGAAGTGAAATTGACAATTACCCAGGCAATAAAACAATAAAAAGCATAAGTAGCCTGAATCTGTGATATGAAACAATAAATCTCTTTGTCTCCGCAGATGCTGTCAGGCCTGCAGAGTTTCTCTTTCAATTCCTGTTGTTGATTCAGATTTCCAGGATTCACACTTCTTTGTTTTATGCTAGTCAGAATCCTGTTTGTGACAATACTGGATTAATTGCCAGTTCCATTCAAATTCCCTGCTTTGGGAAGGTTGTCAACAACATAAACGGTCAGAGGAAATCCCCCTTTGCTACAGCAGTGAGACCACTGAGTCCTTAACGGTACACTTCCACGGAAAGTGAAATATGGCGCTGTACGTTTTCTCAATGAATCCGCTTTTACTTTTTTCATTTGTGATCATTTTAGCTGCACATTCAGTTTATTTCTTTCTTCCATTTCTGTCAGCTTGGAAAAGGCCTTTCCGCCCATCTGCAGTGCAGGTCATTGGACATTCATCTTTTAGAGTCCAGGAGCTACTATTTCTTGGAGGACATTCTGCACTGCATCTCGGGTGGGGTGGGTGCGAGGCTGTACCACTATATTCACCTGTCTATAGATATCGGAGAAGGGTCTATCTATTCCACACCACCAGGTTTCCTCATCGCTCTTCTGAATCTTGGTTATTATTACCCTTGCCATGGCACCTCCTTCTTTGATAACAGGAAACCGATATTCCGTGTCAGGTGTAGCTGTAGCCGTGATGCATACTACTCAGTGCCAGTAACTGGGTACACAAGGATCTCTGTGTAAATATTTATTGCCTTATTTATGGTCGTCCTGGTTACCAAACGGGCATGGGTGGCATGTAAAGGTCAACTGAACATCCTTGGTTAAGATTACCGTCTGCTGTTGTATCCCAGACACCCCTGCCTTCACGACTCGTCCTGCCATGCAGCCCCATATTTCTATGAGTCTTCTAATCATTACTTACACTTATTTGGATCCGGTGTTGTCCGATGTCTCCTCAAGGTCAGCTACACGTTTGCAACGGCTGGCGTGTATCAACGTGGCTCTTTCGGCGATCCTAACAGCTGTCTGTGTTGTAGGGAGCCCTTGGAACGGTCCCAGCCAGCTCTTCACCTTCATGCTTTTGCTCTTGAAGTCTTTCACCACTATCCTGTCTTCAGGTTCTAGATTGTGCATCTTTCCTTCTGCTGGTTGGGGTAGTGCTGCCCTTCTTTTGATTTTATATTTGAGACAGAATTGTGGAGAATTTTATATCGTAACATAATATCTCGTCCTCACAGTGGTCTGTTATCTGTTTTAAAATCGGTCTTGGCCAATTCCTGTATTGGGCCACTTTGCAAACAAAATCTCAAACGTCCTAATATTTACTCTTCCTCTCCTTCATATACATTAGCACAATTGGAAATGCCTTTTTCCATGTCACCTCGAGTTCCTCACAGCATTTTGCCAATTTATTTTTAAGGATAGTTTTCTCTCTTTCCACTGCCCCACCGCTCGCTGGGTGGTAGGCACAATGCTGCCGCACCTTTATTCCCAAGTCATCACTGATCTGCTGTAAGGCAATATTTATAAATGGCTTTCCATTGTCGCTGCTTAGCCTTTCAGGGATGCCCCATCTCGGAATTATTTCAGTTAGCAATGCCTTGGCTACTGCACTGGCATCCTGTTTAGACGTGGGAGCACTTCCACCCCTTGGGAAAACATCAACTATCACCAGACAATGCCTTTTCTCTTCGCTGGGTGTTAGTTCAATAAAATCCATCTGTAAATGTTCAAAGTGTCTTTGGGATTGGGGGTGTTCTGCCTGATTCATTTGTATCAGCTCCCCACATTATTAGTGGCACAGATAACGCATTATTCACATTATTTTTATGAGTAATAAGTAAATCCCTTTCTGTACCAGCGTGCTGAAATATTGTAGTACCTCCCCTTTTTTGACACATGGTCCTTACTGTGTGTTACTTTGGTATAGAAAGGGAATAAAGGTCGTGGTAGACAAGGCTTCCTACTGGGGCCACACCACACCCATTCCCTCATTCCGCACCCTGCCCTTGTCCATTCACGCTTCTCCTTCGATGTGGCCTGAGACTGTAACTCCCATAAGTTTGCTTTGGATTACAAATACTTGACATACACATGTCAAACCCATCACTTGGCGGCTGATTGGCTGCCGTCCTTGCCGCTCAGTCTACATTTTCATTGCCTAGAGAAATTGAATCATATTTTTTTCCTGTGGGCTTCACATGTACATACAGTGATTGATTTAGGCAATCAGACTGCTTTCAGGGTGTCAGAGATCAGGCTATGGTATGTGATTGGCTTTCCAGTGGAGGTCAAGAAGCCCTTGTTTTTCCACAGTGATCCAAAATTATGTACAACCCCTAATGCATATCTGCTGTCGATGTAAATATTCACTGTTCTTCCTTTGGCCAATTTACATGCCTCAATCAAGGCAATCAGCTCTGCTGCTTGCACTGACAGATGAGAAGGAAATTATCTCACTTTGACTACCTCGTGGGTAGTTGCTTCAACATACCAGACACTGGCCTATCTCTTTGCTTCTGAATGCTGACCTATCCACAATAAAACCCCGTATCCAGATTCTAAATTGGTGAATCCTACACGTCTGGTCTCGGGCTTCAAATGTCATCAATTACAGCGACACAGTCATGTGGGTCTCCGTCTCCTTCTGTGGGGAGAAGACAAGCAGCATAAAGGACGTTACATCAATTTATTGTCACGTTAGGCTTCTCCAATAGCACAGCATTGTATTTGAGCCAACGTGCAGCCGACATGTGTGCTGTGTTTTGCTCAGAAAGCAGTAAGGATACTGCATGTGGGACCAGTCGGTTTAATTCAACAAAGCCGACTATGTCCCTGGAAGCTACAACAGCCTTTTCAAATGCAGGCACGACACGGAGGCATTTTGCAATCCTGCCGTTACGGGATCTAAGTTGAGGTGAAAACTAAGCTACTGGCCTCAATTTTCCACACATAATTCTGCATCAGCAGAAATGTCATGCAGGCACGCTTCTCATCCACTGTTTGTACAAAAGGCTTGTTTGGATTTGGAATCCCAGTGTCGGTGTAGTTTGGAGTGCCATTTCAATTCAACAAAGGCACTCTAGGCCTCAGTGGTCACTGCAACGGACTCTAGCTCTGCAAACCTGAACCATGAACTATGTCACTTTTGGGCACCGAAAGGGTTGCGTAATGCGGGTTAAACATTCTAAGTAGGATCACATGACCAAAAAGGATAACAATTGTTTCTTCATGTGATGCTTTGAATTTTGCTGGTTTGCTTGAACTCTGTCTTGACCAATGGCCTTTCCTTGTTCAGATATTAAGTGACCTAAGAACTTCAACTGTTGTTCCACAAGTTGTAGTTGTGCGAGACCAGATGGCTGAGCTTCGCAAGCCTACCTTTCTCACATTGTTTCTCTGTTGATGCTGCGATTAAGCATTCGTTTACATACTGCAGAAGCGCTGACCACCCCACCCCCGGTTAAAATAAGAGTCTCCAGACTCCTGTGCAAAGCCTCGTTAATTATGGTGGGGACTCACAGCAATGTTGACAATGTCACGTGAAAGTATACCATTTGCCTTTGAATGGAAAAGTGAACCAGAATTGACTGTCGGCGTGTAACAGTAGACAAAACAAGGCATTTGCTAAATCCCCAATAGAGAGCCATTTACATCCGGTGGAATTTGAGCCAATATAAATTGGCAAAATGTTGGGAACATTTGGGGAGTGCGGAACAACAGCGTTCTTGATAACCTGAAGGTCATGAACGAACCTCCATTCCCCGGATTCACCTGGAATGTCTGCCTTTTTGAACGAAAAGAATGGGTGTTCTCACCAATGATTATTCACGGGGGATTATCACTCCAGCCTAGAAGAGAGATTCAAAGACTGGGAGTAATTCCTTGCACAGCCTCGGGTTTTAACGGCTCTTTTGCTTTGCAATGACGATACTCAGACTTCGGGGTTATTCTTAAGGATTCGTATGAGGCACACATTGTGTTTGCCTTTTGCGCTGAAATCAGTTGGGACCCTTCTTAATCTTGGGCCCGACACATCTACCATAGGTAAACGCCATTCGACACTCCTGTCGGGTATGACCTGGAATGTCCTGTCTGCCTGAGTTAGCCAATTTAGTTTCTTCCTATACGTCCTTATAACTGCATTGAAGCAGATACCCACACCGACCCTGAAGATACAATGTTTCGTTTTTTGTGCCTGTCGTATCCATGGTCCCAAATTCTGACACCTGTCGCTGGATGCCTTCGCCAATGACCCGTGAGGAGAAGAGTCTTCCACATCAAAACAAAGGGTCTATTTACCGTCACAGATACTTAAAAAAGTTTAAAGTGACAGCACATCTGTGATCATTCCAATAAAATTCGCACAATAACAACTGATCTGGTTTAACCAATCTCCTGAACCAATCCTTCTCTTATGATTTGTCAGGACCATCGCGGTGTATGTGTGCTGTGCAGTGCAGCATATCTCCAGCAAGAAAATCTGTGTTAATGGGATTAACATGGCTACTTGCTTCCTGGGTGAGTGAATCACTCACGGAACCTATCGCTTTCTGACATGCATCAGGGGTCGTGATTCGTATTTTCCAGCCTGCACTGTTAAATCTTCTTTTTGTATTACCTGAAAGCCCGTCGGGGTACTGCGCAAATCGGACCCCAGTCTCAGTATGAGATCCCGAGACATCAGATTTAAAGTACAGAATTCCGATAACAGAAATGAGAATTGGAATATTTCCCCAATACTGGTTTCGCACAATAGGGGTGTGGTAAATCTCTCTCGTGTCACGGCTCCTGATGCGCCCATTAAGTTCAGGAAGCTTCCGCTGATCTTTATTTGCATCGACTCTCTGAACTGCCTTGATTTATGCAGTGAATATGTTGCCCTTGTATCTTCCAAAAAAGTAAGAGGTGCACCTTCCACATATAACATAGATGTAAGCATTGACTTATATGCATCATCGTTGTACTGAAAATATAGTTTACGCTTTGCAAACTCAGTGCTCAGTATAGAGGTGGGACATGTTTCAGTGCCCATAAGGTTAGTAGTAGAGATGAGCATAAGCGAGTATTCGTTGCCAAGCATAAAGCAAAGAGGTTTACCTGTAACTTTGGGGCTGCCCACCTCCACCTCAGCATTCCTCCATTAGTCACCCTCCTGCCCAGCCTCCAGGGCCGATTGAGGCTGTCTGGGCGTGCACTGCCTCACTCAGTGGTCCATTGCCTGCAAACAAAGCACCCACCAGATTTACCTCTGCCGGCCCTTCTTTTCACGCAGCACCTCCTTCCAATGGCTGGGCGACCAGTTGCATCACAGTAAGCTGAGCTTTAAGTGTTTGCTTTTCCATCTTTAATTTCCATTTTTCCTTCTCTTGGGCCAGAAAGGTTTCAGCATGTAGCGCGTGGAGTTCCATCAAATTCAGGTTTCCCGTGTCCAGGTAATACATTGGCACGACGCCTCATGTAATGGGCGCCTGATAGCTTTTACATATTCCCTTTAAAGTACAATTCGCTTCTTCTTATCAACACTTCAAGGTCAGTGGCCTGAAACATTCGAGTTTCTTTCCAGATATGGAGTTTTTTTTTCTAATTCCTTGGCTGTTGATATGGTAGTTTGCTGGCCTTGTAAGTCGGTTTAAATATACATAGATTTTCTTTCTGTCTGCAACACTTGCCCTCTGCAAAGTCAGGCCCTTACATTTTTTGTTTCCCTGTGCTTTTATTAGTTTCAAAAGAAATGTTAATTTTCCACTGCAATGGACATCACATTATTTTCACAGGTCGGTGCAACATCGAGGGCCGAAGTGCCTGTACTGCACTGTAACGTTCTATGTTGTAAGATACATTTCCTGCTGGTTTCCGATGTCTCTCCTCACTGTGGAAACTTCCAGACACATCTTCCAGTGATTTGTCTGTACTTCATTCAATCCAGAAAACTGTCGTTCCTGCTGAGAATGTGATCCCTCTACAATGGAGAGAGGAAAATAGAGTCGATGACAGAGCTGAGATCACTTAGGTTCTGTCCAGAATCAACAAAAATTGCCCCAGTCTTCCAGTGTGCTGTCACTTTAACATTGCATTTTGTACCCAAGCCATCATACCAGTCTCTGGTCTGCTGCAGTTCTTCTTCAAGGCACAGCGCAAGCTGAAAGATCGGGCAACTCATTTTCTACTGAAAGACCATGCAGATTTCAGGACCCAACATCGAGTTCAATCATTTTGGATCCTGTCCGCCCTCTTCCACATTTTTCACCCACCCATACATCCCATCAGTTCCGAACACGAGTCACTGGACTCGAAGCGTTCACTGTCCTTTCTCATCATAGATGGACAAGAGCTGCTGATTTTGTTCAGACATTTTGGCATTTCTTCAAAGTGCATTTCTTTTTCAGATGTAATCGCAAGACCGCAGGAACCGTCTGATTGCAGGAGGAGAAGTTCACAGGAGATGAAAATAATGCCAAGGGCTGGACCATTCCCATTGTGAAGGTAGATGAGCTAAGCTGGGGCTGTGTAACTAAGCACAGAGAAGGCTGAGTGAGAAACTGATTAACATGCACATATTATGAAGAGGATAGGTATGTATGACAGGAATAAGGCTTTTCAGGAAGGAATAATAACCAGTGACATAGATGAAAAGCAGGAGAAAAGTGGTTTAGAGGAGATTTAGGAAGAACGCTTTCACCCATAGAGTGTTGTTCATCTGGAATTTCTTATTTGAACGTGTGGTAATGCTAAGTGTTATGAGGATATTTCAGCGGTATGTAGCCGAACACTTAAAGATCCAGCGCACACGTGGATAAGGACCAGATACTGGAAAGTGTGACACGGTCAGACAGACGTGAGATGGGTGTCCCGAACGAAATCGTTCTAAGGCAAACTATTGTGGTGAAAACTGGGTGAGGCCGCGACTCTGTGGTGCAACGGAAAGCGCGTTGAATTTCTACGCCTTTCTTCAGACTGCCATTCAAAAGTTGTGGATGCAAATCTCATCAGAGTCGAGTTTTAGTTTATGGTTTGAAAGGTGTTCAGACCAGACTCGGCTGCTCATCTGCAAAACCTATAACATTCATGCAGAAACCCAACTGTCTCGAAATGCAACATTTTCCTCACAGCGATGAATCACTTTGATGTCTATTTATGGTAGAGATCGATAAATATGTGATCGCCACTTGGCAACACGATGATATGGATACGCTGGAAAAAGACATAAAAGTGCTGTGTGAGCTATAACCTCCTCTGCGCTGTGTTTCATTTCAGATCTTCAGTAAAAAAGGAGTAATTGGTTTGAGGGGCCCAGTGGTACAGAATGGTGTGGCCGGGCAGGAGCGGTGTTAAGAATGGCCTACCTCTGCTCCTTTCTGCTTGAGTCTTTTCTGGCCCAGGTTTTTAAACAACCACAATGAGAACAATGTGAATCTACACCAACTAATATTTTCTGTCTCACCTCCACTTCGCTACCCTACAATCTGGAATAGATAGCTCCTGTTTCAGTTTTAGGTCAGACAGTGGAGGATTCTCACAAGTTCTCTGTCAGGCTGACCATCCCTTCATATAGGTTTCCAAGTGGTCAAATGGAGCAAACGATTACATGGATGCTGGGAATTGAAGGACAGATTTCCCTCTCGCTGGGCTAGAATTCTGGCCAAGGTAATGAACGTGAATTTCTGACATTTTGAAACTTACTCTGGATTGTTGCGACTTTACTAATTGAACTAAAATTCAATTTGCCCTTGCATAACATGATTAATTTTTCACTATTTATAAAAAAAAACATGCCACATGCCCTTGGATGTAGTAATGTAGAAGATTGTTGACGTTGTGTACAGTGTGGATCATTGTTCCGTATGAACATTCCAAAGGATGCTGGTGAAGTACCAGTGAATCGAATTCTCAGATGAATTGATACCGATAGAAGGAAAATCCCAGTACAGTAGCGACATAACATTGCCTGTGATCAACGCAGGAAGCCACGGTAAACGAACACAGAATTCAATTCTGCCCATTTTTACCACATTTTACTATTCATTTTCCTGAACCTGATGCTCCATAATCGATGATCCATCATCAGTATAACCTCCTCTGCGCTGTGTTTCATTTCAGATCTTCAGTAAAAAAGGAGTAATTGGTTTGAGGGGCCCAGTGGTAAGTTCAGTAGCCATTGGTCATCAGGACACGGCAGCTCCAGTGGTGCAATTCGTCAGTTTGATGTAATTGCACGACAGACTGGAAGTGCGTAAGGTGCCAAAGTTGCACATTCGGTTCTCGCCAGGTGTTGGTTTTACTGATAGTGACCAGAGATGATTGCAACTTCAAGATGAAGAACAGTTCAAACACCGAATATTACACCGCAATAAAGTTCATTTTGGCCCTAACGTTGCATCGACCTGTGATACCAATCTGACTAGTATTTTACCATCATAATCCGCAAGTTTATACAATGACCATTTCATTGCCCTGCAAGATGTTGAGTCTATGAGTGTTGAAGGCAAGGCGTTCAGCACCCTTACTACTCACTGATGAAGGAACCTACCTCGGTATCAATCACCCTCAATTTACATCGATGTGCCCTTGTGCCAAAATTACCATTTGAAGAAAAATGCCTTCACTGTCCACCTTATGGCAACCTCTGATCATCTTCGATGTTTCTCTAAATTCACCCCTCAAACTTCTTGTCGCTATCAAAGACCGCCTCAAGTCCCTCAATCTTTCCTCGTAAGACTATCTCTCTATAGAAGGCAACATCGTAGAAAATGTCCTCTGCACCCTTTCCAATGCTTTCACATCCATCGTATAATGTGGTGACCAGAAATGCACGCACCTCTACGATTGCGGCCCCACCAGTTAACTTCTGGAGCTGCAAAGTGATCATTTCACTCTGAAACTGAATCACTCTCCTAAGAAAAACTAACACACCGTACTCCTTGCAAACGAACCTGTCAACGTTGGTGGTAACTTTCCGAATTTTATATACATGGGCATCGAGATTGCTCTGCACATCTACACTTCCAAGAATATAACAATTAGCCAAGAACTCTTTATTCTTGTTGCTCCTTCCGAAGTAAATTATCTCACACTTTTTCACATTAAAATCCATTTGCCACTTCTGAGGTCAGCTCGGCAGATTATCCATGCCCCTCTGTAACCGTCAGCAGATATTGACACTATTGACAACATCGTCAATCTTAATGTCATCTGCAAACTTATGAATCCATCATTCCACGCCCTAATCCAGGTCATTTATAAAAATGACAAACAACAGCGGACACGAAAAGGAACCTTGTAGTACACCATCAGTTACTGAACTCCAGGATTATCATTTCCTATGAACTGCCACACTCTGTCTTCTTTCAGCGAGCCAATTTCTGATCCAAACCGCTAAACCATCCTCAATCCCATGACTCTGTATTTCATGCAACAGCCGACAGTGCCTTACTGAAAACCATATCCACCACATCAACCACTTTACTCTCATCCACCCGTTTGCTCACCTTCTCAAAGACCTCAATAAGGTTTGTGAGGCACAACCTGCTATTCATAAAATCGTACTCACTATCCCGAATCAACTTCTTCCTTTTTCGATGATCATAAATCCTATCTCTCATAATCTGTTCCAAAAGGTTAGCTGCAAGAAAGCTAAGGATCACTGTTCTATAATTGCCAGCATTCTCTCTACTCCACTTCGTGAAGAAGGGGACAATATTTGCTAAACTCGGGTCTTCTTGCACTAATGACATAAACACTGACGAAATAAAGCTTATAGTCAAAAGTTCTGCAATCTCCTCCCACGATTCGCAGAGAATCCTCGGATACATCCCATCAAGTCCAGGGGACAAACCTATTTTTAGACTTTCATGAATTGCTAACAACTCCTCTTTATGAATGTCAATTTCGTTTATTCTAATCAGTTGCATCGCAATGCTTTCTTCGACAACATTGGCTTTTTCATTTTTGATATGATAAAAAAAAATCAGCGACTCTACTATCCTTGAACTCCGCTGACAACTTCGTACTTCTGTTCTCGACAGCCCATAATCATATGCTAGACATTCTTTTATTCTTGAACTATCAATTGAAAGCTTCAGGCTTGTTCCTGCCAGACAAAGACTTCTCCTGCCTCCTGTTCACTCGAAGTAGCTCTCTCTTTAGGCCCTTCCTGGTTAGCATTTAATTTCCAAGCGTCCTACCTCAGCCTTCATATCTCATGTTTACATCCGCCTCCTTCTCCTTCTTCTCAAGAGATTCAACTTCTTCAGTAAACCCATCTCCCTGTGTCGACCGCATATTTCCTGCATGACACATACATGCTTACCAAGGACATGTAGTAGCTTCTCCCTGAACAAGCTCCACATTTCAGGTGTGCACAACGCTTGAAGTTACTTTCCACAGGCGGTGCATCTTAACTCTTGCCTAATCGCATCATAATGGCCTTTCCCTTTCTCCCCGCGATACCTCATGCTCTGCAATAAATACCTATGCCTATCCATCACTAAATGGACAGAACCGAATTGTGGTCACTATCAACAAAGTGCTCACTTACCTCCAAAGAGAACAGCTGGCTGAGTTCATTATCCATAAGCAAACCCAATGTGGCTTTGCGTCTTGCTGGCCTGTCTACATGCTGCGTCAGGAAACCCTTCTGCACACATTGGACAAAAACTGACCGATCCGAGGTGCTGAACTGATAACACTTCCAATCAATATTAGGAAAGTTAAAGCTCCCCAGAACAACTACCCTGTCACTTTTGTTCCTATCCAGAATCATCTTTGCAATCTTTTCCTCCATAAATCTAGAACATTTTTGTGGTGATCTCTCCATTCCTGATTCTAATCTCAGTACATTCTACCTCAGCAGATTCAGTCGTGTCCTCACCAATATCCTTTTTGCTACCATATTACTGTCCTTGACGAATAATGCCACATCTCCCCCTCTGAAACGACCCTCCTGTTCTGACTGAAAAATCGAAACTGAGGTACCAGGAACAACCATTCTCTTCAGTCCTCCGTTCATGTCTCTGAAATGGCCACAACATCGAAGTCCCAGGTAACAACCCATGACACCGACCTTATCCCAGATGCTTCTGGCGTTGAAGCAAACACACTTCAACCCACCTTCATTCTTGCCAGTACACTCTTGTAAACCTGAAACGCTATTTATGACAAAACCACTCACAACCACCTGCAAACTGGAGCTACAATTCAGCTTCCCACTTCGCGGCTGAATTCGTTCAAACTCTCATGAAGAGTTTTGGCAAATTATCCCCTCAGGGTATTGGTACTCTTCTAGTTCAGGTGAAGACCATCCTGTTTATAAAGGTTCATCGACTCCAGTATGAGCCCCAACTATCCAGGTATCGGAATCTTTCCCTCCCTCACCATCCTTCCAACAACATTTTCAAATGCTCTCTCCCTACACTTCACCTCACTACGAAGTACCATGGGCAACAAATCAGAGAGAACAACTCTGTTTGTTCTAGATTTAAGATGTCACCCTCGATCCCTGAAATTCTGCCATGCATTCACATCACTTTTATTACCACTTTTATTACCGATGTTGGTGCATATGTGGACAATGACTTGGGGTTGCCCACCCTCTCCCTGAAGGATCCTGAAAACACGATGTGAGATATCACAAACCCTGGGAGCTGGGAGACAACACACCAATCATGAGTCTGCCGGATATCCACAGAATCTCAATCTGTTCCCATCGATATGGAATCCCATTAACAAATGCTCTCCTCCTCTCTTCCCCACCCTTCTGAGAAAAAGGGCAAACTCTGTGCCAAAGACCTATACCCAATGGCTTTCCTCTCGGAAGTCATCTCACCCAAAAATAACAAATATGGTATACATGTTACTGAGGGGCACGACCACAGCAGATGCCTGCACTGTATGCCTGTTAACGTTTCGGTTCCCAACTGTATCCCATCTATCTATTTCTTGTACCTGAAGTGTTACTGCCTCCCTATAACTTCGCTCAATTCCACTCAGACTCCAAATGATCTGACATCACGCTACAGTTCCCAAACGCAGTTGCCGAGGAGAAGGAGTTGGGTGCACTTCCAACAGATTTGTATATCTGGGACATTATTGAAGACCCTTACCTCTTACATTCTACAGAAAGAAATTTCAAAGGTCCGGTAATCCATTCCTATTATTGCGAACATATATACATGTCTATTAAAATTTGTGTGCACTTGCATGTATGCGTGGGCTCATATATATTTAAAAGTTGCAAAAGGAAGTTGATTGAAATGGCATTTGTTTAAAAAAAATGATTTTGTGGACTGTTCTGTCCTTAGGAAATACCTCAGTTACTTACAACCAGCAGAAATACTCCCTGAGTGAATATCCATCTCTAAATAGAGATACAGAGGTGACGTTTGAAGATGTTGACGTTTCTAATATCGCTGATCCTGTGCTGTGTTAAATTCTGGAAAGGACGTTTGTTTGGTTCTTGTTACTTATTTTGTTGCAACCTTGCACAGGCCATTAAAACAATCCAAAAATTATTAGATATATCTCCTTGGACAGTGTTGTCGGCAAAACTGGAACAGAAATGATAAAGATTTTTGAAGTACTGCTTTAAAGATTATAGGATTCAAACAGGAACATTTTTCGAGTCTTGTCACTGGAAAGTGTGGGGGAGATGGGTGAGCAGCAAATGGTCTCACTCCCTTCTCTGTGATTGCAGCCAAATGTCCAAGGCAATAGATGAAAAAACGGTGCATTCCATCAACAGGTTAGTTCCCACTCACTATAGGATAATTTCGCTTTGATTGTCGCCATCGTATAAAGGGTTAGGTGAGTGGGGAGCTCGGGATTCCGATGGTAAGCTGAGATATTGTGATAATTAATCCCACACTGTTGGCATCACTTTATATCATAAACCAATTATGCAGCAGACTGAGCTTACCGACTTCCCTTTAATGCTGAGGTAACAGAAACAGCTCAGTTCTTTTACAATTTATGGAAGTTCACGTAGAAAAAGATGCTAAACCTTTCTTCAAAACCAGCACTTTCTACACTTAGTCGTACTCAGTTGGAGGTGATATGTGGTATATTTCCAATTAACGTTAACCAATTAGAAATTGTGCACCTAACGCTTACCGGACCCGGCCGACCAGACTCCATGTCTTGGTGAAATTCACTCATTATGTTTCTGCACGCACTTTTACAAATACTTTAGAGTCAGCTTCTGACACATTTTTTCCTGAAAAATTATCATTTTCGATTTCAATTACTGTGGAATGAAAGAAAAGTGTTCCAAACTTTTCCTTATCATTCATCGCTGGTTTTGAAGTTGGAAAGTCTAGTTATAGATCCATCTGAATAAAGGATTTTCCCTCGTGTTTACTCTCAGCAAATTCACATCATCAGGGAAACTTCCATTGGATGCAACTCAGTTTTACCTGGTTTCACGCCACATGATCTATTCATCTGTTCCACCATCCCACGAAACCCCGCCTTGTCTTTTCTAATGGCGTTATGCCCCAGTTGGATTCCTTTCCATTCTTTTTTGTTTCTCAGTAGACAGTGTCCATTCTTCCTGACGTCTTTTGATACCAATCATCAGCATCCATGTTTTTTATCATCTCTTTTATATCCCAGGGAAGTCCACCTTGAGAAAGAATGCTGTTCTGATGCAACTCATGAAAACCCGCTCGAATGGTGTATACTGTCATTACCAGAATAGGGAAGATGGGAGCTAGTTCAGTTACAGGTCAATCGGTTGGTTGTCACACAATGGATCAACCACTGCCTGGGAAATGACTGTCTTTCTTCACTTTTCTCCCCTCTCTGAACATGTGCTAAAACAGTAAGGTATCATAGAATGCCGACAGTTAAGAAACTGGCCATTTGATGCTACAAATTCACACCGATCCTCCAGGGATTAAACCCCACAGAACAATTCCTTACCCTATTACTCTTCATTTGTTCCTGAATAAGGCACCTTACTGACAGTCGACCTATTTGGATTCCTGCCATGTCTCAGGCTCTCTGAGGCAGCACTGCTAACCAGTGAGCCACCTTGCGGCCCGACAGCAATATTTCAAGGCACATGTGGAAGCGTATAAAATGCGTTTCCTGTCAAAGATGCTCCGCTTTCGTTCTTGTTCTTATCAGGAACAATAATCCTGATTCCCTGACCAGGCAATGAAACCAAACCACAGCGGTGATAGTGCTGAATAGTAACTACTAGCTGACATTTAGGACGGCAGGTGCAATTGCATCTTCTCTGAACAGCATAGTTTTTTTCCTGCGATGAGACGTTTCTTCCAAAATACTATTCGTGACACCGAGCTTTTACAGCACAGAATAATGCATTATGTCAATGCCAGTCCATCAAACATCCATCCATTCTCATTTCCAGCTTCAAGTAGCCCACAGCCTGACTTCTGAAGTGTTCATCTTAAAGAGACGTTCCCTGCAAAGTTTAATCTCAAGTGAAGAAGCGAATGAGACTGAAGTCAGATACCATTAAATTTGATCATGAGCTGCGGGAGAACTGAATCGCATTTTCAGCCAAAGAGGGAAATATACAGACACATCTTGTGAGAATGACCAATGCCTTAGGAGAGGCCAACATTCAGAAAATGAGGAATTGATCTGTTTGCCTCTTCTTTCTTCACTTCAGGCTTTCAAATCCGATTCTGTTTGCATAAGCAAAGGGGTAAACAGGCAGGCAACTGTACTTCGAGGACAGGCACAGTCGTGAATAATTGGGACATGCAAATCGTTCAATTTTCCACCTGTTGAGGTAGCCTGGATAGCCGTGCTCTTCCAGCCTCCTACCTGTTTCATATGGATTCCAGCAGATTCCTGCCTCGACGTAAGGAATGGAAGCATTCAGCCGCTTCACTGTGTTTTCCTCCCCCACTATTTCACCGTTACTTTACTGTTTCGACTGTATCACGTTGTTCTTTCGGCTAAACGAGAGCATTCTTGGCATCAGATGCTTGTGGTCCTTATGTTCCTCGAAGTAGAAACATAGAGTGGGATTTCGAAAGTCAAGCAGATGAGGCCTGGTCCGTGGGGAAAATCACTTCACGATGTTCCCTCAGAAATAATTCCAAGCAGCACGGAAAATGCTTCTGTGAATGTTTGTTGCAACAGTTGTAAACAAATTCAGCAAGGCCCAAGCGAGATTCGAATACACGACCAATGGTTGATACAACCTCTGAGCTATGGAGCCACCAGCATGGAAAGCGTTTTGTTGACTAACAGAAAATGATGAACTCCAGCACAGCAAATTCCATCGTCCGAGGTTCGTGTTGCAAGCTTCATTTTCTGTTTTAAAACACAACTTGAAACCCATTTCTTTGATCACTTGTTTGATATAACACTTTGTCAGCTTCCCAATATCTCATAATGTGACTGGGATCAAAATTTGTTTAAACTCCCTCCAGAGGAACAGCTTTGAAGTTTCCATTATGTGAAAGGCACGATGTCGTATTGATAGCAATTAATTGTCCTTCATTTCAATAAAGATTACAGCTTTTCTTCTTCCATTGTTGACTAATTCGTTTCCTATAGCATTGTGCGATTTACGTCGTGAAGAGATTTCACAATTTATGACCTTGGTTGATGAAGTTGAGGCACCAACAGTTCAAATCGAACATACTCCAGAGATTGGAATTCCAGGCTATGCAGGTATCTGAGAGTGCGTTTTAAAACAAAATCTTGAGTGTCGTGTTCACTGGCTGGGTTGGCATTTATTGAACAACACTAATTGCTCTTGAGTGGGCTGGAGGACATGACAGTGATAGACAGAGCGAAGACAGTCAAGAGATTTGCAGAAATGATAAAAACGTTGGTATTTAGCTGCCCGGTAATGTGTGAACAGCCCTTCTTGTTAATACTCCCACGCGCAGCAGAGTTGTTGAAAGATCTCAGAACTACATCTTTGGATGAATAACCCGCAATCCCTGCCCTTCCAGCATGTGGGAGCCCGTGTGGAAAGATAAAGCTCCGAAGGCCGCAGTTCACGTTTGGGAAAATGTGCAGAGGTAAAAATATCATTCAGGTAAGGAACTATGAAACACTGAACAGAACGCAAGTACACCCTTGAATAGAGGCAGAGGGAGTTAGGCCAGAGCAGAGGGGGAACGTGAGAGGACGGATGGAAGTGTGTTACCACCGTTTAATCCAAATGAATAGATGAGAGTTTGAGCTGCAGAAGAGCGGAGACGTAGAAGAGTTAATGATGTTAATTAGGTGTAAGTAGGCTGACATGGTGACGATGGTGATATGTGGTTGAAAGCACAAAACACGGTGAAGGATGTCACTATGGTTATGACGTGACTCGTTCATACTCAGACAGTTGCGAGGGAGAAGATGGAGTCAGTGGCGAGCCATTTTCTCCTCATCTCATCCATTTGCCGCAACTCCACTCTGAAAACCCATCCCTCCAACAAGGACAGAGCTCCCTTATTCATCACCTTAAATTCCAGCTACCTCCGCAGACATCATGTCTTTCTCCGAAATTTCCACCATCTGAAAATGAACTCCACCAGCTAAGATGTGTTTCCCTCCCCACCGTTATCAGCTTTCTATAAAGATCATTCCCTCTACGACCCCCTTGTCAAGTGCACGGCCCTCACCAAACCACCCTCCCCTCCCGCCCCATCCTCATTTAAACACGGGATTTGCAAAACCTCCACCCACACCTTCACTCTGTCGCAGGCCCCAAAGGAGCCTTCCACACCCATTAGATTTTTAACTACACTTCCACACATGTCATTGAATGTATCCATTGCTCCTGATGCAGTCTACCTATATTGCGGAAACAGGATACCTAAGAACAGTTCGCTTCAGAAAACACTGACAGACACCATTAACAAACAACATCACTGCCCCGTGGCCGAACACTTCAACTCTCCCTCCCAATCAGCCCAGTTCATTCAGGTCCTGGGCTTCCATTGCTCTTATGAACTGTCCTATGTCTCAATCTTCCTCCCCACCTATCCGCTCCGCACTACTCTGCGACCAATCCCCACTACACCCACCTCCATCCACCTATCACAATCTCAGCGACCTTGACCCAGCCCCATCCACTCCAATTTGTCTCTCTACCCCCTCGGTTTACAAGCTTATTTCCTGATGATGGCTCTTGCCCGAAACGTCTATTCTCCTACTCCTTGAATGCTGCCTGCCCTGCTGTGTTTTTCCAGCAGCACACTTTCGACTCAGGAGCGAGTCAGTGGATTTTGATTTGGGGACTGAAGACAGAGGCCTCAGCTTTGCCATGATGCAATTCTAAGAAATGTCTGCTCCAACAGAACTGCATGTCAGACAAGGCAGGACAGCGTTTGACCTGGAAGGAACAGGGAGGTGATCGTGTTTGTATCCACCTGCATATCTATTTGTTCTCTGTGGTGGATACTGTGTGCATGAAAGATTCTGACGAAATTCTGGTCACATTCTAAGTGTCGAAAATCCCTCACCCTCAGACCATATCTGAGAAAGTATCCAGAGTCTTGTGAAAGTTGATTTCCCACTCTTATTTTTGGATAACATCAATTTTGCAGGAGATTAGAAGGGGAAGATTTACAAACCAATCTCTCCGCCGTGATCTGATAAAGTCGCACATTTTATCACAAGTAGAACTTGATCAGAGTGAGAACATGAAAGGAAAAAAAAACCCTCTGTTTACAGTGAGAGAGAAATCGTTCTCTTATTGTGTGTGTGGACAATGGTTCTACCCATTATCAGAGCTCACAAACCACAAATGCAGTCATACTAAGGAAAGTCTATGGAAATGTGCATATTCATTTCCTTGTCTGAGCTGAATTCCCATGGAGGCAAAGATTCCAGGAAAAAGCGATTCACCTGCAAAGAGTGTGGAAAGGGATTCACTCTGTCTCTGACCTGCTGCAGCACCTGCTCGTTCAAAATGAGGAGAAACCATTTCAAAGTCTGGACTACCGAAAATACTTTAAAACGTCCAGCACAACGCTCATACTAATTAGAAACCTTTCATCTCGCCAGATTTTGGAAAATGTTATCAAACCTCTGTGCGCTTCATCTCTGAGAAATATGCTCACATTAATGAGAGACCTTTTAAGAATTCTGGAGACGTGCCATCTGATCTATGTGGTCACCCGGGAGGAGAGACATCTTCGTTTCCAAATCGATGGGACCTGCTGTAAAAGTCCGAGTGACCGGATGGCTCATCACCTTTCTCACAATATTAACATGTCTTTCTAAATGTCCTGACTGCAGGAAGTGCTGCACAAGTTCCTGGAGACGAACATGTCATCAACGTGTTCACACTGTGGAAAGACATTATTCACTCTCAAAGTTCCAGGTGGCAGTTTATCATTAATGTCTTCACATTGAAGAGTGACCTATCAAATGTATAGTCCGTGGGATGTGCTTAACAGTCTCTGTAGAACTGATGTCCCTTCGACAATTTCACAATGTGGGAGACGTTTCAAATGTAGTTATTCTAGGAATAGGCTCAAGCGTTCATCTCAACTCTCAGTACACCAGCAAGTTTGCAATGGGCAGAAAGCATTTAATTGCTCCATGTGAGAAACACGGTTAGCTCACTCATCAACCCTGCTGAGACAAAAGAGGGATCCCACTAAGGGAAAGAATTCACTCACTCATCGACCCCGCTCAACTGAGATTTAACCTTGTTGTTCATCATATTCAGATCAGTAAGCAAAGTTTTGATATTCTGGATAAAAGTCAAATATGTCAGCTTTGTATTAAATTCATTGTCAAATGTCATTGGAAGGATGGGTTTACCGAGTATTTGAAGCATCAGCACAGGTTCTCAAGGGGAAGTAATTTCTGAAAAATATATTAGACATCTGTGAGGAGATAATGAGCAAGTAAGACGAAGTCGACCCTGTGGAGATGACCAGCTGGAATTTCCAAAAGGCTTTTGGCGATGTGCAGTATGACGAACTGCTCAATAATCGGCAACTTCTACTTTAGACGACGGTTTGTTTGGAGTTTCCACATCCTCTCCGTTTCTGCCTGGATTTCCTCCCCTGACGAAAGATGTGTCGGTGACCTTCTTTGGCCTTGTGGAATGCAGAGTTACAGGAATTGGGTAGAGGTGTGAGTTTGGGTGTGATGTCCGTTTCAGGATTAAAGGAATCTTCCTGGGCGGAATGGCCTGTTTCCACATTGCAGGTATTTTATTAGGACAAGGTTGATCGCAAGGATTAAGGCTTTTGTCATATGAATTTCTTTTTTTAAAAAAGGTCACAATTTCCATATAAACATATGATTTCAATTGAATCTGTTGAATGATATAAGGAGGGGATTGGCATTCTTAAAGAGGACATAATAAAGGTCAAACGGGAATGTCAGATCACCTTAGCATGTAAAGTTAAGGATATAATCTAAAGAGATTCCACAAGTACATTAAGAACTAGAGACGAAATAGGACCACTTTAAGTTGAAAGAGCTCACTTTTGTTTTTAACCACAGAAGATGGAGAGATATATAATGTTCACTTCGTGGAGAACGAAATGAACCCTACAACTAAATATTGATGTTTATAAAGTCGTTTCCATTGTAAAGGGCAAGTGCTGGAGGACTTGGAAAATATGAAGAAGGACATTTCTCTGGGATTTGATCTCATGTATCCCAGAGCTTTGTGGCACGTTAGGGAATGAAACTGTTGGGCCTTTCATAGAAATAATTGTGTAAGCTATTACGATGAATGAGGCGCCAAAAAAACGGGGAGTTGCTAATTTTGTGCTTTTGTGAAGATAGGGTTACATGGAGAATCCTGGGAACGATAGACTTGTGTTTCTGACGGTAGTCTTATGTAAGTTGTTGGATGCAATTCTAAACGATTGAATTTAAATGCATTTGGAGATACAGGGAATAAATAGGAATAACCAGAATATTTTTGCGCGAGGGAAGTTGTATCTCACAAACATGACTGAGTTTTCGAGGGAATAACTAATATGATTGATCCGGACAAAGTGGTAGATATTGCTCACTTGAACTTTAATAAAACCTTTTTCAAGGTTCCACATGTTTGCCTGATTCAAAAAGTGAGATCACAGAGCGTTTGATGAGATTTCCAATTCGATTTTAAATTAGATTAAAAGCAGGAAGCTGGGAATAGCCGTGGAAAGTAGCTTTCAGACTGGAGAACTATTACCGATGGTGTCCCACAAAGATCGATGCTTAGCCCACATTCATTTTTAAAAATTTAAATCAATGATTTAGGTGAAAAGATAAAAAGCGTCGTAAGTAATTTGCAAAATTTGTCCGAAAAGGAACAATAAAAAGGTGATGGAAGATTGTGAAGAGATTTTCTCGTCAGGTCAATTCCTCTCTCTGTCCTCGAGTTTTTAAAGCGTCAGAGAGTGGGGTTCGGGCGGGACAGTGAAGGGCCATCAGTCCATCGCACAGACCAGGTTATCAGACGGCTATCTATTCTCGTCCCAGTTTGCAGCATTTGCCCCATAACTTTGAGTGTTCTGACTTTCCAGGGAAAATGTCAATGAGATTCGCTCTGTGAGCTTAAATGACACAACAATGGTACTGACGGTTGACTGGGTTGCAACACCTTTGAGGAAAGTATTGTCATGTTCAAACACAGAGGCAGACACGCCGGCACATTCCCCGACAGTGACAAAGTCCTCATCATTATACGCAATCCATGCGCTTTACGTCCGCACGTTTCCCTGGTGAAAGGCGGTTTTAAGTGGAATACAAGCCATTTCTCGAAAAAATGCGAACCGTTGCTGTGAGCTGCGATATGAAGAGATTACTGAGCTGAAATTGTCCCACACGCTTCGCATATGCAACTTTCAGTAACACAAATCCCACCAAATCAAGGCATCTTGCTCCTGGGATCTGACAGGAGAGCGCCCAGCAAACATTCCTTACCTAACTACTGACACATGGCAAACTCTGGACACTTTCACGTCTCGTCTCGTTTCGTTCTGTTTCTGTCCCTGTCACACCTCCAGATTCCTCTTCATGTCTAGTACCGAGATCAATGAGCTCTTTGATACAAATACAGACACATTGAGAAAGTGATCTTTATTTCAAAAACAGAATCAGGGAATGTAAGCTGAGAGGGCTTGCTCACGGCAGGGCAATAAGGCACCACGGGTTCATGTCCTGATTATCGTATAGACTGATTCCACCAATGGGACCATACTAGTTATTACCAATTAAAATCTTCCAATGAATACCGTGACTGACAGAAAGTAGCTTCGACCCCTTCCTCGCTGAGGGACATTTTGCAAACAATGCCCTGTTCCTTCACAAACTGAGTTTTTCTCAGCTGGCCATGGATGCTTCGAGCACAGAAAATGCCCTTTGGCCCACTAAGTCTGTACATTCCAATACAATCCCCTGAACTGTTATTACCTCATTTGGCAGCACTTTGTTCAGAGGCTCAAACGAATTCAGCAATGTAAGTGTTCGACTATATGGGTCTTTCATGCTTTGGAGGTTTCTGCCTTTTCAATCATGACAGGCGGTTGGTTGCAGT
The DNA here is from genome assembly GCF_047496795.1 of Chiloscyllium punctatum. Taxonomy (NCBI): domain Eukaryota; kingdom Metazoa; phylum Chordata; class Chondrichthyes; order Orectolobiformes; family Hemiscylliidae; genus Chiloscyllium; species Chiloscyllium punctatum. The sequence continues at coordinate 705,877 of NW_027309832.1, read as the reverse complement.
TCCCCAAGCTTCCTTATCTGTGTTATATGCATTTTAATCCATCCTGCGATTTGAATTTCAAACAAAAAAGCAGCGAACAAACACACTTCTGGTTCACTCTCGCCTCTCAATTACAGTCAGCAAAATGCTTAACTGCATGAGGAACTCACAGTGGAATTAACACCCATCGCCTCAATCACTTGGTCACACCTGCAGAAGTACGCTACTAAACTGGTTTCAAGTTCTCCCTTCCTGTGGAGCTGAGGAACAGGCAATCATTGTTAGGTTTGTTTGAATTGAATCACCACAGCTTCGACAGCGTAAAATGTCAAGATATGTTTGGTCTGTGTAATCAATCTCGATATTTCAAATTATCTTTCATTTAGAAGCAAAGACAGAGATTGCAAGATAAACTAAGCATGTCTGGCAGCATCTGGAGATAGAGAAACAGAGACAACGATTCAGATCTTCTTCAGGAGTTTCTCAGAACTCTGTTTTTCTCACAGGGTCTTCCATTCCTGCCGAGTTCCTTGAGCAGTTTTTGTTTTTGTCAGAGATTCCCAGCATCCGCAGCACTTTACTAGCCATTAAACAATAAAGAAACACATTTGTCGTTCCTCACTGGATAGGTTTTCCGATTGGGAGCATATTCACGAACCTACTAAAGGATTCGGATGGTTAAGAACAGCGACCGCTCCATGCGTGGCCACACCCTATCGGTTAAAAGCTGAACGAGAGAATTAATTGCTCCAAAGAGACTGTGGAGTTCCTTGTCACAAGCCCCTTGCAGGATCTCATAAAGAAGACTGTTAGCGGATTCAAGAATTCGCCTCCCCTTCATAGAATGACAATTGCCCTCGATTGGTTTGACGTTTCCAAAATGAATCCTGGGGCATTCGTTGTGGAAAATGGGAACAGTCTGATCCCACGCCTTGCCGACACAGTCATGTCACCGGGAACCAGCTCTCCTAAAACCGGGACCTACTCCCTTCGTGCCTCATGACGAACATATTCCTGACCACGGTAAAACCCCGGAACTGTGTAGCTGAAGAAAAAAGGATGGTGTGATTGTCGCTCCCTTCCTGGGTCGTAGAGAACAGCACCTGTTAGTGAAGAGCCGAACGCACTGACTAACATCGCCACATAGACTGATGAGCCAAACTGATCTCCGAATGCAATTTTTAGTCTGCTCCTCCCCCATAGAAAATACTCCTTAATTAGCTTTACCTATCGAAAATAAATCTTTGGAAATTCATTCTGAAGACATGGGAATAGTCTGCTCCCACCCTCTAACGACATAACCACGACACCAGGAACCAGTTCTGCTCCAACGGGGACCGTGACTCTTCCAGCCTTTCAGTGTCTTGTCTGTGACCGTGTTTTCTCATTGTCCCGGAGCTGAAATGAGCTTTGACGTCCTGACGTGCAAAAACGAGAATCTTTTCAATGTCACAGATCAGTTCATGTCCGGAGAGCATCAAAGTCAAAGCACTGGCCTCCGCAAGCACAGAAAGATTTCTAACCTGTCTCTGCACAGTCGAACATTCGCCTCTGGATCCACTTCCCAAGGAATATATAAAGATTCAAAAAACTCGAGACTAGGATTTCTGCTTTGCTTCTTGACAGTTTCCCCACCTGACAGTTGGCAAAATTTTCCAAGAATCTCATCACAACCCTCTGCTTTGCACTATGTCCAGAGATAAATGACTTTCACTTTGTTGAGAGATTCCCGACTCTGGGAATGTTTTGTTTGGAGCAAAGAAGTGTAATGGGAGATTTCTTGGGAATGTTTACAATGATGTGGGCGGAGGTGGTGTGGATGGGCCGTTGATGGTCATGAGTAACTGCTTCCCCAGACCAGGGCAACTGATCAAAGGACGAGGAGTGAAGACGTTTAATGGAAAACACAACTTGTATCAAATAAACTCAGTGAAACCTACATATACACCATGAGTTTGTTATTATCTGTGGATATAGGAACAGAGCTAATGATTTGAGTCAGATCCGTTTCTCGTTCAGAACACTAGTTTCCTGCATGTCAACAATTGAGCAGACCTGAGAAAATTGTCGAGTTGTTCAGACGGGTTTTCTGGAGTTGCAGGGATAACTCATACAACAGGAAATCATTCAAAATCAACAGTGAGGGGAACATGTTCTGTATTGATGAGAAATAGAGTGGATGGGAAGAATCCATTTCCATGAGCAGAGAGATTAACAATACGGCAATGGTCGAGTAACAAAGATGTTCTTTTGTATTTTTACAGCGCCTTTCAGCACCACTTCAGTCACAGACACTGAAGTAACTTTGAATTAGATGTGTCATTGTCAAAACTAAAGTGATAATCAGGGCAGTTTGTTCAACAAGATGTCAAAATAGACCACTCAGAACTGGCCCTGAAGACGCCTGTGAGATTACGTTTTACTTTAAGCGTTTGTTCCTATCTGGTTTATATCCAGAATAGTGCAGACTGGAGGTTCTAATCTCAGGGGAAGGTGTTACCCACTAAGACACAGATGAGAAGGATGTTCTCACGTTCAGAGGGTATCAAGTATGTAGAAGTATTTACAGTAGATGTCTGGCAAGACTCAGTATATTTAAGCCTTCAATTATCACTCTATTAATAGCATGGAGCAAGTGGTAGAGTGAAATGTGCACAAATGTGCTGACAATTCACACTCGTGGGAGCGCATATTATGTTGAGAACGTGACATTTCGCACAGGCATATAGATAGGTTGAATGAATGGGCAATAACTTGTCAGATGCAGTTTCATGTCGGCATTATGAGGTCATGCACTTTGGTCGGAGAAGTCAAAAGAAAGAACACGATTAAAATCGAGAGAAAGTAAAAGAAACGTGTGAGACAGAGGAATCTCATGCCTGACACAAACATGTTTAGTATCAGCTTCTTTCCCTGACAAAAGGGATGGTTTCCTTTCCGAATGCTCACAATGAAAGAGATGTTTCCAAGGATAGTAAAAAAAAACACTGGAACAAATAGCCTAATCGAAAACAAAGGAATGCATTGAGTCGTTCCAATGGACAACTTTGATACTTATGGCTCTCTAAAATTTGTTTATAATGGAGCTGGAAGCGGGAATTGGGGGAGCTGGGGAGTGAAAGTCAGGTCACCCATGTTTACTGTCATCCTTCGTCTGTCTTCCTCATTTTTTTGTATGTTTTATTTCGCGTTGTGGTTACTGTGAGTGCGCTTGTAAACCACACCGCTGGTGACTTGTTTCCCAGACAGTTCTTCAACACGACTCGTAAGAATTCAACATTCTTTTCTCCTGAATCTCGGTAATCTCTAAACACTGCAAATATCACCAGAACCTCGACATTTTCTACGCCTGTCTGCCTTCTTGCAATATCAATTGATTCATCACTGTGCTACTGTTGCACAAATCAAGAACGAACCAAACCGCATCAATTGCATCTAGGCTGCGAACGCAGCTAACTGCAGCCGCTCCCCAGAGTACTGGCAACTGTGTGATCACAGAAGCACACATTGAACAGCCAGGAAACTCAAACTAATTACAGTGCCAGAGGCCGTGCCAGGAACAGCACCTGAGAAACAACAGAAACACGCTTTTGAGCGACGGACTTGGTTATATTTCTAAATCAGCAATCGAAGTTTACATTGGTTATATCAACTGATCCCTCACTCAAGGAACCAGCAACTGCTGCAAACGGAGGAGAAAATGAGGACTTTAGAAACTGGACATCAGAGTCCAGAGTGGGGTGCTGGAAAACACAGCAGGTCAGACATTATCTGAGGAGCAGGAGAATCGATGTTTTGGGCATGTGTCTGATGACTTGCTCATGCCAGAAACGTCTATTCTCCTGCTTCTTGGATGCTGCCTAACCTGCTGTACTTTTCCAGCAACACCGTCTCCATTGCTGCAGACTGTCATACAATCCAAGCTTCCAGCCGCAGAATCAGCAACACTCAGTGTCATGAGTCAACCTATTGAAGACACGTGGCAGTGGTGTTTAGTGTCAAGTAGATCTTCATGAATGCGTGTCGTGAATTGTCTGTCCTGTATAATATTCCCTGCTCTCACTACGTGCAACATTATTTGACCATATTTGTATTGTACATGATGGGTATTGGGTCCATTGTTCTGGTGAGTAGTTGTCTAAATGTGGCTTTCGGTTTATATTCTCTCATCGATCCGAGTCGTCAAAGGCTGTCCGTTCCGAGACATTTTTGCTTGATGTGTTGGGTGCCCTCCTAACGTTGTTTGTCTGCAAGGAATATGCGGGAATATCTATTGTTGCAAAGGAATTCTGGAGGATCCAGGAAACACCACAATCAGTTGCTCAGAGTGGCAATGCACAGACATGACAAGGTCAACTAATTCGACCAGAACAACACAACAATAATTGGACAATAGCGGGAAGCCAGAGATTTTCTAGAATGACGAGTTTCATCCAATGACTCCATCAAAGAACATGTTGACCTGGACGTAACATACCGGAACCTGCAATGAACGACAAGAAGCAGCAACTGAAAGCAGTGGGAAGGAAATCACACCAATTCGAAACGCTACAGGACAGCAGAGCTTCATAAGAGTCTCATCAGCCTTGAGGATGTCACCGAGAAAGGGCAGGAAACTGCTGCAAACCAACTTCCCAACACTAACGAACATCCCCACACCATCTGCAAACTTCACTGGAACTACAAATCTTTACACAAACCTTGAAACCCTGAAACAGTCAGGGCCGCCCCAGCGGGAAAATGAACCCTTGCATCCCACATGACAGCTGAAGATACGAAACGCCATACTCCAGTGGACGTCAGAGCGAACTGCTCTTGCAAGCTACTTCTGTGTGCTCTTGACAAAATAACTGCTTGATTATCCTCATTCAATTTCTCATCGTTTGACGTTGTGTGCTTTTAACATTACAAATTGACATCTGAATATCTCTGAATTTTCTGAGCATTTCTGCCGTACGAACACTTAGAGAAAGTGAGTTCCAGATTCCAACCACTCGTTGACTGATAACGTTTTTTACGTGCAGCTACCCAAACCTTTTTACCCTTATCTTAAATCTATGGCTCCTTGGTGATTGATCCCTCCATCAAATGTTTCGTTAACTGTACATAATCCATACTGCTCATCATTTCGTACATCTCAATCCTGTCTCATCTCAATTTCCCCTGCTTTCAGAAAAACAACGCATGTCTGTCTAATTTCATTAATAGTTGAAGTTCTTCAATCCAGATAATATATTGATAAATCACTTCTGCATCGTTTCCACAGTTGTCATATCACTGCTATAATATGAATTGTAAAATTATACACAATTATCTAGCGAGAGACAAATGATGACTTGAAATAAATTTGGGGAGACCAGAGACATTGGTCTTTTCCAATAAAGTCATTCCCTCGATACTGTTCTCTGCCATTTTCATGAACCCAATGCTCCAATGATCTCTGGTCCATGCAAATAAAACACTATACGTGAGGATTCAAAACCCAACCACATTATCTGATAGCATTAAGAGGCTTAATGGTCCTGATGCTGATATTGGGTCACGTTCACCTAACAATAGTGACAGCTGCAGCACAGACTTAACGGTGTCAATGTGAAAGTGAATGTTAATTTTTCCAATGCCCCAGTCACATGGGAGGAGGGATGGAAAGGAGGAATAGTGATTGTTAAAGGGAGAAAAATCTCCGAGGTTGGTTGCTGAGAGTGGCGGCTTGAAGCATTAAAACCAACACCTGAGTGAGTATTTTCATCTTAAAATTGATTGTGTCCTTTCTGCGTTTGTTTTGCACAGGTTATGTGGAGTAACATGGAACAAATGCTCATTACAGATACTCGGATTTGAATGGAGGTTGCGTGACCACAACGCAGAGGACGGACCACTATTCGATGACATGAAAAAGCACAATACAAAAAGCCTTTAATGCAATGGTAGAGATAGTCGAGGAACCGCATCACATGCAAAACAGGAAAGCCCACTGAGACTGGATTGAATGGTCACCTTGGATATCCCCAGTGGCTGTGGAGATTCCATCATTGAGAATGTTGAAGACTGAATTCGATAGATTTCAATAAAAGATTACAAGTACAGGCGAGAGTTCACAAATATTGTTGAAATATCGGTTTCAATAAACATGAAGTTTAACATCGTAACAAGGAAGAAACTATTATTGCACACTCACATCACACCGGTTCCCAGGTCTGGACTCAGTGAAACTGTGTACGGAGTGGCGAAGATCTGATTGGACATTGAGAGTGGAATGAACGAGTAGATATCTACTTTGCCTGCCAGTGACAAATTCCATGAGCATGCAGTCCTACTGTGAAGGTAGAGACTCATGAAACGCCGGGGCTGGGAGCTCCAAACTCGCTCGGTGAAACTACTGCTGACGTGGCGCAGAGGGCATTGGGTCGTGGGAAAAGATCCTGAGCTATTTTAATCTGAATTGAAATTATTAGATTAGATTCCCTGCAGGATGAAAACAGGCTCTTCGGACCAACATGTTCACAACAACCCTCCGAAGATCAACCCATCCCAATCTTATGTTTACCCCTGCCTAATGCACCTAACATTATGGACAATTTAGCATGGCCAATTCACGTGACGTGTATATCTTTTAGATTGTGGGGGGTACCGGAGTACACGGAGGAAACACATACAGACACAGGGAGAATGTGTAAACTCCACCCAGACAGTCCCCCGAGGCTGGAATCGGACCAGGGACCCGGGTGCTATGAGGCAGCCATGTGAACCAATGAGCCACCGTGCCACACATTTGCTCATTGAATTGGGGCCCGCAGCCCTCTACAGCAACTATCTCCAAAGAATCACCACTCTCTGACTGAAGATATTCCTCCACGTCTCATTTCCAAATTGTTATCTCTTCACTTTGTCTCTGTTCCCTCGGCTTTTAGTCTGTCATAGTGGGTGAAACATCTTTGCCACATTGGCTCTGCACAGGCCTCTCAGCACTCTGTAAATTTCAAATAAATTGAGTCATTGACTCAGACATCATTGAAACAGATCGCTGTTCCAAACAGTCCATGCTACCATTTACCGAAACTAACGTACGACCAACTACGTGTACTGGGCCCATATCTCTCTTAACATGTCCTATTCATGCACTTATCTAAGTGTCTTTTTAATGTTGTAACTTTATCCACATTCCTACTTCCTCTAGAACTTTGCACAGGAAACATACTGTGTAAGATAAAACAAAGTGAACCTCATGTCTTTTTTTCACTTTTGTCCTCACACCTTAAAAGTACGCCCACTAGTCCTGAAATACCCCAAGGAAGGAAAGCACCGTTGCAGTTGAGCTAATCTGTACCCCTCAGGATTTTAAAAACCATTTATACGGTAAATGTCAACCTCCTATGCACCTTTGAAAGAAGTCCCAGCCTCTCCAGCCTTCCCTTACAGCTCAATCTCTTCATTCCTCGCAACGTAATGGTAAATCACTTCTTAACTCTGCCCAGCTTAATATTCTTCTTTGTCTGACTTGGAAACCAGAACATAGACACAATACTACAGAAGATGCCTCGCCAACATCCTGTACAACCTCTGGATAACGTCCCAACTTCAACACTGAGCAACGCATTTAAACGTTCTAACAGCATTTTAAGGAAGCTGATGATATGTGACACGACTTCCAAAGTCTATTCCGTGACCTATTCACGTGTCTATTGCGCAGGACTATTCAAAGCAGTAATTGTAATTGTACAAGTACTGCATGCCTTTATAACTCAAACTGCAGTACGTTACATATGTTCAAGATAATTTCTCTTTACAATTCATTTATCATATACCCGAATGATCAATGTCTCTTTTAATCTTCTATAACCTCAGATAACCTTCTTCTCTGTCGACTGCACCACCATGAAGAGTTGTAGCGTCCCTCAGCACAGAAACAGGTCTTTTGGAGCACACTGGTAAATACTGATCATAATGGCGGTCCACATTAACCGCATTTCTCTGCACTTGGACCACATCATTCTAATTCTTTGCTATCCATGTATTTGTCCAAAAGCCTTTTTAAATGTTCTTCGTGTACACACAAAGACTTATGCTGTCATCTCATGAAATGCATGTCGCTCATGTTGGTGTCAACCACAAACTGATGATCCCTACCTTCCATATTGTCATCTAAAACATTTACATCAGTCACAAACAAAGGAGCAAGCACTGCTCTCTGTGGAACACTGCCGGTCACAAACCTCCAGTCTGATAAACAACACACCAAAACCTCACCCTTTCTCTTGTTAATTGAATTTTGTATCCAATTTGCAAACTTTCTGTGAACCACATCTGATCTAACTTTACTCGTTAGTCTTCCATGTTGAATCTTGTTAAACAATTGCCTAAAGCCTAAGTAAGCAAAGATATTTGTTCTTGCCTCATCAATCCTCTTGCCTACTTGATCAAAACCTCAGAAATTTGTGAGACCCAGTTTTCACGTCACTAAACCATATTGATGATCCCCTATATTTCCTGGACTCTGAAAATGCTACCTTCCAAAACGACCTCAAAAAACTTGCGAACCACCAATTTCAAAGTCACAAGCTTGGAGATTCCAGTCTTTTCCCTGTATCCATTCTTCAACAAGGTTCGTCAATGTCGAGTCATTTTAAATCACACCCATATTTAGAGATGACACAATTATTTCAGCAAGGAGTGTTGCAATTTCCGCGCTTACCTCCCATAATGCTTTGGGATTCAGTTCAAAAACAGGGTAAACCTCGATGCTAATTGAAACAAGCAACACAGAAAAATATTTACCCCGTGCTGTAATCTGTGAAAATTCGATCGTCAAAACGTTTCGCAAAGGTCACAATTTAAAGGGAAAATATCAGGTTTTTCTTTATGTCTAACAGAGTATGAAAACTAACAACTATTTACAGCGAGTTTCTCTTAAACCCATCTGTTACCTTCCAATCCCCAATAATATTCCGATTGTAAAAGATTCCCAATAATGATTTAAAAAGTAATCATGGTTCAAAACTTTTTCAAGTCTCATTTTGTGAATTTTTCTTGGAAGAGTCTCTCCAGGTTTTCCTCGATGTTCTGCCATGCAAACACATTTCCAGGAAGGTACATTTGTAGGATCTCTTGAGCTGGACGTCTCTGACGCAGTCCTAGATGTTAAAATGTCCTGATTTATACCCCAAAACATCGGATTATTTCATTGGTTTTAATATTATCAAAATGTGAAGTTCACACCTGATTTTGATTTCGGATCTTGATTCATAATTTAAGCTGATGGCAATTGAGCTCTGGTGGTTGTTTCAAACAGATATCACATTGTTCCCTTGGTCAAAACAGGTTGTTCTGTGTCCTTGCAAGCTTTTCAACTCTTTTTTTCACACAACGTTCATAACAATACACTAGTCCAGGGTCTGGAGTTTTATACGCCTTTTACATTTTCTGAGATATCCAGCACTTATATTCCTGCAATATGAATTGTTTATCGGTATGTATTTCCACGATTTCTGTAGCCTCCTTATGTCTAACATATCCTCGGCGAACAGACTTCGCAAACTGAGCTGTTCCACCTTGCTTGAATCCCTCTAAATACTTTCTCTTCATCTAATCGTCCAAATGTCTTATAAAATAATGTAACAGTACCTCTACATACCAGTTGCTCTAGCAGTGGATTCCATGTGCAAGCCATCCTCTGTGTGAAAAGGATGTCTTGTCATGCGATGTAAATCTTACGAGGTCTGGACTCCCGGATCCAAGGGAAAAAGAACTTTGCTGTTCGCCTTATCGAGAGCACTCTTGATTTTATGAATCTCTATAAAGTCATCTTCGACCTCCGATGCTGCAGTACGACAAGGCAAAGCCGACACAGTCTCTGCTCGTTATATTAAAAATCCAGTCCTGAGAACATGTAGACTCTTTGTTGCACGAGGCCAGACAGAGTCAAATGTAATCCAGCCGCTAGAAACACCACCGAACCTCAAATTCTTGATGCTTGTTCAAATAGTTTCGGAAAAGGTATCGTCATCTTCACATATGGAGAGTGAACATTTGGTCTCGCTGTCTCCACAATAAAAAAATGACATGAAAAATTCGTTTAATGCCTCTTCCATCTGCTGAGCTCAAAAGCAATGTCAACCTCCTTGATCTTTCAGGTAATATTTTTCGCGTTATTCTTTTGCCAGATATGTACTTGGAGACCCTCTTTGGATTATCTTCAGCCCTGGCAGATTAAATTATTTCGTATCCCCTCTTTCCTTCCTGGTCTGCACTTTATTGAAGTCGCTACAAGAAATTCACTTGAACTCTGTTGTCTGTCTGATATAGAATACTCTTTCGATTTGATTTGTTCCTCAACACCTTTTTTCAATAGTGGTCACGTCTTGTGAGTGACCAGCCTGACAAATTCAGCTCAGGTTGACAGCATATCTGCCACTGGGAAAATGTTCGTCTGTGATTAAAGTTGGAACAACAGAGCATTAAAAATGCATTACAGAATAAAATGGATTCCGCATGGCTTTGAGCAGATGAAATCAGACCTAACACGTTTCCAAGTATTTTCAGATCGTCACAAGCACAATACATAAAGGGGAATGCAGTAAATGGAATATATCTGAATTTCTAAAATATTCAGAAAGGTGTTTTATAGGATCGCACTTCACAAGCATAGAACCATGAACCAACACAGTTGGGGGTATATATTAGTAGAGGATTGGGGAATGAATGGAGAGGCGAGGTAATGAGGGCATTTTCATGATAGTAAGTTGTAACTTGCAGATTCCCGGAGCCAACAATATTGGTGCCACAGCTGTTGACAACACGTACTAATCACTTGTACAACATAAGTTAATGGACTGTTGCTCAGTTTGGAGATGACACAAAATAGATATGGATGCAAGTAATGTGGGCGGCACAGCAACATTTTGGACGGACAGAATTAGGATAAACAAGTGGACAAAAACGTAGCAGCATATAACATGCAAAAAAAAGAGGTTTATGCGTTTTGGCAGGTATAAATATTAAGTGGGGGAAATACACAGCACAAAGCATCAGCATACAGAGCACTTCGCTTCCTTGCACATGAAATATGAAAAGTTAGCATCCAGTTTCAGCAGGTAATCGGAAAGTTAAATAATTTTGTTTCACTTTATTTAAACGGAATGGAGACATATGTATTTTTTTTTCCAAAATGCACATGGCATTAGTCAGATCAGAGCTGGATTAATGTGAACAAATTTAGTCCCCCTATTTTAGGAATAGCAGTTCAGGGAAATTTAACAAAAATCATCCTGGATATGGGAGGATATTCTCGGGAGATGAAACTGAGAATATTGCCCCTATACTCATTGGAGTGTAGAATAATGTAACAAGACATTACTGAGATACATTAGATTATGAGGGACATGATAGGATAACTTAGGACAGAATGATTCGCCTTGTCTGAGAATCGAAGACCAGAGAACATAATCTCAGAGTAAGTACTCACCTATTTAAGAAAGATGTTGAGGAATTTCTTTCTCTTCGAGCCGACTGAATATGTGAAAATATTTACTGCAGGCCGCTCTAGAAATTGGCAGCTCAGTGTATCCAAGATAACACTGAGATTAGGGAGGGTGGTAAAAAAGGAACGGGTGTGGCGTTGCTAATTAGAAATTGTATAATGGCTTCAGAAAGGCAGTTCGAGGGGGATCTGCCTTTGGAGGTAGTATGGGCTGAAGTCAGAAATAGGAAAGGAACAGTCACTTTGTTGGGTGTTTACTATAGGCCCCCCAATAGCAGCAGAGATGTGGAGAAACAGATTGTGAAACAGATTTTGGAAAAGTACAGAAGCCACAAGGTAGTAGTCATGGGCGATTTCAACTTCCCAAATATTGATTGGAAGCTCTTTAGATCAAGTAGATTGGACGGGGCGGTGTTTGTGCAGTGCTTCCAGGAAGCTTCTCTAACTCAGTATGTACATTTTACCACCAGAGGGGAAGCCATAATGGATTTGGTACTCGGTAACGAACCGGGACAAGTGATGGGCTTGTCAGTGGGTGAGCATTTTGGTGATGGTGACCACAATTCTGTGACTTTCACATTGGTTATGGAGAGAGATAGGTGCATGCAACAGGGTAGGTTTATCAATTGGGGGAAGGGTCAATACGATGCTGCAAGAAAGGATCTGAGGAGCATAAGTTGGGAGCATAGGATGTCAGAGAAGGATGTCATTGAAATGTGGAACTTTTTCAAGGAACAGATACGATGTGTCCTTGATATGTATGTACCTGTCAGGCAGGAAAGAGATGGTCGTGTGACGGAACCTTGGTTGACGAGGGAGGTTGAATATCTAGTAAAGAGGAAGAAGGAGGCTTCGATAAGGCTGAGGAAACAAGGTTCAGACAGAGCGTTGGAGGGATACAGGATAGCCAGGAGGGAGCTGCAAAAAGGGATTAGGAGAGCTAAGAGAGGGCATTAAAAATCTTTGGCGGGTAGGATCAAGTATAACCCAAGGCCTTTTATGCACATGTGAGAAACATGAGAATGAAGAGAACGAGTGTAGGTCCGATCAAGGACAGTAGTGGGAGACTGTGTATTGAGTCGGAAGAGATAGGAGATGTCTTGAATGAATGCTTGTCTTCAGTATTTACAAATGAAAGGGATCGTATTGTTGAAGAGGAGAGTGTGAAACGGACTGGTAAGCTGGAGGAGATACTTGTTAAGAAGGAAGATGTGTTGGGCATTTTGAAAAATTGAGGACAGACAAGTCCAGCGGGCCTGACGGGATATATTCTAGGATTATGTGGGAAGCAAGAGAGGAAATTGCAGAGCCGTTGGCAATTATCTTTCTGTCTTCACTGTCAATGGGGGTGGTACCAGGGGACTGGAGAGTGGCGAATGTTGTGGTCCTGTTCAAAAAAGGGAATAGGGATAAACCCGGGAATTACAGGCCAGTTAGTTTTACTTCGGTGGTAGGCAAAGTAATGGAAAGGGTACTGATGGATAGGATTTATGAGTATCTGGAAAGACACTGCTCGATTAGGGACAGGCAGCACGGATTTGCGAGGAGTAGGTCTTGCATTACGAGTCTTATTGAATTCTTTGAGGAGGTGACCAATCATGTGGATGAGTGTAGAGCAGTGGATGTAGTGTACATGGATTTTAGCAAGGCATTTGATAAGGTTCCCCATTGTAGGCTTATGTGGAAAGTCATGGGGTATGGGATGGTGGGAAATGTGGCCAGTTGGATAGAGAACTGGCTGACCGCTCGAAGTCAAAGAGTGGCGGTAGATGGTAAATATTCAGCCTGGATCCCAATTACAAGTGGAGTTCCGCAGGGATCAGTTCTGGGTCCTCTGCTGTTTGTAATTTTTATTAATGACGTGGAAGAGGGAGTCGAAGGGTGGGTCAGTGAATTTGCAGACATACGAAGATTGGTGGAGTTGTGGATAGTGAGGACGGCTGTTGTCGGCTACAAAGGGACTTAGATATGATGCAGAGTTGGGCTGAGGAGTGGCAGATGGAGTTCATCCCTGTCAAGTGTGAGGTTGTCCGTTTTGGAAGGATAAATAAGAATGCGGAATAAAGGGTTAACGGTCGGGTTCTTAGTAAGGTGGAGGAGCAGAGGGATCTTGGGGTCTCTGCTCATAGCTCTTTGAAAGTTGCCACTCAGGTGGATAGAGCTTTTAAGAAGGCCTATGGTGTATTAGCGTTCATTAGCAGAGGGATTGACTTCAAGAGTCGTACAGGACCTTGGTAAGGCCACATTTGGAGTATTGTGAGCAGTTCTGGTCGCCTTACTTTAGGAAAGATGTGGAAGCTTTGGAGAGGGTGCAGAGGAGATTTACCAGGATGTTGCCTGGAATGGAGAATAGGTCGTACGAGGATAGGTTGAGAGTGCTCGACCTTTTCTCATTGGAAAGGCGATGGATGATGGGTGACTTGATAGAGGTTTATAAGATGATCAGGGGAATAGATAGAATAGACAGTCAGAGACTTTTCCCCCGAGTACAACAGAGTGTTACAAGGGGACATAAATTTAAGGTTAAAGTGGAAGGTATGGGGGGAATGTCGGGAAGGTTCTTTACCCAGAGAGTGGTGGGGGCATGGAATGCGCTGCCTGTGGGAGCGGCAGAGTCAGAATCATTGGTGACCTTTAAGCGGCAATTGGATATATACATGGATAGGTGCTTAAGCTAGGACAAATGTTCGGCATAACATTGTGAGCCGAAGGGCCTGTTCTGTGCTGTATTGTTCTATGTTCTAAGACTGTGAGAAACATATTTTAATCAGCAAGGTATTCAAAGATGCTATTGCAGGAACTTGAATCTGAGGATTATCAGATCAGCTGCAATGACACTGAATGGTGAGAGCAGACTGCACAAGTTTAATTGACGACTTCTGTTCTTGCATCTTATTATCTTTCCTTTCTGGACTTTCAATTTATTCTGTTTTTCCTTTATCAATGAATTTACTGGGCATTAGAAAAAGAAGATTTACAGTGCGAAGGCCAAAAAGCAAATATCACTTCAGTATCTGATGGTGTTGTCCAGTTGATTGTTGCCTGAATATGATTCGCTTTTGAACATGAAAGGGAAAAGCATCATTCACAGTGTGAAGAAACTGTACCCGTGTTGTACGTGTGGGCTGGGCTTCACCAGATCATCTGCCTAGTCAGAACATAAATACAGTCAGACGAGGGAAAGGCCATTCGTGTGTTTCGAGTGTGTTTTATAACAACAGCAAGTCCGCATAGCGGAAATGTCTTTTAAATGCCCTGAACGTGAGAAGCGGCTTAAAGTCTCTGCAAATCTGTTGACCCATCAATATGTTGACACTGATGAGAAACTTCATTTGCTCCCAAACTGGGCCTGGATTAAAGTGGTTAATTGGACTCCCTGTGCACGCGCCATCTCACTGTGGGGAGAGGCTGTTCACCTGCACTAGTGTGGGAGGAGATTTTATGTGAAATCCAACCTACTGAAACAACAGCAAGTTCACAGGTGAACAAAGTGCCTGGTTTTTACTGTGCTTCATCGTGTGTTAAAGTCTCAACCAAAAGTTTTGGTTTGAATTCCAGCTTACTGTGGAGCTATTCCATAGAGCTTAATGTATAGGAAAGGATTAGAAGGTTACGGGGCAATGGCAGGAAGATGGGGTTAGTCTGAATGCATATTTTGGTTGGAATGGGCCAGTTTGGACCAAAGGGTCTGCCTCTGTGCTTTAGGACTCTATGACTCTCACAACCATTGCTTGTCTCACTCGGAATGTCATATTGTACTTTCCCAATTCACTGGAGCGAACTTGACCCTCCACCCTGCAGGCTTCCCTGATGTTTGACAATCATGTTCAACATTCGATATTATATGCAGATGCCGTGTAAAATGCAACATATTAATTTCACATTTCTTGAGAACAAGATTATTAATTAGTCCTTCTGAGCACACATCACCAAATCCAAACTAACCTTGTCTCTAGTTTGGATTACAACATACTCTTCCAGCTGCCTAATACACACTTCTGTAATTTATTTTTCACAGCATGAGCAGTCACTTAGTTTATGCAGTTTAGATGTAACGTGAGATAATTCAGTATTCCTGCAGCACCAACAATACCAATTTTCCACAGCATAAGATATACAAAATTTGCACGACAATTTTACACGGCAGAACACACCAATGCCTGTTTCTCATTGCTAAGATCCTCCAAAACCGATTCTGTTGGATCTGAGGGACAGGGTCAGTGGCATTATTAGTGACAGACTTAGAGAAGACGTTCATTGAGGCTCACCTCGACGCTGAGATGATCTGAAGAAATGTCCAGGACGTTCTGTATCCTCGTTCTACCAGGATAAGTATAACCGTATTCTCTCTGCTCCCTCACACTCACTGCATATCTGTTATCGCACCTACCCCCGAACAAGGCTTACGCTCTATCTCCAAATAAAGTTCATGCATTTCCAATCTCACTGTTGAATTCAGCACCTTTCTTCCATTATTTTGTCTGTCGCCCATGCAATACACCCGCACCAATAACACCTTATGGATTCTGCACTGTGGACTGACTCCCTCCAGACACCTCACCGTTCAGCAACCCTCCCACCCCCAAAAACCACCTAAAACAGTACGAACAGCTCATTCCCCATTTCCCTTTCTCCCATTCCAGGATAAACAGCCTTGAACAAGACAGAAAGGGCCAAGCCAGGTGGTGGAGTGTCCGATATCCGTTCCCTTTCCCCCCCCCTCCCCTCTCCCCGCCATGTTGGTAGGACCCTTGCACGAGCTGGAGAGAACCGAGTGAATCGTATGGAGATTCTGTAATATCCACATCCTACCAACTGAGTAAGAAGCAATGTTTTATGGATGGCAATTCTCACTTTAACCGCTCTGTCTTTTCCGCAACTTCTTTCCCTCCCAAACCAACAAATATCTCATTGCAGAAAGATGCAGACACAGAAATACTGAGAGACATATGTAAACACCACAATATACTAACACTCACAGCACATGCAATGAAATGGACCCGCACACATGTGGAGGCATACAGAGACATACACAGTCACAAACAGACTTAAACAGATAAAACGCAGAGGCAAATACATGGAAGAACAAATGTATACACACAAATACACAAACACATGAACAAACACACACGCACGCATGCAGATACACAGAAACGCAGGCACTTGTGTCTCTAAGCCAGAGATAGATAGGTTTTTGATGAATAAGTGTACAAAGGGTTACCGAGAGAAGTCACTAGAATGATGTTGAGAAACCTCGAAGCCAATATTAAATGACATTCAGCTTCGATGTACCCAATTGCCTAATTCTGCTCCCTTTTTTAATGCTCGTGTGGTGTTATGCTATCTGGTATTCTCTTCCTGGAACAGGAGCAGCGTATGAGTTTAATACACATTTGATTGGAAAGAGTCAGTGGTAATGTTGGACAGGTTTAGGGGGCTGTATAAGTCTATTCCTAATTATTCTGTCCTTATGTTTCAAAAAAGGTGACAATTTGATGTTAGTTTAACACAGTTTTAAAATGAGTCCTGCAATGAAATAAGGACGTTCCTTTCCCTTTCGTGTTATGCTATCCGTGGTGCCCTTTTCCTCAGGGAGCACTAAAGACGCATTTTTTTAAGCTATTCAAGGCTGACCTCGAATGATCTTTCCTGGACAGGAGAGTCAATGTTTATTGGGAACAGACCAGAGACAGGTGGTCAGAACATTCAGATCAGCCATGAGCATTCTCAATGGTGCAGCCGAATGACCAACTTCTGCTCTGATCCATTCAGTTAGTCTGCAGATGTAGCAAGTGGTATGAAATGGTGTTGTTTCTGGGAAAGGGTATCCGGTTTAATCGTAGAAATGTTTTACTGCATCTGGACAGCGAGACTGCAGATGCTGGAGGTCAGAGTCGAAAAGTGTTGCCCTGGAAAAGCACAGCAGGTCAGGCAGCATCCGAGGAACAGGACAGTCAATGTTTCGGGCATAAGCCCTTCATCAGGAATGTGCCCGAAACATGCCTCTCCTTCTCCCTGTACACAAGTTCCTGGGAGGCCTTTTGATAAGAAGCATTACCAGTTTAGGTATTGGATGCGAAATCTTTTTGAACCATACACGATTTTGTGAAAAAATTAACTGGATACATATTTTACCTTGTTAGATGTTTGAAACTACAGAATAAATGTTAAGAATAAAATGTGTTGATTGATAAAATTGCATAGGCGTGTACTGCACCTTTTAAAGAGAGCAAAAGTTGGCAAGGACTTAACAAACACAGAGCATGCTGAAATTTTTTTTTAAAAAGTAACATTTGACTGAAAGAAACAGTTGAGCTGAGTGCTATGGTATACAACAAATTCGATTTAGGCCGATCAGTTTAACTTACGCCCAAAGAAACCAAAATCCAAACGAATTTGAATTTTAATGCTATAAAACCAATGAGACATTCTGGTGTTTTGTGGTATAAAATCGGGCATTTTAAACAGTTAGCCAGGGCGGCAAAAAGCACTAATAAATGCAGACTGCCTGCAGAATCACTCTTTGAAAGGTACCTGTTTCTATGAAATCTGTGCAGTTGAAGACCGAAGAAAAGACCCGGGAAAACCTACAGATGAAGATTCACAGGAAAATCGACATAACTCACTGGGGGTTTTGAAGTTCGATTTTTTTTTTTGTAAATCTTAATTGGGTGGTTTTATTGGATCAGTATATTGCTGTCGAGTAGGAAGTAGATAAACTGATCAGACCAGGATGAGTACAGTGTAGAAAGTTGTTGTTTAATGTTCTCTTTTTTTTCTTGGAGTGAAAGAATAAACTATTATTGCTTTCGATAGATAGTGAGATTTGGTCATTCTTTGTCACTCACACTTTTAAAGACTATGAGGCGAGGTGATTTTTTTTCTGTTTGGTTTAAATTAGCAGAAGGGCTTCACACTCTGTCGTAACATTGATTTTAAGCAGATATGATGAAGACATCAACCGATTTCTTAAAATTATGCAGACACATGTAAACATGCCATGAAATTATGCAGCTGGGATTTTGTTTTTTTTTGCCCAGAAAAGGCACTGTGTCCAACAGCAGTAATGATGCATTTGTATACAGGATCTTATCATCCATTGCAGAGAATTTTCAAGGAAATCACACGTGGTGCTTTTTGGTGTTCATTTGGCATTATTGCATATTTTAACACAGGGAGGGATAAAAATGTTACCTGCCACAGAAGCAGCAGCCTCGTGCCCCCCTCCCTCATTTTCTTCCACCTGACGAGAAAAAAAATCCTGCGTCATCTTTACCAATCGCGTAGGTTCCCTGATGAAAGATTCTTTGGCATCTTTCCACTATCTGATGTAAAGTGAATTGAACCAAATCCAACTGTTCCAGGGAGATCGCCCATTACAAGCAGCTTGTGTGAGTGGAAGAACTTCAGCGGACCGATAAACATTTGGGACATTCTGTCATCTTTCCATTTGTTAAGTGGTCAGCTATTAAAGAACACTGGAAAGCTTTCTTTTTTTGTTTTGTCTTAAAATGTGTGTGTTCATGTGTGCATGCAGCGGCACGTTTGTGTGTTTGTCACATTTCTCTAGAAGGTGATCCAGGCTGATACTTATATCATTGGCCTTATCACTAAACTTTGAAATTTCTTGTAACCAGTGGAGGAGTGTGACTGCAAAAGGAATCAGTGACCCTGTAACATTGTTTGGAACACGAATGAGAAATTCTGAAAGAGCTGTAAAAGTGCGAATTCCCTTTCCCAGAAGTATGTGATGTCTAGGTGTTTGTATTGAACAGAGAAATGAATGAATGGAAATGGTACATACAGAAAAGTGCTGCTAAGGTCACAACCAGATCAGCTACGAACTTAGTACCTGGTACAGCAGTGGCGAAGTGGTTAATGACCCACTCCTGCTCCTCACTCAAATGTTCCAATGTTCTATTCAGCCCCTCACAGGAACATATGGAGGCCACTTGCGCCAAATACCTGGTTCACAGTAACATAGGCTATCATTCAGTTCCTCCAGACTGACACACACACAGTATGGTGTGGGTTGGAAAATGTTATTGGGTAATACAAGCTGGGTTTGAAAGAGGCCTCTGGTCTCTTTACAGAGCGTTTCCACTCTGCAACCTGTGGTTCATTTGTTGGTCATGTCGTGGACCCAGATTCACTGTGAATACAACCCACGGACATCACTCAGAGATGATACACAAGATAATTTGCGTTCGCTGACTGCAACATTCAGGAAAATTACAACCGTTAACTTTCCAGATACAGGATATGACAACATAAGGAACAGGATTAGTTAATTCGGCCAGACAATCCTGCTGTGCCATTGTATACCATGATGGCTGATCCATTGTTGGTAGCAATTCCATTCAATTCCCAATTCTTCACACCCTTCAACAAAATGAAAGTGGGCAAAATCCAATCTACCTCCACTGTAACTACTTTCAGTGATCTAGATCCCCGAACTCTATCATCCAGATAGTTCCTGACATGCATTACCATCAGTGAGAAGAAAACACACCCCACACAGACACAATGACCTATTGATGAGTTCAAAAGAGGTGAACACAGGAGCCCAGCTAAGAGTGGCAGACCCTGATATCAAGGCAGGAGTTGACTCAGTGTGGTATCAAGGAACGCTGACTGAATTAAACTTAGTGGGCATCAGCCACAATATCTCTTCTGGTTGGGGTCATCCATAGCACAACGGAAGATATGTGTGATTTGTGGACATCAATCCTTTCAGTTCCAGGACATCACTTCAAGACATCCTCAGGGGAGCTTCTTTAGCACAAACAGCTCCAGCTGCTGCATCAATACTTTCCACCACCATAAGATCAGAAGATGTGATGGTCACTGAAGATCAGACAATATTCAGAATATTTTGTACACTGTCAGCTCCTGAACCAGTCTGCGTCCATATGCAGCAAGACCCGGACAACATTCAGGCTTGTGCTGTTAAAATGTCGGTAACATTCATGATACAGCACGGCCAGATACTGCACATTTCCACAGTTAAAATAGGAGCTCATTCAGCATCTCAATGTGGTTGCACCCGGATATGAGGAAGTAATTCAGGCCATTGAAACGAATGAACAAGAAAAGGGACAAACCATTCAATCCTTCTGCCTGTTCCACAAGAAAAGAAGCAGCCTCGTTAGTGCATCTAACTGCTAAACAGGAACGTGAAAAGTCCAATCAGACCCTTGAGCGTGTTCCATGCGACCTGGACGAGAACATTCATCCCCTCAAGGGCTTATGCAGAAAAAGGAGGATGTCATTGATGCTCCAACGTGACAAACAAAAGGAGCAGAGACTGCACTCAGAGACGGCTCCATGATGTTCCTCGTAGCCCCATTGCATGTGGAACGTGTGCCATTTTAACATAGTTTCTTGGCAGTGCGGAGAGAAGCCAAATATTCTGTGCAAAGTCTCAAGGACACATCTTCCCCCTCCGAGAAGACAGACCCATGTTCTCCATCCAGGACAGAAGCTGTTGGGAATAGTTAACTGTTTTAGTGTAAAGGTATTTTGGCTGCTCTCGGGATTGTGGGTAACATGACGTTCTGTGCAGAATCACACATACCGAATGCACTATATTAATGTCGGAGACTGTATGCAAAGCCTGAACATGTCTCTGTCAATCGACATGGAGAGTGGGGCTGAAGTAGGAGAAACGTTCTCAGAGGCACTTAAACTATCGAGAATTATAACCCGCATAAAAAAACCAAACAATGGAATTTATTACTTTCTTAGTGTCTGTTTAGAACACAATGAGTGATTGTCCATTCCCCTCAAGTTTCAATGCAATCACCTCTTATTCTCTCACAGCGCTACAGATTAATCTTCACTCACTCCTCATGGTACCATGATCCCAGTGATTAGTCTGTTGACACTCTTTCACACTCTATCTGTGACGAGAAGATCATTCCCTATAAAGGAGAGAAAATCTGCCCCAAAATACCCTAAATACTGCCTCAACAACACTCTCAGAGATGATCATAATAATTCCCTTACCTCACTTTGCCGTCTCTGTTTCTTTCCGGTGGTGTGAAAAAGCCATTCCTTCTCTATGCCCTGAGACTGACGTGAAATTTACAAGTTCCTTACGTCTGTACATCAACATCAATGAAGCCACCACCAGAGATGGAGATGAACATCACTCTTGTGAAGAACTTCAAAGATATAGAATCCACCTAAAACAAGGAATGGTCACCTACCCCAATGGAAATGAGCTGTCGGAATATGGTAAACACACAGAGGAAGGAGCTCTCTTTCCTTTGTTCTTCCCTCACGGGATGTGTGCAGCCCTGGTCAGACCAGCATGTTATACCAATCTGAAACTGAGTGGCTGGTTCAACTGTTCCACAGGACAGTAAAGAGTAAACTATATTGCTGTGGGATTGCAGTCACACGGAGACCTGTCCAGGCAAGGACGACCCATTGTCTTCTCATAAGGATATGAGGCAAGCAGATGGACTTTTTCTCACAAGTGATAATGGTTTCATTTTAATTGTATCAATTTCTTTCATGAGATGTCAATGGATTATTATTCGATGGCAGTAGGTTAAGCGTCATGGACTTGAGCACTATACACTGTCTTACATCTGACAGATTCTGTGCAGAGAACAAGTTAAACATCTCAAATGCAATTATTTTGTAGTGGACACGTGGTTTGAAGAGATGTGAAGAAACAGCTGTATCGGATTTAACAAAAACACAAACGATGGTTCATTCAGGAATTGCACTGAGGCTGAGGAGGCGACTGGGATATCATAATGGTGGTATTAGACAGGAGTGGTGGGTAGGGAGGATATGGAAATGTAAATTTGTGCAGGACAGAAAGGATTATGGAGTTTGAGTTCCTTCTCGCATATCTGTGAGTAATTTGTAAATAGTAATTTGCTTTATATATTTTATAAGGAAAGGAATTTTTGATTGGAACTGAAGACATTGATTGCCATTTCCTATTATTTACATATCATGAGCAGAATTTCAATTCAACCCAGTTTAACAGTCAAAGAAAATGATTTACTAGGAACACCAAATATATTGAGGATGGGATAGTAACCACCCTGAATAATCCAAAGGATATCCTGGATCCGCCATGCTAATGATATCCAAGGCTGAGAAAGATAGTAAAGACCCAAGGATAAACTCCTGTCCATTGTTGGAAAATTCCAGTCTAATGTGCACAGATTCTGATCCATTGTTGGGACATTCGAGTGTAATTTTCTCAGATTCTAATCTCTCCTCCCTTCCCTTTGGAGCTGCTGATCCCTGTTAGTGCTGTCGGTGATACTCCCTCTCACACTATGGCATAATACATTGACAGAGCCCATTTATCGTTTAACGATGGAAACCCTCCACTGGGATAATTAGAATCCACAGAGATTGACAATAATCACAGTCGGTGAACAATTAGCTCCAGGTAAACCCTTTCAGTTCAATATTAATTTTATTAAAATTCAAAATAACGTTTCAAATTTTCACAGTCCGCATGGGATATGTTGGAGTGACTGAGGGAAGGGATGTTGGAGATGCAGATTGTTTGTGTGTAATTATTCAATCTGCCCTGGATATGAGAGCAATGACAGAGAATTATTGGAACATAAACGAGTTTCTCCATTTATAAATGAAAATTATAGCCTGAAATTATTGATCAGTGATTATATTGATGAATTAACTTTTATAGTCCAAAATCTGATGGGAAAATGTGCTTAAGAAAACATGGATTATAACAGGCAAACTGCATGGATATGTTAACAGAGAATTGTATATGACAAACACAATTCAGATTGTTATTTGAGGATGAGAAAGGGCAAGTAAGGGTCATGCTGTTGATGTTATTGATGTCAATGAACTCTGAGGAAGTATCATTTATTAGACTTCAATTACTGTGTGATTATGACATTGGGGAGGAGACAGAAATCAGAGAGAATCGGAGGAAATGGCTGCTGCGACTGGAGGGAGAGATAATGATATTGCCCGTCATCAGCATTGGAACGTGCCTCTTTATAAATCATTAGGTCAGAATCATGATGCAGCTATAGTAAGGGATGAGGACAGACAACATTAACCATAAGACCAGAAGACATAGGAGCAGAAATGTGGCCTTTCTGCCCATTGTTTCTGCTCCGCCATTTGATCATATCTGTTAAGCTTCTCAACATCACTCTCCCGCTTTCTCCCCATAACCCTTGGTCTCCCTGACAATCAAGAACCTATCAAACTCAGTCTTAAATATACATAATGACCTTGTCTCTCCAGCTTCTGTGGCCGTGAATTCCAAAGATCCCCGACTCTCTGGCTGAAGAAGTTTCTCCTTATCTTGTTCTAAAACGTCTTCCCTTTATGTTGGGCTCTCGAGTCCTAGTCTCTCCTATCAATAGAAACATCTTTCCAATATCCTCTCTTTCCACGTCATTCAGTATTTGGTAAGTTTCAATTAGATGCCCCAGATAATTCGAAACTCCATCAGATACTGACCCAGAGTCCTCAAATGTTACACATATGTTAAGCTTTTCATTCGAAAACCATTCCTATGAATCTTCTCTGAACATCCTCCAGTGTCAGTGCATCCTTCCTGAGATACGAGGCCCAAAACTGCACACAATGCTCCAAATGTAGTCTGACCAGAGCCTTATAGAGCCTCAGAAGTATATCCCTGCTTTTATATTCAAACACTTTTGAAATGAATAGCATCATTGTATTCGCTTTCCTGACGAGTGACAACCTACAAGTCTACCTTGAGAGACTCCTGGACTAGAACTCCCAAGTCTCTGCACTTCAGACTTCTGAATTTACTCTTAATATTGAAAATAGTCCATGCCTCTTGTCTTTCTGGCAAAGAGCACGACCACACACTTTTGCACACTGTACTCTATTGACCAGTTCTTTACCCAATCTCCCAAACTGCCCACATCCTTCTGCAGGCGAAGGTGAGGACTGCAGATGCAAGAGATCACAGCCCAAAAGTGTGGTGCTAGAAAAGCACAGCCGGTCAGGCAACATCCGAGGAGCAGGAGGTGCGACATTTCAGGCATAAGCTCTTTGTCAGGATTGAGGAGGGTGGGCGAAAGGGTGCTGAAAGATAAATAGGAGAGGGTGAGGCTGGCGGGATGGTAGCGTGGAACGTGATAGTTCGATGAAGGTGGATTGTGATCGTGAAGGACAGGGAAGATGGAGAGATTGGACAGTTCAAAGGAACAGTGCGAAGTTGGAGTGCTCGATGTGAGATAAGGTGGGGAAGGTGAGATGAGGAAACTGGTGAAATTGGCATTGATACCGTGTGGTTGCACGGTCCCAAGGTGGAAGATGAGATGTTGTTCCTCCAGGTGTTCGGTGACTTGGGTTTGGCAATGGAGCAGACCCAAGACTGGCATGTCTTTGGCGGATTGGGAGGGAGAGTTGAAGTTTTCGGCCATAGGGTGGTGGGGTCATTGTGTGTGTGTGTGTGTGTGTGTGTGTGTGTGTGTGTGTGTGTGTGTGTGTGTGTGTGTGAGTGTGTGTGTGTGTGTGTCCCAGCGATGCTCCCTGAAACGGTCCAAAAGTTGACATCGTGTCTCCTCAATGTAAAGGAGACAGGGAACAATGGACAAAGCACAATGTCTACGGGGTGTGGAAGGATCCTTTGGGGCCTTTGATGGAGTTGATGGGGAAGGTGTCGGCGTGCGTTTTACACAACTTGGGATGGCAAGGGAAGGTGCTGGGAGTGGATGATGGCTTGGTTGGGGGGTTGGGGCGTGGACCTAATGAGGGACTTGTGGAGGAAATGGTCTCCACAGAATGCTGATAGGGGTGGGGAGGGAAATATATCTCTGGTGGTAGGGCCTGACCGGAGTTGGCAGAAATAGTGGAGGATAATGATTCTATCTGGAGGTTGGTGGGGTGGAAGTTAAGGACCATGGCAGTCTATCATTGTTGTTGTAGGAAGGGTGGGGTTCAAGTACAGAGGTTTGGGAAGCTGAGGAGAATCGGTGGAGCAACTTTCTGCAAGCTCACCACCTCTTCAATGCTATCTGACCCTCTTCATATCTTTGTACTGTCTGAACATCAGGCTTTCGGTGTCACGGTGGCTTAGTGGTTAGTACAGTACCAGGGACACGGGCTCGATTCCCACTTCGGGTCAATGCTAGTTTGGAGTTTGTGTATTCTCCCCATATCTGCGTGGGTTCCCTGCGGGTGTTCTGGTATCCTGCTGCAGTCCAAACATGTGCAGATTAGGTGAAATGGGTATGTTAAATTGCCCAGATATTACATTATTAGTCAGCAGAAAATGGGTCTGCTTGGATTACTCTTCGGAGGGTTGGTGGAGGACTTATCTTGCCAAAAGGCCTGTTTCCACACTCTAGTCATTCTAATACTAAAAATTAGCCAACGTGCCCTCTGTTCCTTCATCTAGATCGTTAGCTGTATAAGGTGAAATTTGGTGCTCCCAACACTGAGCATTGTGGCAATGCTTGTCACTGACTGCCATCGTGAGATGGCACATTTTACGCTTACTCTCTGCTGGCTTCAATCGATGCCAGCACGTTGCCTCTGACACCATGGGTGCCCCTTCTCTATAACCTCCAGTGTAGCAATTTGTCAAAGGACGTCTTGAGGTGTAGGTAGATAATATCCATTGGCTCTCCTAATCTACTCAGTACTTCCTCAAAACATTCTAGTATGTTTGTCAGACATGACCGCCCTCTGATGAAACCATGCTGACTCTGCCCTATTTTACCATCGACATCCAATGATACAGAAATCGCATCCTTCATGATGGATTTCAGAATCTTCCCCACAACTGAGGTTAGGTTAATCAGTCTGTAATTTTCTGTCTTCTGTCTTACTCCCTTGTTAAACGGGGTGTCACGTTATAGATTTTTCAGTCCACTTTGCCCTTTCCTGATTCTAGTCATTCCTGAAAGATCACAACTAACGCTTGCACTACACCTTCAGCTATCTCCCTTACAAGGCTTGGGTGTAGTCCATCTGGTCCAGATGATTTATCTGCATTCTGGTTATTCAGTTTTCTAACCCATTCTCTTTGGTGATAACCACCATACTCCGTTCTTCCCCTCACTCTGTTGATTTTTTTGGGAAAGTAATCCCGTCTTCCACTGTGAAGACTGACGCAAAGTTCCTCAGCCATTCCTTTGTTCCCCACCACGACCTCTCTGGCATCATTTCCGATATCTACTTTTGCCTCTCTTTTGCACTTTATATATCTAAGTGGCTAGCTTACCTCCTTATTAAATTTTCTCCCTCCTGAAACATTTTTGTTGCCCTCTGTTGGTCTTTATAAGCTTCCCAATACTTTGGTTTCACACTGCCCTTCACCACATTATATACTTCTCTGCTTTGCTTTGATGCTATCCCTAACTTCCCTCTTCAGCCATGGTTGCCTCATCCTCCCTGTACCATGCCTCTTTGTCTTGCAATGTATCTCTGCTGTGTCTCCTAAATTACTTTTCGAACCCCCCGCCATTGCTGTACTACTGTCTTTTCTGCAAGGCTACTCTCCCAGTCAATTCTACCCAACTTCTCCCTTATGCCTATGCAGTTGCCTTTATTCTGCTGAAGTACTGTTGCCTCTGATTCTATCTTCTGCCTCTCAAATTGTAGTATAAATGTTATGATAGCTGCTTCCGACGGCTTGCTTCAATTTAAGATCCCTTATCTAGTCTGCCTCTTCGCACAACAATAAATCCAGTATTGCCAGTTCCCTCATGGATTGCACCACAAGCTACTCAAAAAAAAATCTTGGAGACATTTCATGAATTTCTTTTCTTACAATCCACTATCAACCTGATTTTCCCAGTTCCCGTGAATATTGACATCGCCCATGATCACTGCAACCTTGCTTTTCCTACACACCTTTTCTATCTCCTGATATATCTGATGGCCCACCGCCTCACGACTGTTTGGAGGCCTGTATAAGACACCAACTGTCGTTGCTTTAACATTGTGCTTCCTCAATTTTACATATGCAGATGCTACACCATCTGACCCTATGTTATTTCTTGCTATTGATTTAATTTCATTTCTTACTGATAAGGCAACCCCACCTCGTCAGCCCACCAGCGTATCTTTTGGATAGGGTGCATATCCTGGAATATTTAGCTCCCAAACCTGATCCCCCTGCAGCTGTATCTCCATGATGCCCATCACGCCATACCTGCCAATTTCGATCTGGGTCACAAATTCATTTACCCTATTCCTCATACTGCCTGCATTCAGATATAACGCTGTCCGTCCTGTGTTAACCATCCCTCCTCTCATTGTCATTCGTATTCCAGTGTGGTTGAAGTTTGTTTGTTAATCATTTCTCGATACTCTATCCTATTTATGTCTGTGATGGAGATGTTAATAATCTACCCTGAATTCTGCACTCTTACCTCCTCTTTTAATTCAGCTTTCTAATTACCCCTATAACTGATTCCCGTTCCCCCACTCCTATTCCATTTACATCTCTGTCTATCGTCCGAGTTAAGCGATTCATTCGGACTCTGGTCCCAACATGGATCCGATGAAGGTTGTCCCATCAGAACAGGTCCTTTCTTCCCCAGAAATGATAAGCGTTTATTCAACACCAAATACAGGGACAAAATGATTTTCTCGACAAACCAAAATATGAAATGTACAAAGAGATAAGATTGTTCAAATACCCTCATGATATCGAGCTCTATGAAGTGAAATGTGGATTACTAAACCATGGAAGTGGGGTGCAAACCTTTTCAGTCATTACTTGACCCACAGCTGAGATGCTGATTTCCCCTCTGACAGTGATCCCCCTCACTGAGATTCTCTGGCACAGTCACTCGCACAGATTCTCAGGGGGTTATCAGTTCCTGCTACCATTGGCACAGTCTATTTAAATTAATCCACCTTCTCTCTGGAGCCAGTCAATTGGTCTATTGGTTTCTGTTTAGCTGTCAGCCACTCAACTCTGTGATATTATAGGAGATAAATGATCTGTGATCATAACCAGAATCAGCATGGTGCTCACAGGGCATGGCTCCCAAACAAAGAGCTTTTGGTTCAGGGGAAATGTTTAAATAAAGCTTCCATCTTCTGTCTATGTCTCCTCATGCTGTCTCCTGATCTACCGAATTTCATCCCCATTTCACACCCCTTCATTTCTCACTCACTCTGTCACTCCGTTTTCTCTCCTCTCTGTTCATCTCCCTTCACATTCTTTCTTTCTATTTCATTCTCTCTCTCTCTCTCTATCTATCTCCAATAACTCTCTCTGCTTTCTGATTGCATAGTTGGAGAGCTCGTGAATGTACGAAGGACTGAATGGCTTCCGTCT
Source organism: Chiloscyllium punctatum (assembly GCF_047496795.1). Classification (NCBI taxonomy): domain Eukaryota; kingdom Metazoa; phylum Chordata; class Chondrichthyes; order Orectolobiformes; family Hemiscylliidae; genus Chiloscyllium; species Chiloscyllium punctatum. The sequence continues at coordinate 677,129 of NW_027309832.1, read as the reverse complement.
GTGCTCTATTAATTCTGTGGTGCTCTGACCCACAATAAAATTATTCGGTGCCTGTAGAGACAATCTGATTCAGTGAAGGACACAGGTAACAATCATCCATTATCTCTTTCTGTTCTCTGGTATACAGTGACTTCGAAATATCTTTTCAAATAAAATAAATTGAAATTCGAACAGTCGAGAGGACGTTCGCCAGATGATATTGCAATCAGGATTTAATAAACAGTTGCCACATACAAAATGTGGATTTGCCTGATAGTTACTCCTCCCAATTAACACTCCCTAGCTCCTGCCTGATACTGACATAACTTGCCTTACTCCAATTCCATAGCTTCTCAAAAGATCCTGACTTATCCATGTTCTTAGCTATCTTAAAACTGAAGGAGTTTCCAAAATGATTCCACAATGCTGTCCCCCTGAAATGTCAGTCAACTGTCCAGGCTCATTAGCCAATACGAGGTCCAGTATGGCCCTTCCTGTAGTGGGCTACCCACATACCGATTCAATTAACCCGCTTGGATGCACCAAATTCTGCCCCGTCTAAGCCACTTGCTCGACGGGAGTCCCAGTTAATATTGGGGATTTTGAAGTCACTCAAAATGACAACTCTGTTTTTATTACACCTTTCCATAACTGGTCCACACATTTGTTCTCAAAGTCTCGGTGGCTGTTGAACGGACTATAGTATAATCCGAACACAGCAATTGCATCAATCTTATTTTTGTGCTCTCCTCATATTGCCTCAGTGGATGCGCCCTCCAGTACTACCTCTCTGAGTGCAAATGCAACATGATCCCTGATTAGTAATACTTCTCCTCCACCTCTTTTACCTTTCTTTATATCTCACCTAAAACAACAATACCCGGAAACGTTGAACGCCCAGTCCTGTCCCTCACCAAACTAAATGCCTGTAATAGCTGCAACATCATGGTTCCACGTATTGAATCAGGCTGTCAGCTCATCTGCCTTACCCATAATAATCATTGCGTTGACATAAACACACTTCAGCCCAATGCCATCAGATCCTGAGTCGATAGGATATACACAAGAAGGATGGGATGGACTTTAATTGGCAGCAATCTCCGATATGTGGATGATTGGGATTTGCAGGTCGGTAGGATGTTCGCAAGAAGGACGGGATGGACCTGAACTGGCAGCAATATCCTGGCAGGCAGGTTTGCTGTTGTCAAACAGGAGGGTTTAAACTAGTGTGGTCGTTGGGGGGAGGGGGGAACAGTGGGAACCAGAGCTGTCGGTCCACAAGTACACAAGACCCTGCTCTCTGGTTGGCTCCATGACATGTGTCTTAGAAACAATCATTCATATACTCTGTGATTTGTACTTGGAGCCTACCCGTTGCCAAGTTGATTAATTGATTCAATATGCACGTTTATCCCACCGTTGTTATCTTGTCACGAACCTTCATCATTTCTGACCTCAGAAGTATTTTAGGGAGACGGTGGCTGAAGACAACTTTCCAAAGAGGTTTCTTCAGTTGCTTTTTATTTGCACCTGGACTGATTTTAATTTTGTTCCCTCGTGCCAATATCATTTCTTAATATAGCCTTGATATCATCCTTAACCAATACACCAATTCCCCCTCCTTTACCTTCATGTCTATCCTTTCGGAATACCGAGTACCCATGGACAGTTCACTGTCCAGTCCTGATCTTCCTGTAACCATGTTACAATCATCCTTACCAGGTCATACCCATTTATCTCAGTACCTACTGCCAGCTCATCAATTTTATTCCAAATACTGTGTGCTTTTAACCTAAGCATTTTAAATAAGTTTTTTTCGATTTATTTTTCCCCTTTAATAGTTTCTTGAGTACGAGCTTCCTGATCTCACACACCTTACTCTTTCACGAATCCCATCTTCATTTATTAATCGCTGACATACATCTCTATCATTTATTCCAATCTCCAACTCACATTTTGGACTGATTTGATTCTTTCTCGCAGCATGGTTATGAGACTGGCCGTGCCTGATGTCCTACTCACCTCGACATTCTGCTCAGTTCCTGACCTGCTGTTTTGTTTCCCAGCCTCCTGGTTTATTAGTTCAAATCCACCCAATTTGCACGAGAAAACCTCCCCACTAGGATGTTGATGCTCATCCAGTTAAGATGCAATCTCTCCATTTCTTAAAGCCCCCACCTGTCCTGGAAGAGGGCCCAATGATCCAGAAATCTGAAACCGTCATCCCTGAACTGGCTTTTTTACCATATCTTAATCGTTACCTAATCATTACCTCTTTTACACGAGACATTGCGTGTAATTCAGACATTACAGAGAATTGTTATCTCTCTCTCTCTCTCTCTCTCTCTCTCTCTCTCACACACACACACACACACACACACACACACACACACACACACACACAGACACACGAAGAACAATACCTGGAACCTTATAAATAATCAGAATGATAAGTGGAATGAAGAAATTAGTTAAAGGTAGGATGCGAGAAATTAGAGTAATGAAATTACTCCTGATTGATTAGAACAGACTAGGATGTGAACTTATTGCAGTGATCAAAATTATGGAAAAAAAAAACAGGGTAAAATAAAAATGCTTCGTTTCTCCCAGCTGGCATTACAACATCCCAGATTTAAGATCGTCGGCACAAGACCTTGGAGTGAGATTAGTCAAAAGCTCTTTATTAAGAGAGTTGTTAGGATTTGGAATGCCCTACCTGGCAGATTTGTGAATGAAGACTCAAGAGGGAACTGGATATATATTTGAAAGTTCCAAAATTAAAGGGCAACAGTGATAGAGGTGGCAAATAGGAGGATTTGGGAGACACTTCACAAGCTGATGCAGACACAGTGGCCAAATAGCCTCCTTGTGTACTTTAAAGTTCAGTACTCTATCATGTACAGATGCAAGTCAAAGCCAGTATCAGATTATTTCCAGCTGTAAATGTTGGCATATATCTGTTCATTTTGCTGCAGCATAACCATTTATAATGCAAGTATTGCAAGTTCAGCTTGATGATGAAGTCTAATTAGTACTCAGCACATGAATATTTTAAATTTTGTATCCCAACAAATAAAACAAATACTTCATTTGCTTTGCCACAAAACTCTTTTGAAAATGTCTGACTGTTCACTCACACGGATGTATGTTGTTCATTCTTTTTCACATTTCACTTTAAATACCATTCATTCTGAAAATTTCAAGGTTTCAAATTGTTATTCACTTCAATTTAATAACACAAATCATTTATTTAATATAATGTTCTCTGTTCATATTGAATTATTGTCATTTTTCAATTGTTGGTAAAGAACTGAAGCTCGCACATTTAGTGAGAAATTAAACTGATCGATTATGCATAAATATGTAAGAAGGCAATTTCTATATGACTTTTCAATCGTTTTCTCACTCGAAAAATACAATCATTTAGAAGCCAACGACTTTCCAAATGTTGGAGCAACGATGTATTCATTTTAATACGGACAATGAGTATGTAATTGTATCGAGTTTTGAGAAGATTTGTAGCTCAGGTTGAAGTTTTGGATGTAGGATACTTCGCTGAGCTGGGGGGTTCATTTCGAGATGTTTTAACATCTTCATCTTCAGGGAAACCAACGCTGACAATTCTTGCTTTCTATTTATATGTTTGACTTTCTTTGGGTTGGTGATGTCATTTCCTGTGGTGAAGTCACATCCTGCTCCTTTTCTCAGGGGTGATAGTTGAGGTCTAACTCGGTGTTTTTGTTGATAGAGTTCAGGTTGAAATGCCATGCTTCTCGTGCGTGCCTCTATTTAGTTTGTCCTAGGATGGATGTGTTGTCCCAGTTGAAGTGGTGTCCTTCCTCATCCGTATGTGAGAATACTAGAGAGAGGATGATGTATTTTTGTGGTTGCTTGATGTTCATGTATGCAAAAGCATGTAATTATGATCACCACTATAGTCAGATAACATGTTCTTTGCTCGGTATTAAAATATGCAATCTTTATTTTTGTATCATAAAATGTTGGCTGGAAAGTATATTTTAGTTCCATAAATATAACATCAACCTAATTGTTTTCAGAGGTGATGCAATTATTGTTTGGTTGAATAATAATATTTCACACTTGTGTGAATCACAATTCACGAACATAGCAAATATCTGAGTTTTTCAGATCAGATTGCAATCATAACCTACATTGAAAAAAAGGCTTTAAAAGATTTGAATTCAGTCACAGCTGCCAGTGATACTGGGTAAGACATTTGTCTGCTCTTAAATGAATCCAGAGGGCTTACAACTGGGTCAGGGCAGTCATTCAAACATTATTTCACAACAAATTATTTCGACTCCATCTTCGGTCTGAGCCTTGACTGGGGGCAGATGAATGGACATGGAGTGTCAGAATCACATCGCACAAGTTAATTATGGTGATGATATCTGGCCTGCCTCCCAGACTCCAAGCATCTGCTATCTGGACCAGACACTGGGTACAGACGTTAACAAGTTGACAGTATTCTGCAGCACATTGTGTCTCACAAAGAAAGCTCCAAAACCGTGTCCAATAAATGTCACCTTCCCATTGACCAGTTAATAAATAAAATTGTACATCTCCGTTCATGGATAAAAATTAATACATGGGTCAACCAACAAAATCTATCTGAAGAAAACAGCAGCAAATGACAAGTCCAGAATCACCTTAATAACAGAACTTGACGGATTCTGTCTGGTGTAGGTCATCACACACATATTGTACTGGTACTCAGGTGACTGTAAGAATGCACCCCAGAAGTGAATGTCTTGGCCTAACGCCCCTACAGAGCGTCCTGATCTCACACACATCACTCCCTCACACATTCAACAATGGAAAAGAATCCACATGCTGAGTGAAACATAGAACAGTACAGTGCAGATCCTTTGGCCTTGACGTCCTGCCGACTCTTTATCCTACTCTAACATCAGACTAACCGACATACCCTTCATTATGCTATCATTCAATTGCTTATCCAATGGTCTCTTAATATATCCCCAATGCAGCTGACTCTACTACAGTTGCCAGCAGTACATTCCAACCATCCACCATTCTCTGTGAAAGGAACCTACCTCTGACATCTCCATTCAACCTTCCTCCAGTTACCTTTAGTTTTTTCTCCCTCATGATAGATATTTGCACCATGGGAAAAAGTATCTGGCTATCCACTCTATCTTTGTCTCTCGTCATCTTATAAATCTCTGTCAAGTCATCTCTCATCCTCCTTTGTATTCATCAAATGCAACTTTCCAGAACTAAGTAATGGAGAAAGTGAGAACTGCAGATCCTGATGAACTGCTGATTCCTAAAGCTTTGACTCTTCTGTTCCTCAGATGCTGCCCCACTGGCTGTGCTTTGACAGCGCCACACGTTTCGACTCTGATCCCCAGTACCTGCAGTTCTCACTTTCTCCATTACTTAGAGCTCTCCCCTCTGCACACTGAACAGGGAATTAATCAGCAGAAACTCATTGCATGTGGAGCTGACTGTTTAGTTCTGGAAAGTTGCATTTGATGAATACATTTATTAAAAGAGAAATTACAATTCAACAAATATTCATTCATTCCCAGAGTTACAGTTTTGGTTTATGAATTGGGCACCTTGAGAACCAACAATGAACGACTAAAGAACTCCGCATTATAAAGTATTCTAGGTGTTATATTCCAGGCTGGATGTCGTTTAACTTAATGCTGGGAATATTATTGGATAAACAAATGTGATAACGGAATGAGGTGAAATGGGAAAGTGTGACATTTTTGTCATAACAGAGATGTGTTTGAGAGAGGTCAGAGCTGACAACTCAGTATCCTGTGGTACAAGATCTATAGGCACGACAGGAGAGGTGGTAAAAGAGGAAGTGGGGTTGCATTACTAATTGTGGAGTTAGTTACTGCAGTAAGAATGATCTAATGAGGCTTGGTGGTTAGAGCTCAGGATCAAAACCATGAAGACACACCGCTGGGGATATATTATAGACTCCCAAACAAAACAAAGTACAGGAGCTGATATAGAACCAATTTACTGAGGTGTGCTGATACAACAATAGGATCATTATATTCAGGCATTTCAATTCCAAACATTCATTCGGACAGTGATTACATTTTTAAGAGGGGACAGATGCCTTGAAATTTATTCCTGGGAGCTTCTTATGTCAACGTGTAGCAGATACAACAATGGGCGGGGCTGTGCTGGGCCTCACTGTGGGGAACGAAGCCAGTCAGATGTTGCAGGCAGGGTTGGGTTGAGCATGAAAGGACCAGTGACCGTGACTCCTATGTCTTGAGTTTCCTAAGGAAAAGGCCCGAAATTGTTTGAAAAATAAAAGCTTTTTGGATTTGGGAGACCGATTCTATGAAAACATTTGACAGGATTTGGCCAAAGTGCAGATGCTTCTGGGTGCAACTGTAACAGAATAGCGTGGGGCTCGAGTTCGGGGGTCACTTGAGCAAAATTTAATTGATGACAGTGTCGGCCCAGCATGTTACACCAAAGATGAATTTTAGGAATACAAGCCCAGAGAAACTCAGGTGTCGACACATTTCTGAACAGAATTAAAAAGGAAAAAGAAGCTTAAAGCAGTTACAAAGTGAGCAGGTCAACGGAGGTCCGAAAAGAATATAGAAAGTGTAGGGAAAAACTTAAAACGTTAGTAGAAGAGCAGAAGTGGTGGCGGGGAGTTAAAACATTCGAGGGGAGAGATTAGCGAGAATTCAAAGACATTTTTTCGGGTTATTAAGGGGAAGAGGATAACGCGGGAGAGAATGGGGAGTATTTCGGGACCAAGGGGGCAGCCTGTGCACGGAGCCAGAGAATATGTTAAACGCTGACTTTCTTTCGGTCTTCAGTTTGAAGGAGGAGTTTCTGGATTCAAGGAGAGTGACCGTGTGATCCTTGAGTGAATTGATACAGAAGTTGACAAAGAATTGGAAGTTTTTGCGGGATAGAGTAGGCAAATACACAGACCAGGATGAGCTTTATCTTAGGCTGACGTGAGGAGATTACAGTCTCTTAACTTTTCATTTTTGTTTTGCCTCTGGCCACAGAGAAGGTGTGATAGGACAGGATAATATCTAATATTGGATACAACTTTCAAACAGAGTGCTAGAAATACTGCATGGGTTTAAAGACCACCAAGTCTCACATCAGTGAGAGGGAAATCATTTTCGAAAATTCTTCAGGCTGTTGAGGCTGACTCATTAAATATCTTTAGGATTGAAGCAGACATTCTCATACAAGGTTTATGGGGGAAATGCAGACAAGTGGAATGGGGGGAATTATCAAAATCGATCTCACCGAATTGAGTGGAAAAGCAGACTCAGTGAGCGGATAGACATACTGTTGTCCCTATGTCGAATTGTATCATTTTTACAATAGCCTTGTATTCACTGGAACATCAACCTCTCTCGCTGAGGAATGAGACACAGTTTGGAATGCAGTCGATGGATTCAAGGAATTAATAAATGCAGTACTCTTAGACAGAAAGGACCAAGGGACTGTGACAATGCAGATTGGCTGTCGGGGTGAAGATTAGCATCAGCGCAGTTAGCACTACAAGAAGGAAAATCTCAGGAAGACATCTTCCAAGGCCAATCAGTGATCTTGGATGGAGAGCAGGTAGTCAGTGGCCAGGTGTCAAGGAGTGCTTAATGCCCAAGTGCTACATCACTGCAGTGTCTCCCTCCTTCCCTAACCAAAACTAAATGTGAAGGGGTAGAGAGACATGCGGTTGGTAGCAGAGTCAGTAGTAATGTTTGGTTCAAGAGGTTTTGGACAGCAGCAGCTCAGCAAAAACTACAGGCAAGCTCAAATAAAGTCCTTTCACCTTTAGTCTTGCAGCAATGGAGATGGCAGTTAGGACTGTTGAACGTTCCTCCTTCGGGATGTGGGGAGCTCAGGGAAATTCCCACAGTCCCTGGTAACTACACGTGTGGAAAATGCACCCAGCTGCAACTCCTGGGAGACCGTATTCGGGATCTGGATCTGGATGCACTCAGGAATATCGGAGATATTGAGAACTTCATAGATAAGAGCTTTCGTGTTGTGGTCACACCCAAGACTCGCTCCAATCATGTTTCTGTAATGACTATAATATCCCAGTCCTGCGTTAAGATCCATGCTATCAGTACATCAGGCTTACCTATCTGTCCTGTTGCATTTAAATAAATGCAATTTAATCCAACACGAGTCCTTGCTCCCTGTTGTGTTCAAGACAGAGAGGAGGTGGGCGACCACCTGGAATGGCGAATGGAGTAGGCAGAGAATGCCGGAATCCCCTGTGGCAATTCCCCACAAAAACAAGTACACCGTTTTGGATACTGTTCAGGGGAAATACATTCCAGGGGAAAGCAGCAGTAAACAGGTTGGTGGCATTACCATTGACTCTGGCGCACAGTGGGAAAGGGTAACAGTTAACAGGACCTTAGAGATAGGAAAGTCGATTGTTAGAGGGACAAATCGGAGATTCTGTGGCCTCAAATGGGAATCCAGAATGCTGAGTTACCGCCCAGGTGCCAGGGTCCAGGATGTCTCCGAGCGGCTGCAGAACATTCTCAAGGGGGAGGGGGAGCAGCCAGAAATCATTATGCACGTTGGTACAAATGACACGGGTAGATGTAGGAATGAGGTCGTACAGAGTGATTAGTGTGAGCTGGGAGAAAAGTTAAAAACCAGGACCTTGACGGTGGTAATCTCCTGATTACTTCCATTGTAATAGAACATAGAACATAGAACATAGAACATAGAACAATACAGCACAGAACAGGCCCTTCGGCCCACGATGTTGTGCCGAACTTCTATCCTAGATTTAGCACCCATCCATGTACCTATCCAAATGCCGCTTAAAGGTCGCCAATGAATCTGACTCTACCACTCCCACGGGCAGCGCATTCCATGCCCCCACCACTCTCTGGGTGAAGAACCCACCCCTGACATCTCCCCTATACCTTCCACCCTTCACCTTAAATTTATGTCCCCTTGTAACACTCTGTTGTACCCGGGGAAAAAGTTTCTGACTGTCTACTCTATCTATTCCTCTGATCATCTTATAAACCTCTATCAAGTCACCCCTCATCCTTCGCCGTTCCAACGAGAAAAGGCCGAGAACTCTCAACCTATCCTCGTACGACCTACTCTCCATTCCAGGCAACATCCTGGTAAATCTTCTCTGCACCCTCTCCAAAGCTTCCACATCTTTCCTAAAGTGAGGCGACCAGAACTGCACACAGTACTCCAAATGTGGCCTAACCAAAGTCCTGTACAGCTGCAACATCACCTCACGACTCTTGAATTCAATCCCTCTGCTAATGAACGATAATACTCCATAGGCCTTCTTACAAACTCTATCCACCTGAGTGGCAACCTTCAAAGATCTATGTACATAGACCCCAAGATCCCTCTGTTCCTCCACCTGACCAAGAACCCTACCATTAACCCTGTATTCCGCATTCTTATTTGTTCTTCCAAAATGGACAACCTCACACTTGGCAGAGTTGAACTCCATCTGCCACTCCTCAGCCCAGCTCTGCATCATATCTAAGTCCCTCTGCAGCCGACAACAGCCCTCCTCACTGTCCACAACTCCACCTATCTTTGTATCATCTGCAAATTTACTGACCCACCCTTCGACTCCCTCCTCTAAGTCATTAATAAAAATTACAAACAGCAGAGGACCCAGAACTGATCCCTGCGGAACTCCACTTGTAACTGGACTCCATGCTGAATATTTACCATCTACTACCACTCTCTGACTTCGACCGGTTAGCCAGTTTTCTATCCAATTGGCCAAATTTCCCTCTATCCCATGCCTCCTGACTTTCCGCATAAGCCTACCATGGGGAACCTTATCAAATGCCTTACTAAAATCCATGTACACTACATCCACTGCTCTACCCTCATCCACATGCTTGGTCACCTCCTCGAAGAATTCAATAAGACTTGTAAGGCAAGACCTACCCTTCACAAATCCGTGCTGGCTGTCCCTAATCAAGCAGTGCCGTTCCAGATACTCGTAAATCCTATCCCTCAGTACCCTTTCCATTACTTTGCCTACCACAGAAGTAAGACTAACTGGCCTGTAATTCCCGGGGTTATCCCTATTCCCTTTTTTGAACAGGGGCACAACATTCGCTACTCTCCAGTCCCCTGGTACCACCCCCGTTGCCAGTGAAGACGAGAAGATCATTGCCAACGGTACTGCAATTTCCTCTCTTGCTTCCCACATAATCCTAGGATATATCCCGTCAGGCCCGGGGGACTTGTCTATCCTCAAGTTGTTCAAAATGTCCAACACATCTTCCTTCCTAACAGATATCTCTTCTAGCTTAGCAGTCCGTTTCACACTCTCCTCTTCAACAATACAGTCCCTCTCGTTCGTAAATACTGAAGAGAAGTACTTGTTCAAGACCTCTCCTATCTCTTCCGACTCAATACACAGTCTCCCACCACTGTCCTTGATCGGACCTACCCTCGTTCTCGTCATTCTCAGGTTTCTCACATACGCATAGAATGCCTTGGGGTTATCCTTGATCCTATCCGCCAGGGATTTTTCATGCCCTCTCTTAGCTCTCCTAATCCCTTTCTTCAGGTCCCTTCTGGCTATCCTGTATCCCTCCACTGCTCTGTCTGAACCTTGTTTCCTCAACCTTATGTAAGCCTCCTTCTTCCTCTTTACTAGACATTCAACCTCCCTCGTCAACCAAGGCTCCCTCACACGACCATTTCTTTCCTGCCTGATCGGTACATACATATCAAGGACACGTCGTATCTGCTCCTTGAAAAAGTCCCACATTTCCACCACATCCTTCCCTGACAGCCTATGCTCCCAACGTATGCTCCTCAAATCCTGTCTTACAGCATCGTAATTTCCCTTCCCCCAATTGTAGAAACTTCCTTGTTGTGCGCACCTATCTCTCTCCATAACCAAGGTGAAAGTCACAGAATTGTGGTCGCCATCACCAAAATGTTCACCCACTAACAAGCCCACCACTTGTCCCGGTTCGTTACCGAGTACCAAATCCAATATGGCCTCCCCTCTGGTTGGACAATCTACATACTGCGTTAGAAAAGCTTCCTGGACACACTGCACAAACACCGCCCCATCCAATCTACTTGATCTAAAGAACTTCCAATCAATATTTGGGAAGTTGAAGTCGCCCATGACTACGACCCTGTGGCTTCTGCACCTTTCCAAAATCTGTTTCCCAATCTGTTTCTCCACATCTCTGCTGCTATTGGGGGGCCTATAATAAACCCCCAACAAGGTGACTGCACCTTTCCTATTTCTGACTTCAGCCCATACTACCTCCAGAGGCAGATCCCCCTCAAATTTCCTTTCTGCAGCCGTTATACCATTTCTAATTAGCAATGCCACCCCCCCTCCTTTTTTACCACCCTCCCTAATCTTACTGAAACATCTGTACCCAGGAACCTCCAACAGCCATTCCTGTCCCTCATCTATCCATGTTTCCGTGATGGCTACAACATCGTAGTCCCAGGTACCGATCCATGCCTTAAGTTCATCCACCTTATTTCTGATACTCCTTGCATTGAAGTATACGCACTTGAGCCCATCTCTGTGTCTGTAAGTAGTCCCTGTCAGTGCTACCTTCTCCACAGCCTCCCTACAGTCTTGGACATCCTGACACACAGCTAGCTTACTTGCTGGACTACAAGTCCGGATCCCATCCCCCTGCCAGGTAAATATTCAGCATGGAGTCCAGTTACAAGTGGAGTTCCGCAGGGATCAGTTCTGGGTCCTCTGCTGTTTGTAATTTTTATTAATGACTTAGATGAGGGAGTCGAAGGGTGGGTCAGTAAATTTGCAGATGATACGATGAGCTAATGAAAGTAAGAACAGGAGGATATGGCAGATAAATAAATAACTAAAGAATTGGTGTGGGGGTGGGGGGCAGAGAGATTCAGATTTTTACATTGGAGTCTTTTCTGTGACAGAGTTGACCTGATCAGAAGGGACAGGTGGCGCATGCACTGGGAAGGGGACCAGTATCTTGTTGGCGAATTTTGTTCATGCTCCAAGGGAGGATTTAAACTATATTGGCGAGGAGCGATACCCTCATGATCAGGGATGGAAAAACGAGGCTGGTAGGAGATACAGTAATCAGAAACAATAAAGTGAAGAGACAGGTCAGGCTGGAACATGATAAGGAGTAAGGAATGCCTGTTGGATTAAGTTACTTTTATTTCTGTGCAAGAGGGTTGGCAGGTAAGACCAATAAACTAATGGCGTGGATAGGAACATGGGATTGCGATAATATAGCCTTTATAGAAACATGGCTAAGCGAGGGTCAGGACTGGCAGCTTCATGCATCAGGTACAGGTGCTTTAGGCGGGACAGGGATGGTGGAAGGAGGGGAGGAGGAGTTGAATTTCTGATTAAGGGGATTATCACAGCAGTAATCAGAGATAAAATAACTGACCAATCATCCAGTGAGGCTTTGTGGGTGGAGCTAAGAAGTCGGAAGGAGATGATGATGTCACCGGGGTTGTACTATAGGCCTCCAAATAGTCAACGTGAATTAGAGATTCAAATATGCAGGGAGAAGGGAGACATGCAGGAGCATGGTTGTCAGAGCAGTGGATTTTAATTTTTGTAACAGACTGAGACTGCTGCAGCGTTAAGGATGTTGATGGAGTGGAGTACGGTAAGTGCGTTCTGGAAAGATTCCTCAAGCAGTATGTAGAGGGTCCTACTTGGGAAGGGGCAAAACTCGAACGACTCTTGGGAAACAGAGGAGGACAGGTGACTGAGGTGAAAGTCGGGGAGCACTTTGGGACCAGTGACCATCGTCCTATTAAATTTCAAATAGGTATGGAGAGGGACAGAACTGGTCCACAGGTTCAACTTCTAAATTGGGACAAGGGGAATATTGATGGGATTGGACAGGATCTTGCAGGGGTCGACTGGAGTAATTTGTTTACAGGTAAGTGGACCGCTGGCTAGTGGGAAGCCTTTAAACGTGAGATAGCTAGAGTTCAAGGTCTATATGTTCCTGATACGGTGAAGGGCAAGGTTGGCAGGAAAGGGGAACCCAGGATGACAAGAGATATTTAGGCTTTGACTGGAAAAAAGAGGGATGCGTGGCTCAGGCACAGGCAACTGGGATCAAGGGAGTCCCTGGCACACAATAAGGGATATAGGAGTTTACATTTGATGGAAATCAGGAGGGCGACAAAGTGGATATGAAAGAACCTTGGCTGAGAAGATTAGGATGAATCCAAAGAGGCACTTTAAGAATATGAAAGGAAAGCAATAGCTAGTGAGAGAATAGGACCCCTCAAATACTAAAGTGGACATATATGTGTGGAACCATAAGAGATGAACGAGGTCCTCAAAATATATTTCTTCTCCGTATTTACCATGGAGAAAGACATAAGGACTTGGGGCCTTGAGGAAGTTAGTGGTGATATCTTAGGGGCAGTCTGTATCACAGTAAAGGAGGCATTGGGCGCACTAGGATGTTTGACGGTGGATTAATCTCACAATCCTTAACAAGTATATCCATGAACACTGCAAGGAGCTAGAGAAGAACTTGCGGGGACACTGGTTAAATACATTTATCACAAAGTTGAGATTCCAGAAGACTGGAGGATAACAAATGTTGTGCCCTTATTCAAATAGAACTGTTTAAAAAAAGCCTGGGAACTATAGACCAGTAGGTTTAACATCTTTGGTAGGTACATTACTTGAGAATATACAAAGGAATAAGATGTAAACGTTTTCGGAAAGGCAGGGTTTGATTAGGAATAGTAAGCATGGGCTTTGTGCATGGAGGTTTATGCCTAATAGGCTGTTACAGTTATTTGATGATGTGACCAGAAAGGTTGATTTTGGCAGGGTCTTAGACGTCGAAACATATGGTGCTGGAAATGCACATCAGAACAGGCAGCATTCAAGGAACAGGAGAATCGATATTTCAGACATAAGCCCTTCATCAGGAACGTCCAAACATCGATTCTCCTGCGTCTCGAATGGTACCTGACCTGCCGTGATTTCCCAATGCCACACTTTTTTCGCTCTGATCTCCAGCATCTGCAGTGCTCACTTTCTCCTCGGATGGTAGAATTAGTCCGTATGGATTTCAGTTACAACATAATAGGATGAAGGTTTCCACCCCCCAGGACACTGATATACAGTTACAGGAGGAGGCTCATCAGCCCCTTGAGCCTATAAAGCTGTACCCAGATTAGATCATGCAGCATCAGTATCCTGTTCCAGGAACAGGATCAGTCTGTTCAGTTACTTGAAGTCCGTAACACAGGAAATCGAAGAGGCTACAAACTGCCTGGACTCTGGGGTATACTGGAATAATACAAGGCCATTTAGCTCCTCAATCCTCTTTTCCCTTCAGTAAAGTCAGGGCTGATCTGGTCTCGGCTGCAATTTCTCTTTCATGCCCAATTCTTTGTAGCCCTTGAATCTCTGACGTGTCAAAATCCATTGACATCCACTTCCACCCCCCCAACCATTTCAGGAATGCAGCTGTGAGAGACAGAGAGTCCCCAACATTCTCTACCCTCTGAGGGAAGGCAACACTCCCCACACATATGCCTTGGCCTATTGATATGAACAAAAATGCGAACTCAGCGTCAGAGTGGCTGGCCCTGACATTACAGCAGGATTTGACGGAGCAATGTGCCAAAGATTCTGAATAAGGTTGAACTGAATGGGAGCAGGTGTAACCTCCCCCCTGGGTCATTCAGAAAACAATGTGGCTGGTCGACAGCAATACTCTTTGTACCTGGATATCTCTGTGGGCAATCCTTCGGGTAGCTTCTTCAGCACAAACACCTTCAGCTACTTCATCAATGTCTTTCCCTCCATCATTCGATCAGAAGTGAAGATGTTCTGTAGAAATCACATAGAGCTTCAAAACCTGGACAACATTCAAGCTCATGTTGTTAACGTGCAAGTAAAATTCATGTGACAGCACTGCTGGACCCTGAACATTTCCACAGGATAAAAAAGAGGAGCTCTTTCAGCATGTCAAGCAGGTTTCACAGGAATGTGAGAAAGCCATTCAGCCCATCGAAACTATTGGATAAGCAGAGTCGCAACCAATTCACTCTCTCCTGCCTATTACACCTGAAGATTCTTTTAAAAAAATACAAATATTGGAAAGCAGGCGGCTGGAAAACCACACCAAGCAAAGCAGCATCAGGAGGTGGAGAAGTCAAGACTTTGGGTGTAACATTACTTCAGGAGTGGGGATAGAGGTAAGGAGGTTTACAGATAAAGAAGCGGCATGGGGAGAAGGAGGTGGTGTGGTAAGATGGGGATGGATCAACACTGGTAAAGGGTACCACCGGGTTAGTCGATTGGAGGAATAAATCCAGTTGGAAGCTGGAAGAAGGGTTGATCAGAGGAATGGTAAAGAGGTGGACGGGCTGGGAAGGGAGGGGGAGGTGATGGGAAGGGAGTGGGAGGGACTGAGTAGGGAGTCAACAGATTGGAAGGGTGTTTATTTGAAATTAGAGAACTCAGTGTTCTTGAGACAATTGAGACACTGACACATCAAAAGAAGAGGCCATTCGGCCCCTCTAAACAGTGATACTGAAACAGGAGGATGTCTTTGATGCTGCAATGTGACAAACTAACGAAGCATAGACTGCACAAACAATCTGCTCCATGTTTCTTTCCTCCTGGCTCCATTGCTAATGGTACACATGTGTTAAATTAACATGGTTTGATAACAGTAAGGAGGGAAAGTGAATGATTTGTACCAAGTTCCAAGGTGTTATGGACGAGTCTATGCCACTCAAAACATGCTTAAGCAAACAGCCCAGAACATAACTTTGCAAATTGTTTCATTAAGTGTACGGTGAAAATTGCCTGGTGTAATTTAGCTGCGTTGATTACTGGATTTTAAAACAGACAAAAACTTTATTCACAAAAGTACCCAATGAACACAAAGAACAGAATAAAGAACGCCTTCAGAACTCAGCCTGTCCAGTGAGACTTAATTATACTGTTCTGAATGCACGTAACAGTCCCAATAAGCAAACTCCCTGTAAAACCCAGTACAAATGGAATACATGTTTACGGGTTGAAGTTGAAGAGCAGAAAAGAGAGAGAGAGTTGCCACACAGCTCCCTGTTGAACTTGCCAGTTCAAACTCAACTGAAAACTGAGTTCAGCTCAGCTCAGCTCAGCTAGTTCAGCTCAAAGAGCTCATCACTCCCATTTAATTATACAGGTCACTTCTAAAGCACGACCACTTTGTACTGAATTCTCATCTATTTACAGATAAACAAATGGCCTCGAAAATCCTTTTAGTCTCTTTACCAAACCAGACTAACTGTAGTCCAGCCCAGTTTTATTGTCTCTCTGAAAAAAATCAAGGACAGAGTCCTCCTGAACCATGAAAAAGCTTCTTGACAAAAAAGGGACTAGCTTTACGACGACTCCCCCTTGAAAAATAAACCATCAATACCAAAAGATGACTGCAGTTTTAACCATTCAAACCCAGTTAGTAGTCTAAAAATGCACATATACACTATAGCAACTCTAAACATGCAAACATGCCAATCCCATGCAAATTCAGGCTGCGGTACACCCTCAACAAAACGCCTCCATATCGCATCGGCAAATACGTTTTTGCAACCTGCCACATGCACAATTGTCATAAGGAATGGCTCCAACAACAAGCTCCATCCAAACAGTCTAGCACTTTTCTCCTTAAATTTATCCACAAATATCAATGGGTTGTGATCAGCATATACGATTGTCTGAGATGCATCGCTGGTGATATAAACACTGAAATGTTGTCATGCCAACACCAAGCTTTAATTCTCATTATCTACCATTGAATATTTCTGTTGATGAACGTTCAACTTCCTGGAAAAATACCCGATGGGTCTCTTGATTCCGTTGTCATCTTCCTGCAAGGAGCACCGCATCGACCCCCACATCACTGGCATCGATAGCCACCTTGAAAGGCTTTGTGTAATCCCGTGGGGCTCATACTGGGGGCAGTGGTTAACACAGTTTTTAGGCTGACAAATTGACAGTTTTCTATCCACTGAGAGTTCTTGCCCTTTTTAAATAATTTGGTGAGTGGAGCAGCCACACAGGTAACGTTTGGCACAAACTTTCAGTAAAATCCAGTCAATCCCAGTAAACGTAAAATTGCTTTTTGTTGATGGTGTGAGAATTTTCCCACTACTTTCGTTTATGTATCTCATGGGGCTATTGGTCCATTTCCAATAACATGGCCCAGGAACGTGACTTGGGCTTTCGCAAATTCACTTTTATCTGGGTTTACCACCAAGCCTGCCTTCTGAATTCGAGAGAACATGTCCGATAAATGCTGAAAGTGATCCATCAATGATCGACTAAAAATCACCACGACATTAATGTACATTACATAGTTGGGCATCCGGCAAAAAACATTATTGTCAATCTCTGAAATGTGGCTGGAGCATTTTTCACACCAAATGCCATGGCTTTGAACTGATGTAGTTCATTTGGTGTTATGAACACCGAGATTGCCTTTTCCCTCAATGGCAGAGGTCCTTGCCAGTAGCCTCTGAACAAGTCTAACTTAGAAATGTAAGTAGCTTCTCCCACTTTTTCGACACAGTTCTCCAAACATGGAATTGGATATGCATCAGTCTTTGTAATGGTATTGACTTTGTGATAGTCCCCACTTGACCTCCGGGTACCATTTGGCTTTGGAATCATGATTATAGGTAAGTTCCAGTCATTGTAACTCACTTCGATTATGACATCTTGGAGCATTCACTCTCTCTCTCTTTCTGAACCTGTGCCAACTTTGGAGGGTTATGCCTATAAGGATGTTGCTTAATCGGAACAGCATCTCCTATATCTACATCATGCACAATTATGATAGTACTTCCCAGTTTATTTCGGGATATCTGCCGAAGTGATAGTAATAACTCTTTTGGGTCATTTCGATTTTCTTGTGGAAGGTAACTCAATAATTTATCCCAATTTTTGGCAACTTTCACATTGTTCAATTTGATTTGAGGAATGTCCAATTCAGAATCCTCTGAAATTGGTTCTTCCTTTCTTCATGATCACCTTCTCCTCTTGCTTTCTTTCACTATCAACCTATCTTTTGAGCATATTCACATGACACACTTTGTGCGATTTCTTCCTGTCTGGAGTCCTTATCAATTAGCTCATCTCATCTCACTATAGTTCTTCTCAACTTGAGAAGGTACACGAAACCTTGTTTTTAAATGCTCACCTGTCACTGGAAGGAACACCAATGCCTTATTCCCAATGGCAAAATTGTAAATTAGTGATTTATTATCTGCTTCCTGTTTCATTGTATGCTGTGATACTTTTAAATGTATCTTTCCAACTCTCCAGCTCTATTTAGTCGTTCCCTAAAATTTGACACATCATTCAAATGGGTAGTCTCTGAATTCTGACTTGTTAAATCTTCCCTCATCAAATTTAATGGTCCTGCTAGATCTTACCCAAACATTAATTAAAGTGGACTTAATTTGGTCGATTCATTCGATACATCTCTGATCGCAAAAAGTTCAAAAGGGATTTCCTTATCGCAATCATCTGGATAATCCTGATCACAAAAACTCAACCTGGTCTTCGGTTTTTGATGCCATCTCTCTCGTGCTCCCTGTGATTATGGATAATGAGCAATAGATTTGAATTGCTTTATTCCCAAGTTATCCGTCGCCTCCTTGAATACTTTGGATGTGAATTTTGATCGTTGATCTCACTGTATCATTATTGATAGTCCGTATCTATCAAAAAAATAATTATTTTTATCTACAACCTTTTAAGCTGTGGTGCTGAATAATGAGATTGCCTCTGGACATCTAATCGGCACGTCCGTTATTGTTAATAAATGCTTATTCCCACCGTTTGTTTGTAGTAGGGGACCGACGCAATCAATCAACACTCTTATGAAACGCTCCTCAAATGCTGGAATAGGTATTAAAGATGCAAGTTTTATTCCTGCCTGCGTGACATGTTTTACACGTCTGGCAAAATTCAGGTACATCTTTATGCAGTCCAAGCCTGTAACCAAATCTTTATATTTTAGCCGGTGCTGTCCTCACCCCAAAATGACCTCCATCTAGTAGCTCAAGTGCCAATCACGGCACCTCCTTTATATACCCAATTGGAAAAATAATTTGATGAATTTCTGCTCATGTCTGCTCTGCTTGAAATTGTGATGGTCTCCATTTATTCATTAAGACATAATTTGTTCAGTAATAACAGACAGGAATGCTTTCTTTCTTGCTTGCGAAATGCCTTTGATATAACTGTTTTAATTCCTCATCTTTCTGCTGCAAGTCAATCAACTTAACAGCGCTAAAAATACTTGCATGTTTTCCGACCTCCTCCTTCTCTGTTGTACTTATCTGGTCAAAATAAGATTCGGATAAGTCCACATTAGCTTCCTTTTCATCCATGCAGTTTGATCCTTCCTGCTTCAACCTGTACATTGTGATCTGTGATCTCACAATCAGGGAAAATTCCTGGATAATCATTCTCCAGGTCTTCCGTTGCCTGCATCTCCACTGGCTTTTCAATTAGAGTAGGCTGCACTCCTACCGGTGAATCAGCTATACCATTTGCAAGGACAGATTTTGTTCCTGGAGCTGACAGTTTAGGGTCCAGTACTCCTATCACACATTCTCCACTGTTCTCACTTTACATAACCGAGCATTTTTTGTCTCGCCATGAATTCTTGTTACCAGCACATTTTCTGACAATATTCTCTCAGGAGTGCATAATCTCCTCATCCCTCAGCATTACAGACTGAGAAGATCCCGTGACCAATAATATTGGAACCTCCTTACCTATTACTCCTGGCCTATGTGAATTTCCTTTAATCTTTCAATATATATTTTTAAGCAGATCTGAAACATCCTCATAAATCAACCTCTGATCATCTTGTAACTCTGAGACAGTTGTCAAACTTCTCTTGTGCTTTTTGTTACTAGTCCACCAAAACTTCCACGCTTGTCGAATTTTCCTACATCTGGTTTTCTGCTCGCCCACCAACACAGTGATTTTGTGTGGCCCACTTTATTGCAATGAAAACACCTGCGCCTTTTTTGTCCCCGTCAAGGGTTTCTTTTTTACCCTGTGGTAAATTATCCTTATGACCTTCACTGAGATCTATCCTTCCGTTTCCACGGGAGGAAATCTCTTTGCTCCAATTTCTATCCCTCATGGACTGAAATTGATTCTGGAAGCCCAACCGAGTTTATGGAACAGTTTATAATCATGAGCCACTTCAACAGCTCACCTTGCTGTTTTAGCTCTCTTCTTTTCCATACGAGTTCACACCACTTCAGGCAGTGAACTTTTGAATTCATCCAAAATACTTACCTCTCTAAGGGCATCGTAGTTTTGCTTGATTTTTAAAGCCCTTATTCATTCAACGAAGTAACTCTCTTTGATCGTTTCGAACTCAATGTAGGTTTGACCAGTGTCCCTCCTTAGATTTCTGAGACGTTGGCCATAGCCTTCTAGTACAAGCTCATATGAAGTTAAAATGGCTTTTTTCACCTCCTCATACTCCCCAGATACCTCCTCTGATAGTGGTGCAAATACCTCACTTGCCCTACCTACAAGTTTCGTTTGGACCAACAAAACCCACATTGCCTCTGGCCACTGCATTTGTTTAGCCAACATTTCAAATAATTTGAAAAAAGACTTCTACATCCTCCTCATCAAATTTAGGGAATGCTTGAACATACTTAAACAGCTTCTCATTGGGCTTCTGACTATCAGGGGCTTGTTCATCCTCACTGTCTTCCTCACTAAGCCCCCAAAGCCTTTCTCTCCAGCCTTTGACACTGACTTTGCTTTTTAAAGTGTCAGTTTTCGCGGTCAAAAAAGCTCTCTCATTTTTCTCCTCTAATGCTCTCTCTTTTTCTTTTTCTTTTGCTTTTAATCGGAACTCAAATTCTTTCCTTTCTGCTGTCCTTTCCTTACCTCTCACCTCCAACTCAAGCTTCTTCAGTTGCAATTGAATTGTTACCAACTCTAGAGATTCTGATGGTTTTTGTAGCAGGTTTAATTGATGTGCAACTGCTGTTATGATCTCTCATTTCCTCACAGAAGCAGGCAGTTCTAAATCCATCTTCTCTGCAATTCTTGCAACTTGGTCTTTTTTTACATTTTGCAAATCTTCCAGAATCACTGCATTCACATCGAGAAAACTTCTGGCGACTGAAAGGGAAATTACTATCCCAGGATTTGACTACCCAACAAAACCAACACCCAAAATAAAGACACGAGCACCTCACACTCTCTGTTTAAAATCCCTCAAAGAGCCCCCAATCTGATAGGGGCTAGGCTGGACCACTCAACACATTCTTAAGCAGGCAGCCCAGACCATAACTTTGCAATCTTTTTCGTTCAATGTACAATGAAAATTACCCTGAGTAAGATAGCGAGGTTGTCCACTAGATTTTAAAACACACAAAAACTGTACTCACAAAATTACACAATGAAACACAAAGAACAGAATAAAGAACCCCTATAGATCTCAATCTATCCAGCTAGATTAATTTAAGTGTTCCGAATATATACAACAGTC
Organism: Chiloscyllium punctatum; assembly: GCF_047496795.1. Lineage (NCBI taxonomy): Eukaryota > Metazoa > Chordata > Chondrichthyes > Orectolobiformes > Hemiscylliidae > Chiloscyllium > Chiloscyllium punctatum. Next base: position 655,581 of record NW_027309832.1, on the reverse strand, counting down.
CCAATTAGCAAACTCCCTTTAAACCCCAGTATAAATGGAACACATGCTTACAGGTTGATGGTGAAGGGCAGAAAAGAGAGAGAGAGTTTCCACATAGCTCCCTGCTGAACGTCCCAGTTCAAGACTCAACTGAAAACTGTTCAGCTCAGCTCAGCTCAGCTAGATAATCTAAAAGAGCTGACCACTCCCCTTTCATTATACATGTCACTTCTAAAGCATGACCACTTTGTCCTGACGTCTCATCTGTTTACATATAAACAAACATCTCTTAAAATAATTTCATCTCTGTAACAAACCAGACTGACTGGAGTCAGGTCCTGTTTTATTGCCCCTACAGTCAAGGGCAGTCTCTTTGAGCCAACGAACAGCCTTGAGAAAACAAAAGGGACGAGATTTTTTGACAGAGAAGACAGGGTAGTGTTCTGTATGGAGGTCACAATCTGGTGGGAATGGTTAACTCGATGAGAGGGTGACTGCTGACAGATCTGTGAACAACATGACGTTTAGTGCAAGGTCACACAACAACTGCACATTGAGGTGGTGAACGTTCATTCAGAACCTGTAGCTCTCTCTCAACCATCATGGTGGGTGTGTCTGCAGAGCTATGAAAACTAACATAGAGTCATAGAATCCTACAGCACGGAGACAGTCCGCTGTGCCCAAACTGGTTCATGCTGACAAAATTGTCCACTCATACTAACCTCATTTCTCTGCACTTGGCACATGTCCTTCTCAACATTTCCAATCTATATATTTGGCCTCGTGTGAAGACGTGTATAGCAGAAAACACGTTATATTTCACGCTATCAACGTTTTGGTTTGGAAATAATGAGAGTTACTCCATAACGTTCATGTTTTAATACAATCAGTTTTTAAAAAAATTCTTTTGTAGATATACAGTTTAAACACTCATTTCCTTCACACTGTCCTCATGGTCCCATCACTGCAGCGATGGTATGGTGATACTCCATTAAACTGTCACTCTGTAGCAAGGAGATCATACAATATAAATGAATGAAAATCTGTTCACCGTGACAGTGTACTGTCTCAATAACACTTTACAACTGAAGGAATGTGTCATCACACTTATATTTAATAATTTTGCAATGAACGATACCACACATTTACTGTGCTGATTACTTACTGCTCTGTATGAATTCTGTCAGTGGCTCATGATCAAGGACATCCAGCTCCTTTTCACCAAGAGCACTTCCCATCATCTCGCCTTCTCATAAATACAAACTGAGAAGGATGGCGTATTTTGCCAAATCATTTCTTTGCCTTATGAAGCAAAGCTACACCAAAAGCACCATCACTATTGTCAGTGGAGATGCTGAGGAGACGATGGTTTAGCTGTATTATGTCCGAAATATTAATCCAGGGAGCCAGGTAATGACCCAGAGCCAGACTTCGAATCCTACCCCGGCAAATGTTGGAAGGAAATCAATAAGATATCAGGAAATCATAATCAAATAAAACAATGAAACCATTCTCGATTGTCCTACCTGGCACCCTCATGCTCTTCAGGGAAAGCAATCTACCATCTTAACCAGTTCGGGCTTCCATGTGACTCCAGAACAACAGCAATGTGGTTAACTCTCAGTTGTAGTTTGAAATGGCCAAGCCAGCCACTCAGTTATATCACTCACTACAAAGTCTCAAAGAAATGAAACAGGACAGAACTACGCACTGACTCCTTACAGCCCCCAGACTGCAGTGGGTTAGGAAGGCAGCTCACCAACATCTTCTCAAGGACAATGAGGAAAGAGAATTACATGCTGGCTAAGCATTCATTCATGAATAGAAGAAGATGATCACACTCAGGGAAGAGAAAAAAAGGACATAATTCACTTCAACAGTAACTTTGATTTATACCTTACATGGGCATGATTTTCAGTAATATAGGAACAAGATAAAAATAAATAAGGTTAATCTCGTTTAACTTTCCATCCCAGCTGACCATCAACAATCCCTTTGTTTGCTTCTTTCTCTCTCTCTCTCTCTCTTTCTCTATCTATTCAACACAGTCCTACTCCCCTTTACAACAGATTTCCCTGTCGCCAGCATCAATCACGCTATTTCACAGCTGTGTTCAGTTCTGATGTACGCTCATTGTTCTCGAAATGGAAATTTCGTTGTTCTCTCGATCCGAGGCTGCCAAATCAGCTGTTTCTCTGGCACTTTCTCGTTCTTTTTGCTTCTGATCTCTTGCGAAAATATTTGTTTTATTTAACCTTTAATTTTGTTATTACATGGGATGTCTGTATCGCTGGCAAGGGCAGCATTTGTTCACCTCACTGAATGCATTTTCCTGTGAGGTCATTCTTTCATGCAGTATACAGCCAAGTGCATTGGCTGTGGGTCTGTCGTCAGTCTTATGTCTGACCAGATAATAATGCTAGATGTCTTTAACAAAGGACATCAGTGAAATAGATGAACTTATTGACAAAATTCAGGTGAAGTTATGGTTGATATGAGTGAAATTGTTTTCCTTTCCAATTCCTGTCATTTGAGTTTAAGTTCTGACATCATCTGTGGTAGGATCTGAAACAGTATCATTATGTGACACAACCTGGGCCGCTGACTTAAATTTGTTGTGACATTAGGAATATGACAGTATGCCTCTCGTGGAGTTAATTTAGAGACAAGAACAATGCTGTGATCGAAATATTTGCAACTGAAATCGTGCTTCGACGAGAGCTGGAACCATATAGTCTGAATTTTATCAAGGTATAGATAATCATTTATTAAGCATTAACATTGATGTCAAGATGGCAACTGGGGGTATTATCGAGCTTGTAGTGGATAGGTTTGGTGACAGCCAGAATACCGAGACATAAATTAATTCAGGGAAAAAGGTACTTCGGGATTGTGAACAGTCTTGTTCTCAGATATTTGTGAGGCCAGGAGTGTGGGCGATTCTGAAATATGTGGGTAATGAATGGAATTTGCAGTTGAAACTAAAGACAACAGTTTCCGTCTTTGCCAATATAGAAAACAGAAATAACAATGAGGTTTGACATGGTTTATGGGATTAATAAATGGATAGAGATGGAGAGACTTACCAGGAACACCAACAATAGCAAGCATGGGATAGCAACCGCCTGAATAATCATCAGTACACCGGATATCCGATCGGATAATGTCGACCCAGACCAGGAAAACATAATAAGACCCCAGGATAAACTCCTGTCCATTGTTGCAGCATTCCAGTCTAATGTTCTCAGATTCTGGTCCATTAATGGAACATTCCAGACTATTCTCAGATGTTGATCTCTCCTCTTACTGTACCTGGAGCTGTTGGCCACTGTTAGTGTTGGATGTGATGCATCTGCTGCTGCAATGGGATAAATCATTGCAAGAAGCCCCTTACTAATAGAAGAGGGAAACCATCCAGTGAAACAATTAGAGTCGATCGAGACTGGTATCAACTACAGTCAATGAACAAACAGATCCAGTTAACTCCTTTCAGTATGGTTCCTTCAGATCATAATAAGAACAGGACTGGACTGGATGCTGACATTGCTGGCTATTGGTCACATCTCCCATCACCCATTGCTCTGGTGAAGTTCGTTGTGAGGAAGAATGATGGATGTTTTGTAATCGCAGGCTGGATGATACTGAAGTGCTGTCTGTTTGCAATGTTGTAACTGCCTGAACCTCCCACAACCACCCCCCAGAAAACACAACCTAGATGCTGTTACTGAGCCAATCTCTCCTCGACTAGATTACGCAAAGCCAATAGATTCTCAGTGGGCATATTTGCCCTGACAATACACAGCAAGTGTTGGTCTGTCTGGGTATTCCTTTCATTGCTCTGATAAGGCAATTTTGTATCTTCAATAAACAATGCGCTAAAGTATTTTTCAATTCAAACTCACACAACATCTTAATGCACTTGATTTGCTTCAAACCAGTAAGTTTTACATTTCTTTGAATTCAGTCCAAAGCCAAATGTGGCATGTTACAACGCCGGTCCCTTTAAAAGTTTATGTTGTCCTTGTTTATTTTCAGAGAGGGTTCTAAAAACCCAAGATTCCAATATATCTAAATTTTGAAAAGTCCATTGTGGCACCTTTGATTGTACCTACAGGTAATGCCTCAGGTAGACCACTTTCATTTCATTTAAAAACAAACTAGTGTAATCAAGAGGACATGGATGGGATGGGCAGATCATTTACGTTTGGGGGTTAGATGAGTCAGGGTCACTGTTGACTTTGGACGCTCTCTACCTCCTTCTGCCTTTCTGACCTCATAACCTGTAAGATTTTTGTGCCAGATTTACTCTTTTTCCTAAGAGGTTATTTGATTGCGATTGTTGCAAGTATTTTGGAACAGCATCCTTAAGTCAAACCCTATCGGTTGGATAGAATTAGTTATTCGGGTATTATATCTTCGGGTCGTGTCCTTCATTCCGTAATTTGGAAAATAAATATTGTTTGTTTAAAACTCGGCCGTCTGAACCAGGTAATTCCCTCCGGAAATATACACTATACACTAGCCTTCAATAAATAGCAAACCTATGGTCTGGGTTACCTGCTTAAAATGCGTTGAGGAGTTGGGCCTGGTCCATAACAATGTATAATAGCCTTGTTCATTAAAAGTCATGAATTAATGAGTAAGGGATGGAATGAATAGGATATTGGCTATGAGACAGGAAACGCTTCGGCCAGTGGCTGAGCAACGCTGAGGGGAGGACAGTAACATATTCTGGTCACGAGTATTCAACCATCACTCTTTCTGACAAATGGAATGAAATGCAATGCAGAGCAAGATAACAGATAATCTTTGGTACATGGAATGCTGAACGACAATGTGAGTAGAACAGGACAATTTTAAATGAGATATGTGGAATTGTATTTTATGTTTAGACTGTTTAATCACAGGTTATATAGGTTGAGAAGATTGTTTATAAATGGACGTGATATTCAGAATTAAAAACAGACACAGATAACAAAATATGTTAGATTACAGGGAGTTACAGCAGAGTAAGAGTGAGGACATAGCTCATTCCGAGATGGTACAGAGATGATGGGCTACGTGACCACCATCTTTGCTATAATTATTCTGAGAAACGTGCTGTAAACTTTCAAAGCCTAAGGGTATAAGCTTAATCAAAAAGCGCGCAGACGATGTCATAATTAATAATCTATTCCCAGTTTTCATCACGTGTAGCTCTCTCTAAAATACCTATTAAATCAAAATCAATTTGCTGTGATTCGTTCATTTATTTTCAGAACTTAAAGAAGCAGAAATGTAATACATATTGCACTCGCACAAAAAAATGGGAACAGGATTGGAGCATGATTTCCAAATATAACCTGGTTCAGCATCTAGCCCAATCAAGATAAGCAAAATATATAGATAGTGGAAATCTTAAACACAAACAAAATGGGGGAGAAATGCAGCAGATGACGCAGGATCTGGACGGAGAAACAAAGTTGACATATTGAGGCTTATACGAACCTGTTCTAAACAAGTCATGTGGGACTCAAAAAGCTAATTCTGTTTTTCTCTGCTCTGATACTGCCTGACCTGTGGGGTATCTCTCCAGCACTTTCAATTGGTGCAATGGCAGGAGACAGAGAGTAATGGTGGGCAGTTGCTTTTTGGACTGAAGTCTTGTGACCAACAGTGTTACACAGAGAGTGGTTCTGGGTTTTCATTTTTTGTCATTTATGTAAACTATTTGGATGAGAATATAGAAGGCATGTTCATAAGTTTGTGGATGACACCAAAACTGGTGGCACAGTGGACAGTGAAGGAGGTTTTCTGAGATTACAAAAGGATCTTGATCAAATGGGTCAATGTGCTGACAAATAGCAGATAGTGTTCAATCTGGATGAATGCGAGGTGCAGTCAATAGTGTGTGTTTGTTGCTGTCTGATGCACCAGGAATGGAATGATTTTATTCCCCGTCTCCTGGGTTCAGCGCATCAATACCCTTCATGATCTTTGAGAGGCCTTACCCTCTCCGTGGGTACCCTCTTAATGTTAATGTGGTGGCACAATATGTTTGGATTATCCTTAAACTTAACTGCCCAAACTATCCCATTTCTCCTTTTTCCTTTCCTGATTTCTCTCGAAATAATGGCCCACCATCTTCATCTTGATTAAGTCATCCAATTGAACAGAATTGTCTGTACCGAAAGTAACAATCTCTTTTATGATTTGTGGACATCAACAACTTTAGTCATCCACTGTTCCTTCATCTTACCAGCCTTACCCTTCACTCTAACAGGAACATAATGCCCCTCAACTCTCGTCGTCGCACTGTTGAATGCCTCCCATTTGTCAGGCGTTGTTTTACCTGCTAGCAGTCTCGTGCAACGAAAGTTGGTAAGTCCTTGTCCCATGCCATTAAAATTTATGGTACTCCAATTAAAAAGATAACACTGATGGAAGGCTTAATTGTTTTCTCTAAACATTTTGAAACTATACAGTTATGATTGCAAGATCCAAACTATTCACCCACATTTACTTCAGACAGATGCCCTGTACATTGCACAGAAGAAGGTCAAGTTTTGTTCCTTCTCTAATGGGATCATGCACATATTGATAAAGAAGTTTTTCTTGAATATATTTGACAAGTATGTCACCATCCAACCCTTTAAAACTATGGCAGTCCGAATCAATTTTTAAAAAAATTAAAATCCCTCATTATGACAACCTCATTAAGTGTACACATATCTGAAATCAACCTCCATTTTGTTTCTCAATTTCTTTCTTACTGTTGGAGAGCATATGGTACAATACCATCCACGTGTTCTTTCCTTTCTTATTTTTATAAATTTCTTCCAGTATATTTTCACTGGGACGATTTGTCACATCTAAGAAGAGACTCCCTACAGTATGGAAACAGGCCTCTCAGCCGAACAACTCCATACCGACTCTCCGAAAGAGTAACACACAAAGACACATTCCCCTCTCCTATATTTACGTCTGGCAAATGCACCTCACACTATGGGCAATTTAGCATGGCCAATTCAACTAACCAGCACAGCTTTGGATTGTAGGAGGAAACCCGCTCAGACATGGTGAGAATGTGCAAACTCCACATAGATAGGGGTCTGAGTTTGGGATCAAACCAGTGACCACTGATCCGCCATGCCACATGCCACGCCATGCGTGGGTTTCCTCCAGGTGCTCCGGTTTCCTCCCACAGTCCAAAAATGTCCAGGTCAGGTGTGTTGGCCATGCTAAATTGCCCATAGTGTTAGGTGCACAGTTAAATGTAGGGGAATGGGTCTGGGTGAGTTGCGCTTCGGCGGGTCGGTGGTCTTGTTGGGCCGAAGGGCCTGGTTCCACACTGCAACTAATCTAATCTAAACTAATCTAAACTAAGCATACCGTACAATCTCTTCAAAGTGATCTTTACTTTCTTATGATGACGGCATTGGCGCCACCTTGTGCTCCCGCGAGGAGGTCGAGCAATTCATCAACTTCACCAACACATTCTACACTGACCTTAAATTAACCTGGACCATCTCCGACACCTCCCTCCCCTTCCTGGACCTCTCCATCTCCATTATTGACAATCGACTTGACACTGACATTTCTTACAAACACACCGACTCCCACAGCTCCCTGGATTACACCTCTTCCCACCCTACCTCTTGCAAAAATGTCATCCTGTATTCCCAATTCCTCCGCCTCCACCGTATCTGTTCCCAAGAGGACCAGTTCCACCACAGAACACACCAGATGGCCTCCTTCTTTAGAGACCGCAAATTCCCTTCCCATGTGGTTAAAGAAGCCCTCCAACGCATCTCATCCACATCTCGCACCTCCGTCCTCAGACCACACCCCTCCAGCTGTAACAAGGACAGAACGCCCCTGGTGCTCACCTTCCACCCTACCAACCTTCGCATCAACCAAATCATCTGCTGACATTTCCGCCACCTCCAAAAAGACCCCACCACCAGGGATATATTTCCCTCCCCACCACTTTCCGCCTTCCGCAAATACCGTTCCCTCCGTGACTACCTGGTCAGGTCCACGCCCCCCCCCTATGTCCCACCCTCCCATCCTGGCACTTACCCCTGCCACTGCAGGAACTGTAAAACCTGCGCCCACACCTCCTCCCTCACCTCTATCAAAGGCCCTAAAGGAGCCTTCCACATCCAAAGTTTTACTTGCACATCCACCAATATCACTTATGGTATCCATTGATCCCGAAGTGGTCTCCTCTACATTGGGGAGACTGGGCACCTCCTAGCAGAGCGCTTTAGGGAACATCTCAGAAACACCTGCACCAATCAACCACACCGCCCCGTGGCCCAACTTTTCAACTCCCCCTCCCACTCTGCCGAGGACATGGAGGTCCTGGGCCTCCTTCACCGCCACTCCCTCACCACCAGACGACTGGAGGAAGAACGCCTCATCTTCCGCCTCGGAACACTTCAACCCCAGGGCATCAATGTGGACTTCAACAGTTTCCTCATTTCCCCTTAACACACCTCATCCGACTTTCAAACTTCCAGCTCAGCACTGTCCCCATGACTTGTCCGGACTTGTCCGACCTGCCTAGCTCCTTTTCCACGTATCCATTCCACCCTCTCCTACCTGACCTATCACCTTCATCTCCTCCCCCACTCACCCATTGTACTCTATGCTACACATTCCCACCCCCACCCTCCCCGAGCTTATCTCTCCACGATTCAGGCTCACTGCCTTTATTCCTGATGAGGGGATTTTGCCCAAAACGTCAATTTCGAAGCTCATTGGGTGCTGCCTGAACTGAAATGCTCTTCCAGCACCACTGACCCAGAATTGGGGAGGGATCAGTCAGGGAGGGGGAGATTGCAGTGTTGGATAGGGATCAGTCAGGGAGGGGCTGACTGCAGTGTTGGGTAGGGAACTGTCAGGGAGGGAGAGATTGCAGTGTTGGGTAGGGATCAGTCAACGAGGGTGGGTTGTAGTGTTATGTAGACATCAGTCAGGGAGGGGGTGATTGCAGTGTTGGATAGGGATCAGACAGGGAGGGGGTTATTGCAGTGTTGGGTAGGGATTAGTCAGGGAAGGGGTGAGTGCAGTGTTGGGTAGAGATCAGTCAGGGACGGGGTGATTTCAGTGTTGGGTAAGGATCAGTCAGAGAGGGGGAGATTGCAGTGTTGGGTAGGGGATAGTCAAGGAGGGCGTGATTGCAGTGTTGGGTAGGGATCAGCCAGGTAGGGGGAGGTTGCAGTGTTGGGTAGAGATCAGTTAGGGAGGGGGAGATTGCAGTGTTGTGTAGGGATTAATCTGGGAGGGTGTGATTACAGTTTTGGATCGGTTTCGGACATAGATGTGGTGATTGCAGTATTGTATGGGATTTAGTCAGGGAAGGCATGATTGCAGTGTTGGGTTGGGGTCAGTCAGGGAGGGAGCAATTGCTGTATTGGGGAGGGATCAGTCATGGAGGAGGTGATGCAGTGTTGGGTAGGGATAGGTCAGTGAGGAGGAGATTGTAGTGTTGGATCGGGATCAGTCAGGGAAGGGGTGATTACAGTGTTGGGTATGGATGAGTCAGGGAAGGGGTGGATGGCAGTGTTGTATTGGGATCATTCAGTGAGGGGATGATTGCAGTGTTGTGTCGGAATCAGTCAGGGAGGGGGATATTGCAGTGTTAGGTAAGGATCAGTCAGGGAGGGGGTGATTGCAGTGTTGTGTAGTGATCAGGCAGGGAGGGGGAGATTGCAGTGGTTGGCAGGGATCAGGCAGGGAGGGGGATTTTGCAGTGTTGAGTAGGGATCAGTCGGGGGGAGGGGTGACTGCAGTTTCGGTGAATCTGTGTTTTTGGTGACAGTACAGATGGATGTACAGTCTGTATCTGGAACTGTAACCAACGAATCCACATTGTTCCATAATCAGCAGAGTGTATGTTTGCTGCAAGATAGAAAATGCTTTTTGAATTTAAGCACAGCAACACCTGCCATCTGAGAGAGGAGCGGTTCCAAAATAGATACATGGTCCAATCCTTGAGGTTTGGCTGCTCTTTTGACCACAATTCCAATTTACCCAATTAGTTTAAATTATGCCCAGGATACCAGAAAACAATAGCATTTGGTTTGATTGTTTTGACACCTTGAAACTGATTCTAAGAGTTTATTGAGTCGTGGGTGTTATATAAACCTGGTATTTTGAAAGTATGAGGGAGAGCAACTGCCATCGAATAGCGAGCAACTGCTGCCGAGACGGAGAGCTAAATGGCCATCTCGCATCTTCCTCTCAAAGAAATTAGAAAACAATTACTACCAATGGTATATTTTCATGTAAAACCTTCTCACTTTAAAAAAAAGAAACAAGATGGCCCAGCGAGATCAGCAGCCAGAGGAGTGAATTCAGAGGAACATGTTTGGTCTTGAGATTAAGTTAATGCAATGCTTAATAAGTGTCAAGTTTAATAATTGGAACAGTGTACTTTTGTGGAGTTGGAGTCAGATAATAAGTAGGTAAAAGAAGGGGACTTGGATTTGTGAACAGTTGTTGTTTAGTGTTCACTATTAAAGTTAATAAAATAATTATAATTTTCTTAATGTATTGGAATTTTAGAGTTCTCTGCCCCTATTACTTTAACAGATTACAGAGTGAACCAAGACTCTCTGGGTGTTTGGTTTAATTAACAGAGAGGTTCGACCTCTGCGTCGTAATCAATGGCAGGAAATTTCTGCTGAGACTGCAATGGATCAGCAGCCCAAAGAGACTGGAAGCTTGATGCTGAAAAATAGAGGCCAGCCATTCCTTTGGTGAGTGGGTTCTAATAATATCATTATTAGAACCTGCCATGATTTCTCACTTCAAAACAGCTCAAAGAAAGCAATTTGGGACATTAGTATAGGGTTGGTTGACATGGAATACTTACAGATTATCTCTTTTGTTTAACTGTATCAGAACCCGCTGAAGAATTTGCTTTTTAATGGACACTTAGAGGGTACCAAGCTGATAGGACTTACCCAGTAGGAAATTCCACTTTCCTGGACAATTCCTTTGGATTATGCTAGGATTATGGGGAATCTGCCGGTTCCCAGCTCAACCCTGTCTCTACACTGGGATAAGGACTCTCTGTAGGATGTGATGGAATATGCTCCACTTGCCTGTATGAGTGCAACTCCAATAAACACTCAAGAAACTTGACACCATCCAGGACAAAGCAACCTGCTTGATTGGCACCCCACCCACAAATATCCACTCCCTCCACCAAAGATGCTCAGTAGCAGCAGTGTGGACCACCTACAAATTCAGTGCAGATATTCACCAAAGATCCTCAGACAGCACCTTCCAAACCTACAGCAAACCCTGGACAATGGCAACAAATACATGGGAATACCACCTTTTGCAAATTGCCTTCCAAGATTCTCACCATCTTGAAGTGGAAATATATCCCTGTGTCAAATTCCTGGAATTCCTTCCCTAACAACGTTATGGGTTGACCTACATGGACAGTAGCGGTTCAAGAAGGCAGTTCACCACCAACTTCTCAAGGGGCACCTCGGGATGGGTAATAAATGCTGGGCCTGGGCAGTGACGCCAACGTCCCATGAATGAATTTGGAAAATTGTTTCATGTCTGGAACAACAGACCCTCCTGTGGCTTCACTAAGGAGTTTTATATATTCATTGTGCAAGGAATTTGTGTAACTCACTACTTTGCTGTGTTAGTGATCTTCACTCTGAACCGAGATAATGTTGCTGCATAAATAAACTTGTTTGTGCAACAACTTAGGGTCTGCAGCATATAACCAAGTTTTGTGAAGTTATGCAGGAAAAGCGAGTAATCTTCAGGATGGACTCCTTGAGTAACATAATGTAAGAAACTTAAAGCATAGATGAACAACAGGAGGATGAAGCTCCAAGAGATGGTGAGGAGCAAAATCACAGACTTCCTCCTGCTCTCCATCCCTGGGTCTCTGTGCTGTAAATACTGCACAAAATGTAGTTTTGTTGCCCACCGTCATTACTACTGGGACACCCTGTGCAGTATCTGCAGGAACAGGATGAGGGAGGAGTTCAGACAGGCCAGCCAAGGGAAAGCCCCATGGCATATTTGTGACAAACAGTGTAAACATTTATTCCAGGAGAAGACCCACCCCAATATCTCTCACTGTCAGTTTAAATTACATTCCCTATAATATAGAAACAGGCTCTTCGGCCCATCAAGTCCACACTGGCCCTCTGAAAAGGAACCCACTCAGACCCATTTCCCTACCCTATATTTACCCCTGACCAAGCACCTAGCACTGTGGGCAATTTAGCATGGCCAATTCACCTAACCTGCACATCTTTGGCCTGTGGGTGGAAACCCATGCAGACACGGGGAGAATATGGAAACTCCACACAGACAGTTGCCCGAGGCTGGAAATGAACCCGTGTTCCTGGTGCTGTGAGGCAGCAATGCTGACCACTGAGCCACCATCCACCCCAATTACAGCAGCTCACTAAGGTCTGGTTTAATGGCAACTGCAAGGGCACTCTCAGTGCTCGGGATTCCAATTATCCCAAGTGACGAAGTTAGGATGATGTCCAAATTAACGGAATTATATTAAAAAATGTATTTAGATGGCTTATCATATCTTCCTCCCACATAATGTGGAGATAGAGGGGACATTGACAGGGACCACTCTTAAGTAAATGTGAAAGAGAAGGCCATGCCATCACATGCCCATAGCCTGTCATCCATGAATTCGGCTCCTCTCACATCAAGCTGTGGTCCTAACTGCACTCACCATGATATATCTCGGGATACCGGTGGTTGTGATTGTAGTTTGGAAAAGGCACCTATCCCCACACATGGGTATGATCCTGATGAATACAGACCAGGGGCGATAAGGTAGAGGGAACCTCCAGGGTTATCACTTTATTCTTATCCATTGATGGGATGTGGGCATCACTGGCTGGGCCAGTGTTTATTACTCGTCCCTACTTGCCCTTTGGGAAGGATGAAGAATGACAATAAGAGTGACATCAGTGATACCTCCATTGTTGGAAGCCCATCTTGTTCACTCAGTCCCCTTCCTCCAGGAAAGCCCTTCATGTGCCCCTGGAAACTGGGCCATTAGGGATGGGGAATAAATGCTGACCTCGGCAGTAATGCACACATTCAGTCTGTATGAAGAATCACATTTCAATCAGTGAGTGAAATGCTCTTGTTTAAAGAGGGCAGCTCCTACTCTAGAGAACAGAAGACCAGCTCTGAGATATATTTTCACACATGGAATAAACTGGCTCGATACAGCATTGGTTGAAATTATTTGTGATCTCGTGATGGGGCTCGCGGTATTTGTGTGGGCAGCATTATTGCTGAGAGATCCCAGGTTCTGTTTTTTTGTTACTTCATTATGATATACTAAACAGCAACGCCCCTTCATAATTGGGATCAAACTTGTTATTGTAATGAATTTGTTCATTGCCAGAGTTTTGACACAAAGCTGAGCAATGCTGTCGTGTCAGTCTCCCAAAGGAGCTTTCAGACAGTATAAGGCAGCATCTCTGGGAATGCATCAGCCCAGAGTTTCAACCAAGGAGCTTGTCAGCTGCCTGAAGGGACAGACCACCTCACATGGAAACATGCATCGACCAACTCAGCAGGTGGAGAAGGTGTCCTACACCATCCTTGTTATTATTGGTGTTCCTGGAGTGGCATAAAGGCATTTTGGACTTACTTTAATCTGCTGCTGATCTGCTCTCTGGTTTTACCTTTTGAACAACAACGTCACCGTCTCATTGACTGGTCAGCCATATCCAGACCCCAGAACAGTGATAACAATCCAGTGAGCAGCGTTCATAGTACAATTTTCCATTGACAGAGACTCCCAAAGTCACTGCTGCTGCAGAATGTCCTGCCTTCAGTATTCTCTCATCTGTTCTGGTTTCGTATATTCTGAAGGAATGAAGAGAGATCATGCAACTTAGTTCTGAAGAAGGGTCTCCGGACTTGAAACATTTACTCTACTTTCTCTCTCACAGATGCTTGCCAGACCTGCTGAACAATTTCTGTTTTTTGATATACAAACGAAGCCTGTGTTCACAAGGATCTTGAAGGTTAAGGGCTGATCTGAGTGAAGTCCTCCAAGACATTAACAGAAAAAGATAAATGATTTCCATTGGCTGGCAATTCTCTACCGAGGGGGCACAGTCTGAGAATGAGAGCCAGAGGGTTCAGGAGGAATGTTAGGATGCACATCTACACACAAAGGATGGGAGAGGTTTGGAACTCTCTTCCACAAACGACAGTGGATACTGGAACTGTTAGTCAGTTTAAATGAGGAAGTTTTTTTTTAACAAAGGAACTGAAGGATACACGTATTTTGATTTGTGAAGCGACATCCATCTACCATGCCACCCAGAAATGTTCTCGTTCTCACAGTCTCAGGTTAAAGAATTCAAGTCTTGACAGATTGCCCTCCTGATCTCTGTACGTTGAGGTGTTTGTCATGTGCAGATGTGTAGATTTAGAGTGTAAATATCACCACAGTGCAAACACGCCCTTGTTGTTACTAAGGGAGCCCTAAATGCTCTGTTATACTGCGCTTAGTCATAGAGATGTACAGCATGGAAACAAACCCTTTGGTCCACCTCATTCATGCCAACCAGATATCCTAACCTAATCTAGTCTCTATTGCCAGCACCTGGCCTGTATGCCTATAAACTTTACTATTCATATACCCGTCCAGATGCCTTTTAAATGCTGTAATTGTACCAATCTCCACTACTTCCTCTGGTAGCTCATTCCATACACACACCATCCTCTATGTGAAAAAGTTGTCTCCTTTGGTCCATTTTATATCTTTCCCTCTTACTCTAAGCCTATGCCCTCCAATTTGGGACTCTCTCACCCCAGGAAAAGACTTCGTTCGATCCATGCCCCTCGTGATTTTATGAAACTTGAGCAGTCTCCAACACTCCAGGGAAAACAGCCCCAGACTATTTCAGCCTCTCCCTATAGCTCAAATCCTCCACCCTGGCAATAGCTTTGTTAATATTATCTGAACCCTTTCAAGGTTCACAACATTCTTCGTTTGGAAGGAGACCAGAATTGCACGTGGCCTAACCAATGTCCTGTACAGCCACAACATGACCTCCTAATTCCGATACTCAATCATCTGACCAATGAAGGAAAGCATGCCAAATGTCTTCTTCATTATCCTATCTGCCTGCAACTCTACTTACAAAGAACTATGAACTTGCACTCCAATGTCTCTTTGTTCAGCAACACACCCTTACCTTTAAGTGGAAATGACGTGCTCTGATTTGCTTTTCCAAAATGCAGTACCTCGTATTTATCTAAACTAAACTCCAACAGCCACTGCTCGGCCCATTGGCCCCTTTGATCAAGATCCCATTGTACTCTGAGGAAACTTTCTTCACTGTCCACTGCACCCCCAATTTTGTTGCCACCTGCAAACTTACCTCCTATGTTTGCATCCAAATCATGTATATAAATGATGAAAAGTAGTGGACTCAGCACCGATCCTTGGAGCACACCACTGGGCATAGGCCTCCAGTCTGAAAAGCAACCTTACACCACTACCTCTTGCCTTCGAGACAATTCAAATGGCTAATTCTCCCTGTATTCCATATGATGTAACCTTGCTTACCAGTATTCCATGGGGAACCTTGTCAAGCACCTTACAGAAGTCCATACGGATCCCGTTCACCGCTCTGCCCTCATCAATCCTCTTTGTTACTTCTTCAAAAAAATCAGTCAAGTTCGTGTGACATGATTTCCCACAGAAAAAAACCATTGCTACTTTAAAATTAATCAAATTTTGGTCACGGAAGAATGGGGACCACACAACAATCAACAGACTGGAGGGTTCCCTCCCAGTTCGGGAACACTTCAGTGGTCCAGGACATTCAGCCTCAGACCTTCGGGTGACCATCCTCCAAGGTGGACTTCGGGACAGGCAGCAGAGGAAAGTGGCCGAGCAGAGGCTGATAGCTAAGTTCGGTACCCATAGGGAAGGCCTCAACTGGGACCTTGGGTTCATGTCACATTACAGGTGATCACCAGTGCACTACACCCAGACACAGGTATTCCTACACACACACCCTCACATGCACACGGACACACGTACACACAGACGCACACACAGACACCCACACACACCCTTATAGACACACATACTCCCAAACATGCACCCCCTCACAGACTTAAGACGCTCTGCACTCACTACACACACACACACACACACACACTTTCTCACACTCACAACCCCCACCCCAGACAGACACACACACAAAGACCCACATGCACACATATACTACATGTAGTTTGTTCAAAAGCTGCATACATTCATGTAGAACTCTGAGCTCAAAAATGTATGAATTTATGGAAAACTGTTATCTCACTTTTTAGATTAGAATCAATCTAAACATCAAGTCATAGACAGAGAACACAGGGGCTAACACCTTCAACATATTGTCTAGATATCACCATTGTTAACAGCTAACCCGAGAATGCAACTTTAAACAAAAGGGTTTTGTGATTTACACATGAAAGAAGTGAAACTATCACTGTATTCTAACAGATGAAAGGCTTAACAGACAATCAATTTTTAAATGTATAATTTCAGTTAGATCACACTGTAAATTTTTGCTATAAATTCTGTGTTACGATCGAGCCCTCCACTATCACCTGATGAAGGAGCGTCGCTCCGAAAGCTAGTGTGCTTCCAATTAAACCTGTTAGACTATAACGTGGTATTGTGTGATTTTTAACTTGGTACACCCCAGTCCAACACCGGCATCTCCGAATCTTAACCAAACAAAGTTGCCTTCTTTAAGACTTAAGAAATCAAGTGTCTTCCGGCTCTTGTCTCAATTTTAATGTTTCTTACAAGGAGTCACCCATGAAGGAAGCGTTGCTGCAGCTGTTCCCAGTTTTACTGAGATCACAGCTGGAGGACTGTATCGGGCTTTTTAAAATCTCTTTACCTCAGAATGAATTTAATTACGCGAGAAGGTGTATGGACATAGCTCACTCAGTTGATTCCTGGGATGACCAGTTCATCCCACGTGGAAATGTTGCGCTGTTTGGATGTATACCATTTGAAGTTCAGCAGAAATAGGCATGATCATATTGAGACATAACTGACCCTGAGAGGACTTCACAGGCTGGATGCTGAGAGGATGGATCCCCGCGTGTGGGTGTGTCGAACTCGGGGAACTGGAGAATGTTTGAAAATGTGGCCTCTTCCATTTCAGACTAAGATAAGGATGGATCTGATAATGTGTTGCCCAGAGAGCAGTGAAGGCTGAATTTGATAGATATTTGATCAACTAGACAGCCAGTGCTTATGTGGGTCAGGTTTGTTGTGGTTGAATGGTCTACGTCTGTTCTGATTTGTTGTGCATCATGTCACAAATAGGAGGTGATTTGGTCCAAGGACAATCGCTTTAAATGTAAGGGTGCTCCCATTTCAGATTGAGATGCGGATGCTCCTTTGTTCTGAGGGATGTGCTAACTGTGGCATTCTCATCTGCATGGAGCAGTGAAGATATTCAAGGCTGAGCTCAGTAGCTCCTTGATGGTCGAGGAAGCCCATGTTTATTGGGAACAGAGATGGACAGGGAGTTCAGCCACAGTCAGATCAGCTCTGATCTGTCTGAATGGTGTATCAGAGACCGAATGGCCAACTGGAGCTCATACCTCCCGTGTAATGTCACACAACACGTCTCTGACAGAATTCCTCATGGCTATTACTGAGGCACAGGAATAAACCATTCAGCCCCTCTAAAGAGTTGCAGAGAATCCTGTATTCAGCACTTAGAACGTACTGCACAGTGTACCAAGGAGATGATTTAACTCTTTTAAACAACTCCTCCTCATCTGAACAGATTCTGTGTATGCGTAGGGCTTGTCCATAGGGTCTGGCTGTTTTAATATGTTTTGGGTGGAAGCTGGAGAAGTGTAGCATTGTGAGGTTATCTGTGGGTTTGCAGTAGAGTGAGGTGCCCATCCTTGATGGAGATACATGTGTCCAAAATGAGACAGTAGAGAGTAGTCCATTGTGAGTGTGATGATGGGATGAAATTTGTTGATATCACTGTGTAGTTTTATCAGTGACTCCTCGCCATGGGTCCAGAGGAAGAAAATGTCGTTGATGTACCTGGTGTATAGTGTTGGTTGGAGGTCCTGCTTAAAGAAGAAGTCTTGTTCAGACATGTGCCTAAAGATGTTGGCATATTGGGGTGCAACTTTGGTCCCCGTGGTTGAACCATGTGTCTGGATGAAGAACCTGTTGTCAAAGGTGAAGACATTGTAATTGAGGATAAAGCGGATGAGTTGTAGGACGGTTGTTGGAAATTGGCAATTGTTGCTCGTCTTTAAAGAACTCCCAAACCTCAAACAGGTGAAGGGGTAAATGTAGGGGAATGGGTCGGTGTGGACTTGTTTGGCCGTAGGGCCTGTTTCCACACTGTAAGTAATCTAATCTAATCTAAACTATCGAGGAAACAGAGAGTAATGAATAACGAACAGTACAGCACAGGAACAGGCCCTTCAGCCCACCAAGACTGTGCTCACACTTGATGCCTTTCCAAATGAAAAACCATTTATCTTTTCATGGTCCACATCCCTTGATTCCCTACCTATCCAAGAAATTGCTATTGTATCCACCTCCACCATTACCTTTTGAAAGCACATTTCAGGTACTTATCACCATCGGTGTAAAAAAGCTGTCTCACATTTCCTTTAAACTTTCCCTTCTTACCTTAAAACTATGTCCCCTTGTTATTGAGATGAGTATCCTGGGAAAAAAGGCTCTGACTATCCACAGTAATAGCCTGGGGCTCTGATTGCAAGTGTAGTGATATTATCACAATCCCACTGACTCTCCTGAAGTCAGCACCTTTCAGGGAGAACACACAATATTTCTGGTCAAAGTTTGTGAGAAGATTTGTAGCTCGGATGATCGTTGTTGTGGTTCTGTTCGCCGAGCTGGGAATTTGTGTTGCAGACGTTTCGTCCCCTGTCTAGGTGACATCCTCAGTGCTTGGGAGTCTCCTATGATGCGCTTCTGTGATGTTTCCTCCGGCATTTATAGTGGTTTGAATCTGCCGCTTGCGGTTGTCAGTATAACTACTGTTATAGGACAAGCCAAAAAGAGAACAGACAAGGAATACCTAGAGGTATGGCACTCATCCACAGATTCAATCAATAAGCACATCGACCTGGACCCAATTTACCGGCCACTGCAACGGACAGCTGGATCTGACAACCGGAAGCAGCAAATTCAAACCACTACAAATGCCGGAGGAAAGATCACAGAAGTGTTTCACAGGAGGCCCCCAAGCACTGAGGATGTCACCGAGACAGGGGACGAAACGTCTGTAACACAAATTCCCAACTCGCCGAACAGAACCATTTCTGGTATAATTATTTGTGGCAGGAAGAGAATAGAAACAGTTGAATCTGGATATAACAAAGGTGCAGATGATGGTTTATTCAGCAGGTAGACTGAGACAAAATGGTAGACCTGAGATATTGCGGAGTTGATAGTGAACAGGATTGATGCTGGAGAGAATATGGAAATAGATATCAGCTTAGAGCCGAAGTACATATTGGAGTTATACGCAGTTTGATTCCACTTCAGATATTGGCTTTAAAATTGCTTGGTTAGGAATGGAGTTTGTGAACAGAAGTCATGGCAACAACTTCCTTTTTTCAGTATTTAAATTATGAGGACAGTAAGTTAGTTCAACAAAGATTATTGAATTCATAGTCAGATAGAAAGACTTACCAGGAATAATAGTGAGGAGATGATAGAAATCAGCTTGAATCAGCCAAAGCACACTTACGGTCCACCCAATCTTGAGGAAGATTGTGAAGACCCAAATGTAAACCCCTGGTCAGTTTTGGAACATTCCAGTCTATTGTTCTCATATTCTGGTCCATTGTTGGAACACTCCAGTGCATTGTTCTCAGACTCTGATCTCTTCTCTCCCTCACTCTTGAACTGTTGTTCCTGGGTAGTGCTGCAAGTGAAGTTCCTACTGATACTATGTGATAATATTGTAAGACCCCCTTATTCATAGGAAGTAAACCTTTTAGTGAAATAATTTGATGCATGGAGACTGACATTAACTACAATCACTGAACGAGCAGGTTCACTTAACCCCATTCAAACCAATTTGTTTTATACCATGGTAAATTAATACATTTGATCAGTCTGGATGGGATGTCTGAGTGTTTCTGAGGAATAGACACAACAGCAAAGTGATTGATCTTAACTATTTAATGCTCCATAGATATGGACAAATTGTCAGAGGACTGAAGAGTTTTCAATTATCATCTCTTTTCATAAAAGAAGAGACAAACCCTGTAATAAAGAACAACCAATATAATATAATTAAAATATTGAGGAGACTTCTAGAGTCCACCATTTGGGGAGAATAATCTGTTCCTCAGAAACATTGGATTTACACAAAGCAACTAGAATAGAGACGCAAATGGAAAACACATGTATCGACAAGAAAGATCAGTTTATTAAGCTCGTAGCAGAGCAGATCAATGAAGGTGGTGCTGTAGATTTTCTCAACTAAAATACAATCAAGGGTCATTGTCGTGGAAATAAAATCTACTCAACTATTAGCAGGAGCAAAGAAATGTCTTTATTTTGAATCCTGCAGGATTGACTCACTACGCTACGCCAGATGCCTTAATACAAAGAGCACTGAAACATTGTTCAGATGCTTGCCATATAGTGTTCCTTATCACACTCTCAAGGCAACTCCCTGGTCTTTCAGACATAATGGTTCTTCAGCCTTCGCTGAGTTCGACTATCGCAAGGTCAAGTAGAATGTATACAGAATTCACACAG
Organism: Chiloscyllium punctatum; assembly: GCF_047496795.1. Taxonomy (NCBI): domain Eukaryota; kingdom Metazoa; phylum Chordata; class Chondrichthyes; order Orectolobiformes; family Hemiscylliidae; genus Chiloscyllium; species Chiloscyllium punctatum. The sequence goes on along the minus strand of NW_027309832.1, from coordinate 634,781 downwards.
AGTTAAGCTGACTGCAACCCTTCATCAAAGCATCGTTTACAAAGATCAGTACAGCATTGAATTAAAGAAAAGCATTCTCTTTAAATTTCGCAGCAAATGGATAATTAATTTCACAGTAAATAGATAATTTCCCATTTCATTTTCCCCCTTTTTGTCGTTTTATGATATCAAGCCCAACTACAGCAACAACTACAAAGAAATACAGAGCCGTAATAGTTATACATCAAAAAAAGTTTAGGAAACACCAGGCCTTTCCTCAGATACCACCTACCCGAAACACAGCTTTGTGGTGGTACCTTCCCTTGCTCTGGTGTGCCCTGTACACAGCCCATGTGTGAGCTGCGGCAGCTCCATAACCGTATGAGGCTTCTAATCACTACTTGCACTTAATTGGTTCTGGTGCTGTCCGATATCTCCTCAGGTCCAGCTACACGCCTGGAATGGCTGGTGTGTATCCACTTGGTTTTCTGCGAGCTTAACTACTGTCTGTGTTGTGAGGAGCACTTGAAATGGTCCAAGCCACCTCTTCGCCGTACACATGTCAATCTGTTCAGTTGGCAGCTGCTGGGCTGCCGTTCTTGCTGCTGAGTCTGCCCTCGCATTGCCTTGGGAAATAAGATCATTATTTTTTGTGTGAGCTTCACACTTACACACAGCGATTGATTTAGGCAACAGGACTGCTTCCAGGAGGTCGGAAATCAGGTCGCAGTGTGTGATGGGCTTTCCGCTGGAGGTCAAGAATCCCCTGTGTTTCCACAGGGTTCCAAAATCATGTACAACCCCAAAGGCATATCTGCTATCGGTGTAAATATTCACTGTCCTTCCCTCAGCTAACTTACAGGCCTCAGTCAAGGCAGTTAGCTCCGCTGCTGGCACTGACAGATGAGAAGGGAGTGATCCCACTTTGACTACCTCGTACATAGTCACTGCATCATACCCAACACAATTCTGGCCTGTCCCCTTGCTCCTGAATGCTGACCCATCCACAAAAAACTCCATATCTGGATTCTGACATGGTCAATCCTGCAAATCTGGTCTGGGGCTGCAAATTTCATTAGTTACAGGAACACAATCGTGTGGGTCTCTGTCTCCTTCTGTGGGGAGAAGGCTAGCAGGGTTAAGGGCGTTACATCGCTTTATTGTAATGTTAGGCGTCTCCAATAACACAGTATTGTATCGGAGCCAACGTGCTGCTGAAATGTGTGCGGTCGTTTGCTCGGAAAGCAGTCAGGATCCTGCATGTGGGACCAGAAGGGTTAATTCACCACAGCCGACTATATCCCTGGATGCTCCAACAGCCTTTTCAGCTGCGTCCACAGCTCACAGGCATTGAGACAATCCTGCTGCTACAGGGTCAAGTTTAGCTGAAAAATATGCTCCCGGCCTCAATCTTCCCCAATGATCCTGGAACAGCACAGATGTCATGCAGCCACGCTAATCATCCACAGTTTGTACAAAAGGCTGGTTTGGGTTCGGAATCCCCAGGGTAGGTGTAGTTTGGAGCGCCCCTTTTTAATTCAGCAAAGGCACTCTCGGCCTCTGGGGTCCACTGTAATGGACTCCGGTTCTGCAACCCTTTTCCATGGGCTATGTCACTTAGGGAGCCTCAAGGGTTGTGTAATGTGCGATAAACATCCTACAGTAGGAGCATATACCCAAAAAGGAGAGCAATTGTCTCTTCGTATGAGGCTTTGGAATTTTCTGGATTGCTTGACCTCTAACTTGACCAATTGCCTTCCCTTGTTCAGATATTAGGTGACCTATGAACTTCACCTGTTGTTGCATAAATTGTAGCTTTGTGAGACTGCCTTTGTGCCCTTCCCGCGTTCGATGGCAGAGCAACGGAAGGGTCTACTTCTCCCATTGTTCCTTTGTTGGTGTCGCAGTCAAGCAATCATCTACATCCTGCAGCAGCACTGACCCCGGGGTTGGAACAAGAGTCTCCAGACTCCTGTGTAGAGCCCCATTATATATGGTGGGAGACTCACAGTAACCTCACGTGAAGGTATATGATTTCCCTTTGAATGAAAAAGCGAGCCAGAATTGACTCTCTGGGTGTACCGGTACACTAAAGGAGGCATTTGTTAAATCCACAACAGGGAACCATTTCCTGTCCGGTGGAATTTGAGCCAATATAGTATAGGGATTGTGAATGTTTGGGGCACGAGGAACAACAGCGTCATTGACAGCAGGTCTTGAACAAATCTCCATTCCTCCGGTTCACCGGGACTGTTTGTCTTTTTGAACGGATAAATGGGGGTTCTCACCGGTGAGTTTACACAAAGGATTATCACTCCAGCTTTTAGGAGGGATTCAAAGACTGGAGTAATTCCTTCTTTGCCTTCGGGTTTTAACAGGTATTGTGCTCTACAAGGACGATACTCAGACTTCGGGGTTATCCTTATGGGCTCACAGCCCCATATGAGTCCCATATAATGTTTGCCCTTTGTCCACAACTCAGTAGGGACCATTTTTAATCTTGGGTTTGAGACTTCAATCTTAGGGAAATGCCAGGCTATCTCCCTAGGCTTCTCAGGGCTAGCGGGCCTTACCTGGACTGTCCTCTCTGCCTGAGTTAGCCAGTTTAATTTATTCTTATATGTCCGCATATCTGCATTTAACCAGATACCCACATCATCCCTGAAGACCCAACCTTTCATTCTTTGTGCCTTTAGCACCCATGCTCCTAAATCCTACCACCTGTCACTAGACGCCTTCACCAGTGACACGTGAGACCAGAACCTTCCACATCAACAAGATAGGGTCTACTTGCCGTCGCAGATACATTAGATAAGTTCCAAAAAAATTCACACAATAACAACTGATCTGGTTTCACAAATCTCCTGAACCAATCCTTCTCATATGGTTCGTCAGGGCCACCGTTATGTATGTGTGCTGTGCAGTGCAGCATGTCTCCAGCAAGAAAATTGGTGTTAAATAGGATTAATATAATTACTTGCTTCCAGGGCGAGGGAATTGCTCACTGAACTTATCGCTCTCTGTATTAATAGCCACTCATAGACATACATCAGGGGTCGTAGGTCATATTTTACAGCCCGCACTGGGTAAATCGTTTCTTTGAATTATCTACAAGCCCGTCGGAGTACTGATCAAATCCAATCCCAGTCTCTGTATGAGATCCCAGCCCATCAAATTTAAAGGAGAATTGGAATGTTTCCCTTTTACTAGAGGTGCAGAAATCTCTCCCGCATCATGACTCCTGATGCACCCATTGTGTTCAGGAACCATTCACTCATCTTTATTTGTGTCGATTGTCTAAACGGGCCTAATGTAAGGATTGAGTATGTGGCCCTGTATCTACCAAAAAGGTAACTGATGTACTTTCACATAAAACATAGAGGTGGGCATTGACTTATACACATCATTGTGATATTGGACATACCATCCACACTTTGCAATCTCAGTGCTGAATATTGAGGTGTGATATGTCTCAGTGTGTGAAAGGTTAGTAGAAGAGATTAGCATAAGCGAGTCTTCGTTGCCAAGCATAAAGGAAAGAGGCTTACCTGTACCTTGTGGGCTGCTCACCCCCACCTCAGCCTTCCCCTGTTAGTCACCCTCAAGTCCCACCTTCAGGGCGGAGTGAGGCTGTCTGTGTGGGCACCGTCTCACCCAGTGGTCCATTACTCTGCAAACAAATCACCCACCAGATCTCCCTCTATCAGTGCCTCTTTTGTGACCTCTTCCTCTTCAGTGACCTCCCCCTCTGCCTCTCTCTCTTCCTGCAGCACCTCCCTCCAACAGCTGGGTGACCATTTGCATCAGAGTAAGCTGAGCTTTATGTGTTTGCTGTTCCATCTTTAGTTTCTGATTATCCTTCTCTTGGGTAAGCCATATTTCAGCATGTATTGCATGTTGTTCTATCAAATTCAGCTTTCCCGTGTCCCAGGTCTTTTACCTTTTTCACTATTTCTTCCTTCTTTCCATTGATGAAGCTGTTCCTCAGGTGTGCCTCATACAGTGTGGTTTCTGCCGTCGTTATGTCCTCATCTCGTCTCAGTGCACTATGGGTGTTATGGACTTCAGTGAGGTGCGTAAGGTACTCGGACACTCTCTCACATTCCCATTGTTTTCACATTGCTGTTTTGGTCATGTCCATTCGCAATGGGAATGCCTCCCTACAGGCGGTTGCCAGCGCTGCAACAAAAGCATTAAAGTCTCCCTTCTCTTCCACTTGCGGGTTGGCTGCTCTTGCATGGACGTTTGCAGCTGGCCAGTTATACTTGTGTTTGGTGACATTGGCACCTAGTTTTCATCCCAGGAGACCTCTCATCTCTTGTGACGTGGGACGGAACTCAGTACAGAACTTTGTCACTTCTTATTAGCTCCAACCTCGTGTGGGTCAGGCAACTGCCCACAGGCACCTTCCAGATCCGTCATGGTCCATGGCTGGTGGGCCAACACTGGGCACCCTTCTGGACCTGCAACTTCACCCATTGGGGCTTGCAGAACGACCTGGTAAGATGATTGTACACCAGTACACTCACCGTGAGACTCTTCATCCGTCGGGGGGTGATCATGGACAGGCCTTGGATGCCTTTCCACCTTGGAGTGGTCGTCCTTCTTTTGGCCTTCTTCCTTCGGTCTGTTGTGGGTATGGTGTGCTCTCGGTGATCTAGCAGGCCCTGAGATGGTGGTCGCTGACGTGGAACTTTCACCAGGCAGATCCCGTAGGGGGGGCTGCAGGTCTCGGAGGGCAGTCATCAAGGTCAGGGTCTGAAACAGATTTAAGACACTGTACAGCTTCGTTAGGTTGTTTCCCACATGGGCACTGGTGGATGTACGTGCATTTGATATATCCTTTACTTGAGAATTCCTTTCTCTGATATCAGCCTCAGCCTTCCACATACAAGAAGCACTCCAATTCATAGCTTCGATCTTTCCGTCCCTTTTCTCCTTCTCTCTCTCTTCCTACTTCAACCTTAATATTTCCAGCTGTTTTTTTTACTAAAACTTCCTCCCTCCGGAAAACCACATTCCTTAATCCACAATTCTAACTGCTTTACACATTCTGGGCGTTACTTATTTAGCATGTATTGTAATTTTGGTTGGCCATTCCAAATTTTGTGTGGACTCCCCCTTTGTTTGCTCTTGCTGGAGCCCATTTTTAATTTTAATGGAAAAGTGTTCAGCTCTCTCTCTCTCTCTATCTCTCTCTCTCTGTCTCTCGCTCTCGTGGTACAGTTATCTTTTCCCTTTTGACTTGTTTTTACCTCCGGAGGTCCCCTCTCACATTGAGCACGTCCGCCTCAAGGCCTTGGTTTTCGTAAACCAAGAAACCACGTACCTGGTACGTCTTCGGCGAGTCCAACTCAGCCAGTGGTGGTTCCAAGTCTAAAACCAGCCTTAACCTTGCTGTCTCCTAAACACCCTTCAGACAGCAATCCCCTTCCCCTGGAGTTGTACTCTAATACCACGTGAGAGTTCACTGAACCCTTTTTCCTGCTGTATTTATTCTCTAAGAATGACTCTCTATGTAGGATTACTTAAACCACGACTATTACCCAACCTTAATTGATATGAAACCCTGTGCTAGGGCAATCCACAGATTCCCAGTCCTCTCATGCAAAAGGGTCAATTCAGCGCTCAAGATGAAGTGAGAGACCTTCAAGGCGCTGGCACCTGCGCTTCCTGGGAAGCTTCAGAATCTCATCCAGTCGCGGAGTCCCAGGACGAGCCCCCAAGTTTACTGTCATGGAAATTAAATCGACTTGGCTCAATAATTAGCAAGAGCAAAGCAAAGGTCTTTATTAAAAATTTTACAAGATTGACCCATTACACCTAGTCAAATGCCTCAATTCAATGAGTACTCAAACATTTACACAGACACCTGCCTTCTCGCATTCCTTATCATACTCTCAAGGGCAGAGACTGGGGAAACTCAAGTTGTTATCCTCTCATCCCCTGGTGCTAGACATAACAGTTATTCAGCTTTCGCTGAGTTCGACTATCGCAAGGTCGAGTTGAATGCTTACAGAAATCAAACAGAGATAAGATAACTGCAACCTTTCATCAAAGCATCGTTTACAAAACTCAGCACAACATTGACTTAAATAAAGCATTCTCTTTAAACTTTACAGTAAATGCATAATTAATTTCACTGTAAATGGATAGTTTTCTATTAGAGTCACAGTGTGTTCAGAGAGTCAGAGGGTGTCACAATGTGTCTCAGAGAGAGCCACAGTGAGTCAGAGTGTCATAGTGTGTCTCAGGGTGTGTCTTAGAGAGGGTCTCAGTGTGTCCCATTGTGTCTCAGAGAGTGTCACAGTGTATCAGAGAGAGGCAGGGAATGTATCAGTGTGTCAGAGAGTGTCTCAGTGTGTCAGAGAATATCACAGTTTGTCTCAAAGACAGTCAGAGCGCGTCAAAGTGTATGTCCCAGACAATGTCAGAGAGTGTCACAGTGGGACTCAGAGAGAGTCAGATAGTGTCACAGTGTGTCACAGTCTGTTAGAGAGTGTCACAGTATGTCTCAGAGAGCGTCAGTGATTATCAGTGTCTTAGAGAGGGATACAGGATGTCTCTGAGAGTGTCAGAAAGTGCCACAGTGTCTTAGAGAGTGTCACAGTGTGTCGGAGATTGTCATAGTGTGTCAGATATGGTCACAGTGTGTCTCACAGAGTGTCAGAAAGTGTCAGAGCATCTCAATGGGTGTCACAGTGTGTCAGGGATTGTCACAGTGTGTCAGAGAGAGAGAGTCAGAGAGTGTCACAGTGTGTCAGAGAGTGTCATAGTGTGTCTCAGAGAGAGAGTCAGAGAGTGCTTCATACAGAGTCAAACAGTATCACAGTGTGTCACAGTCTGTCAGAGAATGTCACAGTGTTTCTCTGAGAGTGACAGAGAGAGTCGGAGAGTGGCACAGTGTGTTTCAGAGAGTGTCAGAGAGTGTCAGAGACAGTCAAAATGTGTCACAGTGTGTCACAGTCTGTCAGAGAGTGTCACAGTATGTTGCAGAGAGTGTTAGAGAGAGCCACAGTGTGTTTCAGAGAGTGTCACAGTGTGTCTCAGAGAGTGTCACAGTGTATCAGAGATTGTCACAGTGTCTCACAGTCGGTCAGAGAGTGCCAACAGAGTCAGAGAGTGTCACAGTGTGTCTCAGACAGTGTCAGTGAAAGTTAGATAGTGTCAAAGTCTGCCAGAAAGTGTCACAGTGTATCTCGGAGATTTTCAGAGAGTGTCTCAGTGTGACACAGTTTGTCAGAGAGAGGCAGTGTGTCTCAGAGAGTGTCAGAGAGTGTCACAGTGTGCAACAGTCTGTCAGGGAGTGTTACAGCGTGCCTCAGAGAGTGTCAGAAAGTGTCACAGTTTGTCACAATCCGTCAGAGAGTGTCACAGTGTGTTGTGTTGTGCCTCAGAGAGGGTCAGAGAGAGTTAGACAGTGTCACAGTCTGACTCAGAGAGGGTCAGAGAGAGTCACTATGTGTCTCAGAGAGAGTCACAGAGTGTCTCAGAGAGTCAGATAGAGTCAGAAAGTGCCATCATGTGTCTCAGAGAGTGTCACACTGTCACAGTCTGTCAGAGAGTGTCACAGTGTGATTCAGAGAGTGTCAGAGAGTGTCGCAGTCGGTCTCAGAGAGGGTCAGAGTGTGTCACAGTGTGTCACAGCCTGTCAAAGAGTGTCATAGTATGTCTTAGAGAGTGTCACAGTCTGTCAGAGAGTGTCACAGTGTGCTTCAGAGAGTGTCAAAGAGTGTCACAGTCTGCCACAGAGAGTGTCAGAGAAAGACAGAGAGTGTCACAGTGTGTTACAGAGTGCGTCAGAGAGTGTCAGAGAGTGTCACAGTCTATCTCAACGCAGGTCAGAGTGTGTAAGAGAGAGTCAGAGAGTATTACAGTGTGTCTCAGAGAGTGTCACAGTGTATTTCAGAGAATCAGAGAAAGTCAGAAAGTGTCAGAGTGTGTCTCAGAGAGTTTCACAGAGTATCACAGTCTTTCAGAGAAGGTTACAGTGTATTTCAGAGTGTGTCAGAGAGAGTCGGAGAGTGTCACAGTGTGACATACTGTGTCTCAGAGAGTGTCAGAGAGTGTCAGCATTTCACTCAGAGAGGGTCACAGTCTGTCAGAGAGTATTACAGTTTGTCTCAGAGAGTGTCAGAGAGGGTCAGCATTTGTCTAAGAGAGGGTCATAGTGTGACTCAGAGAGTGTCAAAGAGGGTCAGAGAGTGACACGGTTTCTCTGAGAATGTCACCGTGTGTCAGAAAGTGTCACAGTGTGTCACAGTCTGTCAGAGAGTGTCACAGTGTGTTTCAGAGAGTGTCAGAGACTGTCACAGTCAGTCTCAGAGAGGGTCAGAGTGTGTCACAGCCTGTCCAAGAGTGTCACAGTCTGCCTCGGAGAGTGTCATAGAAAGGCAGAGTGTCACAGTTTGTCACAGTCTGTCAGAGACTGTCACAGTGTGTTAGAGAGTGCGTCAGAGAGTGTAACAGCCTTTCTCAAAGAGGGTCAGAGAGTGTTACAGTGTTTCACAACCTGTCAAAGAGTGTTATAGTATGTCTCAGAGAGTGTCAGAGAGAGTCAGAGAGTGTCAAAGTGTGTCTCAGAAAGTTTCACAGTGTGTCACAATCTGTCAGAGAGAGTCAGAGAGTGTCACAGTGTGTCATACTATGTCTCAGAGAGTGTCAGAAAGTGTCAGTGTTTGTCTCAGAGATTGTCACAGTCTGTCAGAGAGTGTTACAATGTGTCTCAGAGAGTGTCAGAGAGGGTCAGCATTTGTCTCAGAGAGGGTCATAGTGTGACTCAGAGAGTGTCAGAGAGTGTCAGAGATGGTCAGAGAGGGTCAGAGAGGCTCAGTGTCTCTGAGAATGTCACCGTGTGTCAGAAAGTGTCATAGGGTGTCACAGTGTGTTTCAGAGTATGTTAGAGAGAGTCTGAGAGTGTCACAGTGTGTCATACTATATCTCAGAGAGTGTCAGAGAGAGCCGGAGAGTGTCTCAGTCTGTGTCAGAGTCAGAAAGTGTCACAGTGTGTCTCAGAGTGAGTCAGAGAGTGTCACAGTGTGTCACAATCTGTCAGAGAGAGTTACAGTGTGTCTCAGAGAGTGTGAGAGAGGCTGAAAATGTGACAGTGTGTCACACTGTATCTCAGAGAGTGACCGAGTGTCTCAGAGAGAAGCAGGGAGTGTCACAGTGTGTCTCAGAGAGTGTCAGAGTGTGTCTCTGAGGGTCAGAGACAGAGAGACAGAATGTGTCACAGTGTGTCTCAGAGAGTGTCACAGTGTGTCTCAGAGAGTGTCACAGTGGGGTCTCTGAGGGTCAAAGAGAGAGAGACAGATGTGTCACAGTGTGTCTCAGAGAGTGTCACAGTGGGTCTCAAGAGTGTCGAAGCGAGTCAAATAGTGTCATAGTGTGTCTCAGAGTGTCAGAGAGAGTCACAGAGTGACACTGTGTCTTAGAGTGTCAGTGAATATCATAGTGTGTCTCAGACAGAGTCAGAGAGGGCAGTGAGTTTCACAGTGTGTCTCTGAGAGCGTCAGAGTGTGCCTCATAGTGGCAGAGTGAGTCAGAAAGTGTCACAGTGTGTCTCAGGGAGTGTCACAGTCTGTCAGAGAAGGTTACAGTGTATTTGAAAGTGTGTCATAGAAAGTCAGTGAGTGTCACATTGAGTCGTACTGTGTCTCAGAGACCGTCAAAGAGGGTCAGCATTTGTCCCAGAGAGGGTCGCAGTCTGTCAGAGAGTGTTACAATGTGTCTCAGGGAGTGACAGAAAGAGTCAGAAAGTGTCACAGTGTGTCTCATAGGGTGTCAGGGAGAGTCAGAGAGAGTCATAGACTGTCACACTGAGTTTCAGAGAATGTTAAAGAGAGACAGAGCATGTCACAGTTTGCGTAAGGGAGTGTTGGAGAGAGTCAGAGAGTGTGACAGTTTATCACAATCTGTCAGAGAGTGTCACAGTGTGTCTCAGAGATTGTCTAAGCGTGTTACAATGTGTCTCAGACAGTGTGAGAGAGAGTCAAAAGATGTCATAGTGTGTCACAGTGTATCTGAGAGAGTGACCGAGTGTCTCAGAGAGAGGCAGAGAGTGTCACAGTGTGTCTCAGAGAGTCAGAGAGAGAGACAGAAAGTGTCACAGAGATTGTCATAGTCTGTCAGAGAGTTTCACAGTGTGTTTCAGTGAGTGTCAGAGAGAGTCAGTGAGTGTCATAGTGTGTCTCAGAGAGTGTCAGAGAGAGTCACAGAGTGTCACCGTGTATCTCAGAGATGGTCAGAATGTGTCACAGTCTGTCAGAGAGTGTCATAGAGTGTCACAGTGTGTCTCAGTGAGTGTCAGAGAGAGTCAGTGAGTATCACAGTGCGTCTCAGAGAGTGTCAGAGAGAGTCACGGAGTGTCACCATGTGTCTCAGAGATGGTCAGAATGTGTCACAGTCTGTCAGAGAGTGTCATAGAGTGTTACAGTGTGTCTCAGAGAGGGTCAGAGAGTTTTACAGTGTGTCTCAGAGAGTCAGAGACTGTCACAGCGTGTCACAGTCTGTCAGGGATTGTCACAGTGTGCCTCAGAGAGTGTCAGACAAAGTCAGCGAATGTCACAGTATGTCATAGACTGTCAAAAAATGTCACAGTTTGTCTCAGAGCGTCAGAGAGAGTCAGAAAATGTCGCAGTGTGTCTCAGAGAGTGTCACAGTATGTCACAGTCTGTCAGAGAAGGTTGCAGTGTATTTCAGAGTGAGTCAGGGAGAGTCAGAAAGTGTCACAGTGTGTCATACCGTGTCTCAGAGGGTGTCAGTGTTTGTCTCAGAGAGAGTCACAGTCCGTGAGAGAGTGTTACAGTGTGTCTCAGAGTGTGTCAGAGAGGGTCAGCATTTGTCTCAGAGAGTGTCACAGTCCATGAGAGAGTGCTACAATGTGTCTCAGAGATTGACAGAAAAAGTCAGAGAGTGTCACATTGTGCCTCAGTGTCAGAGAGTGTCACAGTCTGTCTCAGAGAGTGTCAGAGTTACGAAGTTATCACAGTGTGTCTCAGAGAGTGTCACAGTGTCTCGGAGAATGTTACCATGTGTCAGATAGAATCACAGTCGGGCAGAGAGTGTCACAGTGTGTCAGAGAGTGTCACAGTCAGTCAGAGAGTGTGGGAGTGTGTTTCAGAGAGTGTCCGAGAGAGTCAGAAAGTGTCACAGTGTGTATAAGTGAGTGTCAGAGAGTGTCACAGTGTGTTTCGGAGAGGGTCAGAGAGAGTCGGAGAGTGTTACACTGTGTCCCAGAGAGGGTCAGAGAGTCTCAGAGAGTGTCGCAGTGTGTCGCAGAGAGTGTCACAGTGTGTCTCAAAGGATTAGAGAGTGTCAGAAAGTGTCACAGTTTGTCGCAGAGAGTGTCACATTGTGTCACAGTCTGTCAGAGAGGGTTACAGTATATTTCAGAGTGTATCAGACAGTGTCAGAGAGGGTCAGCATTTGTCTCAGAGGGGGTCACAGCCTGTCAGAGGGTGTTACAGTGTGTCTCAGAGAGAGTCAAAAGTGTCACAGTGTGTCTTCAAGAGTGTCACAGTGTCTCAGAGAATGTCTCCGTGTGTCAGAGAGTGTCACAGTATGTCAGAATGTCACAGTGTGTCAGAGTGTTTCATAGTGTGTCACAGTCTGTCTCAGGGAGTGTCAGAGAGTCCACAGTGTGTCTCGAAGAGTGTCACAGTGTGTCAATAGTGTCACAGTGTGTCTCAGAGTGAGTCAGATAGAGTCAGAGAGTCTCACAGAGTGTCACAGTTTGTCAGAGAGTGTCACAGGGTGTCTCAGTGTGTCAGAGAGAGTCACAGAGTGTCACAGGGCATCAGAGAGTGTCACAGTCTGAATAAGAGCGGGTCAGAGTGTGTCACAGTCTGTCAGAGAGAGTCACAGAGTGTTCCTCAGAGAGTGTCACAGAAAGTCAGAGAATGTCAAAATGTGTCACAGTCTGTCAGAGAGTGTCACAGTGTGTCTCAGAGCATGTCAAAGAGAGTCAGAATGTGTCACAGTCTGTCTCAGAGAGTGTCACAGTGTGTCACCGTCTGTCAGAGAGTGTCACAGAGTATTTCAGAGTGTCAGAATGCGTCACAGCGAGTGTCAGAGAGTATCTCAGTGTGTCGCAGTCTGTCACAGTGTGCCTCAGTGAGTGTCACAGGAACGCAGAAAATGTCACCGTGTTCAGAGAGTGTCCCAGTAGGTCAGAGAGTGTTATCGTGTGTCTCAGAAATTGTCACAGTCTGTCCGAGAGCGTCACAGCATGTCGAAGAGAGTGTCATAGTGTGTCACAGTGTGTCTAAGAACCAGTCAGAGACTATCACCGTGTGTCTCAGAGAGTGTCAGAGAGTGTCACAGTGTGTCTCAGAGAGTGTCATAGAGAATCAGAGAGTGTCAAAGTGCGTCACAATCTGGCAGAGAAAGTCACATTGCGTCTCAGAGATGTCAGAGAGTGTCAGATAGCATAACAGTGTGTCTCAGTGAGTGCCACGTGTGTTTCAGAGAATGTCCGAGAGCGTCAGAGTGTCATAGTGTGTCATACTGTGTCTCAGAGCGTGTTAGAGAGTGTCACAGTCTCTCTCAGACAGTGTCACAGCGTGTCTCAGAGTGTCTGAGAGAGTCATTGAGTGTCATAGTGTGTCTCTGAGAGAGTCAGATAGTTCAGAGAGTGTCACAGTGTGCCTCTGAGAGCGTCAGAGTGTGCCTCAGAGTGGCAGAGTGAGTCAGAAAGTGTCACAGTACGTCTCAGGGAGTGTCAAAGTTTGTCAGAGAAGGTTACAGAGTGTGTCAGAGCGAGTCGTGAGTGTCACACTGAATCGTACTGTGACTCAGAGTGTCAGAGAGGGTCAGCGTTTGTCTCAGAGAGGGTCACAGTCTGTCAGAGAGTATCACACTGAGTTTCAGAGAATATCAGAGAGAGAGACAGAGTGTCACAGTTTGTCGAAGAGAGTGTCGGAGAGAGCCAGAGAGTGTGACAGTTTGTCACAATCTGTCAGAGAGTGTCACAGTGTGCTTCAGAGAGTGTCATAGTGTGTCTCAGCGATTGTCAGAGAGGGTCACAATGTGTCTCAGACAGTGTGAGAGAAAGTCAAAAGATGTCAACGTGTGTCACAGTGTGTCTGAGAGAGTGACTGAGTGTCTTAGAGAGAGGCAGAGAGTGTCACAGTGTGTCTCAGAGAGTCAGAGAGAGACCGAAAGTGTCACAGAGATTGTCATAGTCTGTCAGACAGTGTCATAGTGTGTCTCGGTGAGTGTCAGAGAGAGTCACAGAGTGTCACAATGTGTCTCAGAGATGGTCAAAATGTGTCACAGTGTTTCACAGTCTGTCAGAGAGTGTCATAGAGTGTTACAGTGTGTCTCGGAGGGTCAGAGAGTTGTACAGTGTGTCTCAGAGTGTCAGAGAGAGTTAGTGACTGTCACAGTGTGTCTCAGAGAATCAGAGAGTATCACAGTGTGTCACAGTCTACCAGGGATTGTCACAGTGTACCTCAGAGAGTGTCAGAGAAAGTCAGAGAATGTCACAGTGTGTCATAGACTGTCAGAAAGTGTCACAGTTTGTCTCAGAGCGTCAGAGAGAGTCAGAAAGTGTCGAAGTGTCAGAGAGTATCACAGTCTGTCTCAGAGAGTGTCAGAGAGAGACAGAAAGTGTTCTAGTGTGTCTCAGAGAGTGGCACAGTGTCTCAGAGAATGTCACAGTGTGTCTGATAGATTCACAGTCGGGCAGAGAGTGTCACAGTGTGTCAGAGTGTCACGATTTGCTTCAGAGAGTGTCAGAGAGAGTCGGAGAGTGTTACGGTGTGTCTCAGAGAGTGTCAGAGTGTTTCATAGTGTGTCTCAGAGAGTGTCACAGTGTGTCTCAGAGGGTTAGAGAGTGCTAGAAAGTGTCACAGTTTGTCTCAGAGAGTGTCACATTGTGTCACAGTCTGTCAGAGAACGTTACAGTATATTTCAGAGTGTATCAGACAGTGTCAGAGAGAGTCAGCATTTTCTCAGAGAGGGTCACAGTCTGTCAGAAGGCGTTACTGTGTGTCTCAGAGAGTCAAAAGTGTCGCAATATGTCTACGAGAGTGTCACAGTGTCACAGAGAATGTCACCGTGTGTCAGAGATTGTCACAGTCTGTTTCAGAGAGTGTCACAATGTGATTCAGAGAGTGTCAAAGAGAGTCGGAGAGTGTTACACTGTGTTTCAGAGGGTCAGAGAGTGCTAGAACGTGTCACAGTTTGTCACAGAGAGTGTCACAGTCTGTCCGATAAGGTTACAGTATATTTCGGAGTGTATCAGACAGTGTCAGAGAGGGTCAGCATTTGTCTCAGAGAGGGTCACGGTCTGTCAGATGGTGTTACTGTGTGTCTCAGAGAGAGTCAAATGTGTCGCAGTATGTCTCCGAGAGTGTCACAGTGTCACAGAGAATATCACTGTGTGTCAGAGAGTGTCACAGAGTGTCAGAGTAAGTCCTAGTGTGTCAGAGTGTCACAGTGTGTCACAGTGTGTTTCAGAGAGTGTCAGAGAGAGTCATAGAGTGTCACAGTCTGTCTCAGAGAGTTTCATGGAGTCCACAGTGTGTCTCAGAGAGGGTCAGATAGAGTCAAAGTGTCTCACAGTGTGTCACAGTCTGTCAGAGAGTGTCACAGTGTGTCTCAGTGTGTCAGAGAGAGTCACACAGTGTCACAGCATGTCTAAGAGAGTGTTACAGAGCGTCAGGGAGTGTCACAGTCTCTCTCAGAGCGGGTCAGATCGAGACACAGTCTGCCAGAGAGTGTCACAATGTTCCTCAGAGATTGTCAGAGAAAGTCAGAGAATGTCACAATGTGTCATAGTCTGTCAGGGAGTATCATAGTGTGTCTCAGAGAGTGTCAGAGAGAGTCAGAGAGTGTAACACTGAGTCTCAGAGAGTGTCACAGTGTCTCAGAGAGTTAGAGTCAGTGAGAGTCAGAAAGTGTCACAGTGTGTCTCAGAGAGTGTCACAGTGTGCCACAGTGTGTCAGAGAAGGTTATAGTGTATTTCCAAGTGTGTCAGAGAGAGTCTCAGAATGTCACAGTGAGTCATACTGTGTCTCAGAGAGTGTCAGACAGGGTCAGCATTTGTCTGAGAATGTCACAGTCTGTGAGAGAGTGCTACAGTCTGTCGCAGAGAGGGTCAGAGTGTGTCACAGAGAGTGAAAGAATGAGGCAGAAAGTGTTACAGTGTGTCTCAGAGAGTGTCTCCGTGTGTCACATTCTGTAAGAGAAGGCTACAGTGTATTTCCGAGTGAGTCAGAGAGAGTCAGACATTGTCACAGTGTGTCATACTGTGTCTTAGAGATTTTCAGAGACAGTCAGCATTTGTCTCCAAGTGGGTCACCATCTGTGAGAGAGTGTTATAGTGTGTCTCAGAGAGTGTCAGGGAAAGTCAGAATGTCACAGTGTGTCACAGTCTGTCAGAGAGAATCATAGTGTGCCTCAGAGATTGTCAGAGAGTCAGAGATTGACACAGCGTGTCACAGTCTGTCAGAAATTGTTACAGTGTGTTTTTGAGAGTGTCAGAGAGAGTCAGAGAGCGTCACAGTGCATCGTACTATGCCTCAGAGGGAGTCAGAGAGTGTAACAGTCTATCTCAGAGAGGGTCAGAGCGTGTCACACTGTCGCAGAGTATGTCACAGAGTGTCGGAGTGAGTCACAGTGTGTCTCAGAGTCAGTCAGAGAGTGCCACAGTGCGTCTCAGAGCGAGTCAGAGAGAATCTGTGAGAGTCACAGTCTGTCAGAGAGTTTTACATTGTGTCTCAGAGACTGACAAAAAGAGTGAGAAAGTGTCACAGACTGCCTCAGAGAGTGTCAGAGAGAATCAGAGAGTGTCACAGTCTGTTTCAGAGAGTGTCAGAGAGTGTCACAATGTCTCAGAGTATGTCACAGAGTGTCGGAGTGAGTCACAGTGTATCTCAGAGTCAGTCAGAGTGCCACAGAGTATCTCAGAGCGAGTCAGAGAGTATCAGAGAGTGTCACAGTGTGTCACAGTCTGTGAAAGAGTATCACAGTGTATCTCAGAGAGTGTCATTGAGAATCAGAGAGTGTCACAGTGTGTCACAGTCTGTCAGGGAGTGTCACAGTGTGTTTCAGAGAGTGTCATTGAGAATCAGAAAGTGTCACAGTATATCACAGTCTGTCAGGGAGAGTCAGTGTGTGTCTCAGAGAATGGCAGAGAGTGTCAGACAGAGTCACAGTTTGTCTCAGGGAGTGTCACAGTGTGTCCTACTGTGTCTCAGAGAGAGTCAGAGTGTGTCACAGTCTGTCTCAGAGAGTTTCAGAGAGGGTCTGAGTGTGTGACAGTGTGTCACAAAGTGTCCGAGAGTCAGAGAGTGTTACAATGTGTCTCAGAGAGAGAGTTAGAGAGTTTCACAGTATGTGTCAGAGAGTGTCACAGTTTCTCAGAGAGTGTCAGAGAGAGTCAGAGAATCTCATAGTGTTTCTCAGAGAGTGTCAAAGAGAGTCAGAGAATCTCATAGTGTTTCTCAGAGAGTGTCAGAGAGTGTTACAGTGTGTCTCAAAGAGTGTCGTAGTGTTTCACTAAGAGTTTTACACTGTGTCTCAGAGACGGTCAGAGTGAGGCAGAGAGTGTCATATTGTGCCCCTGAGAGTGTCAGAGAGAGTGTGAAAGTGTCACAGTGTGTCTCAGAGAGTGTCAGGGAGTGTCATAGTGTGTCTGAGTGAGTGTCAGAGCGATTCAGAGAGTGTTACAGAGTGTCTCACAGAGTGTCAGAGTATGTCTCAGTGTCAGAGATAGTCAGAGTGTCACAGTATGCCAAGGAGGGTGTCACTGTGTGTCACAGTTTGTCAGAGAGTGTCACAGTGAGCCTCAGAGAGAGTCAGAGAATGTCACAACGTTTCATAGTCTGTCAGAGAATGTCATGCTGTGTCATAATGTGTCTCAGTGAGTGCCAATGAGTCTTACAGTGTGTCTCAGAGAGTGTCAGAGAGTGTCAGAAAGTGTCACAGTCTGTCAGAGAGTGTCGCAGCGTGTCACTGAAAATGTCACAGTCTATCACAGTCGGTCAGAGAGTGTCAAAGTGTGTCAGAGAGTGTCACAGTGTGTCTCAGAGAGTGTCACAGTGTCTCAGAGAATGTCACCATGTGTGAGAGAGTGTCACAGTCGGTCAGAGAGTGTCACAGTGTGTCTCAGAGTGTCAGAGAATGTCAGAGAGTGCCATAGTGTGTCTCAGAGAGTGTGAGAGAGATTCCCAAAATGTTGCAGTGTGTCTCAGAAAGTGACCGAGTGTCTCAGCGAAAGAGACACAGTGTCACATTGTGTCTCAGAGAGTGTCACAGTATGTATCAGAGTGTCAGAGAGGAAAAGTAAGTGTCACAGTGAGTCTCAGAGAGTGTCACAGTGTCTCAGAAAATGTCACTGTGTGTCAGATAGTGTAACAGTGTGTCAAAGAGTATCACAGTGTGTCAGAGAGAGTGTCAGAGAGAGTCAGAGAGTGACACAGTGTATCTCAGGGAGTGTCAGAGAGTGCCACAGTGTGTCTCAGGAGTGTCAGAGAGTGTCATAATGTGTCTTAATGAGTGTCAGAGCGATTCCGAGTGTGTTACATCGTGTCTCCCAGAGTTTCAGAAAGTGTCACAGCGTGTCTCAGAGTGTCAGAGAGAGACAGAGAGTGTCACAGTGTCTCAGAGAATTTCACCATGTGTGAGAGAGCATCTCAGTCAGTCAGAGAGTGTCACAACGTGTCTCAGAGAATCAGAGAATGGCACAGTATGTCACAGTCTGTCAGAGCGTGTCACAGTCTGTCAGAGAGTGTCACAGTGTGCCTCAGAGAGTGTCAGAGAATGTCACAGTGTGTCAAAGTCTGTCAGAAAGTGTCGTAGCGTGTCTCAGAGAGTGTCAGAGAGAGTCAGGGAATGTCACAATGTGTCCTAGATAGACAGAGGTAGTCAGAAAGTGTCACAATGTGTCTCAGACAGCGTCACAGTGTGTCACAGTCTGTAAGAGAAGGTTACAGTGTATCAGAGAGAGTCAGAGAGTGTGACATTGTGTCATACAGTATCTCATAAAGTGTCAGACAGGGTCAGCATTTGTCTCAGAGAATGTCACAGTCTGTGAGAGAGTGTCACAGTGCGTTAAGAGTGTCAGAGAGAGTTACAGTGTGTCTCAGAGAGAGTAAGAGAATGTCACAGTGTGTCTCAGAGATTGTGAGAGAGATTCAAAAAATGGCACAGTTTGTCTCAGAGTGTCAGAGATACTCAGAGAGTGTCACAGTGTGTCTAGGAGAGTGTCACAGTGTGTCACAGAGTGTCACAGTGTGTCTCAGAGGGTGTCAGAGAGTGTCACAGTGTGTCACAGAAAATGTCACAGTCTATCACAGTCAGTCGGAGAGTGTCACAGTGTCTCAGAGAATGTCACCATGAGTGGGAGAGTGTCACAGCGTGTCAGAGAGTGTCACAGTCTGTCACAGAGAGTGTTACAGTCCGTCACAGTCTGTCAAAGATTGTCACAGTGTGTCTCAGAGAGTCAGAGAGAGTCAAAGAATGTCACAGTGCGTCAAAGTCTGTCAGAGAGTGTCACACGATGTTTCAGAGATGGTCAGAGAGTGCCACAGTGTGTCTACGAGAGTGTCAGAAACGATCGGAGATTGTCACAGCTTGTCTGAGAGTGTCAGAGAGAGTCAGAGAGTGTCACAGGGTGCCACAGTCTGTCAGACAGTGTCACAGTGTGCCTCAAAGAGAGTCAGAGACTGTCTCAGCGTGTCTGAGAGTGTCAGAGAGAGTCGTAGAGTGTCACAGTCTGTCAGAGAGTCTCACAGTGTGTCTACGAGTGACTCAGAGAGAGTCAGAGAGTGTCACAGTCTGTCAGAGAGTCTCACAGTGTGTCTCAGAGTCAGACAGAGTCAGTAAGTGTCACATTCAGTCTTTAAGAGTGTCTCAATGTGTCACAGTCTGCCAGAGTGTCACAGTGTGTCTAAGAGAGTGTCCGAGGGAGTCAGGTCTGTCTCAGAGAGTGTCCCAGTGTGTCTGAGAGAGTCAGAGAGAGTCAGAAAGTGTCACAGTTTGTCTCAGAGGATGTCACAGTGTGAAACAGTCTGTCAGAGAATGATACAGTATATTTCAGAGAGTGTCAGAGGGAGTCAGTAAGTGTCACAATGTGTCATACAGTGTCTCAGAGAGTGTCAGTGAGGGTAAGCATTTGACTCAGCGAGGGTCCCAGTCTGTGAGAGTGTCACAGTGTGTCTCAGAGAGTATTAGAGTGAGTCGGAGAGGTTCACAGTATGTCATACTGTGCCTCAGAGAGTGTCAGAGAGTCAGACTGCCTCACAGTGTGTCTCAGAGAATGTCAGAGAGTGTCACAGTCTGTCTCAGAGAGTGATCGAGCGGGTCAGAGAGTGTCACAGTGTGTCAGGGAGTATCACAGTGTATCTCAGACTGTGTCAGAGAGGGGCAGAGAGTGTCATAGTGTGTTCCAGAGTGTCAGAGAGAGACACAGAGTGTCACAGTGTGTCGCAGAATGTGTCAGAGAGTGTCATAGTGTGTGTCAGTGACTGTCAGAGCAATTCAGAGAGTGTTACAATGTGTCTCAGAGAGGGACAGAGAGTGTCACAGTGTGTTCCAGAGTGTCAGAGAGAGTCACCAAGAGTCACAGTGTATCTCAGCATGTCAGAGAGAGTCAGAGAGTGTCACAGTGTGTCTCAGAGAGTGTGACAGTGTGTCTCAGAGTGTCAGAGATATTCAGAGAGTGTCACAGTCTGTCACAGTCTGTCAGAGAGTGTCACAATGTGCCTCAGAGAGAGTCAGAGAAAGTCAGACAATGTCACAGTGTTTCATAATCTGTTAGAGAGTATCATAGTGTGTCTCAGAGAGCGTCATAGAGTGTTACAGTGAGTCTCAGAGAGTGTCAGACAGTGTCACCGTCTGTCAGAGAGTGTCACAGTGTGTCGGAGAGTCTCATGTGTGTCTCAGAGAGAGTCACAGTCGGTCAAAGAGTGTAACAGTGTGTTTCAGAGAGGATCTGCGAGTGTCATAGTGTGTATCAGAGAGTCAGAGAGAGTCTGAGAGTGTTACACAGTGTCTAAGAAAGTGTCATAGAGCGTCCGAAGGTGTCACAGTCTGTCTCAGAGAGGGTCAGAGTGTCACAGTCTGTCTCAGAGAGAGTCAGAAAAAGTCAGAGAGTGTCATAGTGTGTCTCAGAGAGTGTCAGAGAGAGTCAGATTGTGTCACAGTCTGACTCAGAGAGTGTCAGAGCGGGTCAGAGAGTGTCGCAGTGTGTCTCAGGGATGGTCACAGTGTGTCAAAAAATGTCATCGTGTATGAGAGAGTGTCACAGTCTGTCAGAGAGTGTCATAGTGTGTCACAGAAAGTTTCACAGTCTGTCACTGTCTGTCAGAGAGTGTCACAGTGTTTCTCAGAGAGCGCCAGAGTCTCACAGTGTGTCTCAGAGTGTCAGAGAGAGTCACAGTGTGTCTCAAGGAGAGTCAGAGAGTGTCACAGTGTGTCTCAGAGAGTATGAGAGAGAGTCAAAAAATGTCACAATATTTCTCAGAGAGTGACCGAGTGTTTCAGAGAGATACAGATCGTCAGAGAATGTCACAATTGGACCTAGTCCGTCAGAGAGTGTCATTGTGTGTCTCACAGTGTGTCAGAGATAGTCAGAGAGGGTCACAGTGTGTTTCAGTCTGTCAGAAAAGATTGCAATGTATTTCAGAGTGTGTAAGGGAGAGTCAGAAAGTGTCACAGTGAGTCGTACTGTGTCTCCGAGAGTGTCAGAGAGGGTCAGCGTTTGTGTCAGAGAGGGACACAGTCTGTGAGAGAGTGTCATAGTGTGTTTCAGAGAAAGACAGAATGAGTCAGAGAGTGTCACAATGTGTCTCAGAGAGTGTCAGAGAATGTCACAGTGTTTCAAAGTCTGTCAGAGAGTGACACAGTGTGTTTCAGAGAGTGTCAGAGAGTGTCACAGTGTATCACAGTCTGTCAGAGAGTGTCAAAGTGTGTTTCTGAGAGAGTCAGAGAGTGTCAGAGTCTGTCTCAGAGAGTGTCTGATAGGATCCGAGAGTGTCATAAGCGTCTCAAAGTGTCAGAGAGTCAGAGAGTGTCACAGTGTGCCTCAGAGAGAGTCAGGAAGTGTCACAGTCTGTCAGAAAGTGTCACAGTGTCTCATACAGTTTCTCATACATTGTCTCAGAGAGTGTCAGAGTTTGGCTCAGAGATGGTCACAGTCTGTGACAGAGTGTCACAGTATGTCATACTGTCCCTCAGTGAGTGTCAGAGAGAGAGCCAGACTGTATCACAATGTGTTTCAGAGAGAGTGAGAGAGTGTCACAGTGTATCTCAGAGAGAGTGAGAGAGTGTCAGGGTCTGTCTCAGAGAGTGTCAGAGCGGGTCAGAGAGTGTCACAGTGTGTCTGAGAGAGTCAGAGAGAGACAGAAAGTGTCACAGTGTGTCTCAGTCAGTGTCAAAGTGTCACAGAAAATGTCACTGCGTGTCAGAGAGTGTAACAAGTGTGTCAGAGAGTATCGCAGTGTGTCTCAGAGAGTGTCAGAGAGTGTCATAACGTGTCTCAGTGAGTGACAGAGCGATTCAGAGAGTGTTACAGTGTGTCTCAGCGAGGGTCAGAGAGTGTCACAGAATGTCACAGTGTGTCTCAGAGTGTCAGAGATAGTCAGAGAGTGTCACAGGGTGTAACAGTCTGTCACAGTGTGCCACAGATTGTTTCAGAGAGAGTCAGAGAGTGTCACAGTGTTTCATAATCTGTCAGAGAGTGTCATAGTGTGTCTCAGTGAGTGTCATGTAGTGTTACAGTGTGTCTCAGAGAGTGTCAGAGAGTGTCAGACAGTGTCACAGTGTGTCTCAGAGAGTGTCACGGTGTGTCACAGAAAGTGTCACAGTCTGTCACGGTCTGTCAAAGAGTGTCACAGTGTGTTTCAGAGAGTGTCAGAGAGGGTCTGAAAGTGTCACAGTGTGTCTCAGGGAGTCAGAAAGAGTCAAATAATGTTACAGCGTGTCTAAGAGGGTGTCTGAGAGCATAGGAAAGTGTCACAGTCTGTCTCAGAGAGGCTCAGAGTGTGTCACAGTCTGTCAGAGATTGGCACAGTGTGCCTCAGAGAGAGTCAAAGAAAGTCATAAATGTCACACTGTGTCATAGTCTGTCAGAGAGTGTCACAGTGTGTCTCAGAGTGTGTCAGAGATAGTCAGAGAGTGTCACAGTGTGTTTCAGAGAGCGTCATAGTGTGTCTCAATGAGTGTCAGAGATAATCAGAGAGTGTCACAATGTGTTTCAGAGAATGTCACAGTGTGTCTCAGTGAGTGTCAGAGATAGTCAGAGTATCACAGTGTGTTTCAGAGAGTGTCACAGTGTGTCACAGTCTGTCAGAGAAGGTTACAGTGCTTTTTAGAGTGTGTCAGAGAGAGTCAGAGAGTGTCACACTGTGTTTCAGAGAGTGTCACAGTGTGTCACAATCTGTCAGAGAAGGTTACAGTGCTTTTTAGAGTGTGTCAGAGAGAGTCAGACAGTGTCACAGTGAGTCATACTCTGTCTCAGAGTGTCAGAGAGGGTCAGCATTTGTCTCAGAGAGGGGCACAGTCTGTCAGAGAGTGTCATAATGTGTCTCAGAGTGGGTCAGAATGAGTCGGAGAGTGTCACAGTGTGTATAAGAGAGTGCCAGAGAAAGTCAGAAAGTGACACAGTTTATCACAATCTGTCAGAGAGTGTCACAGTGTATCGTGCTGTGCATCAGAGAGTGTAAGAGAGAGTGAGAGAGTTTAACAGTCTGTCTCAGACAGGGTCAGAGGTTGTCACTGTGTCTCTCAGAGAGTGTCAGAGTCGGTCAGAGAGTGTCACAGCGTGTCTTATAGAGTGTCAGAGAGGATCACAGTGGGTCTCAGAGTGTCAGAGAGAGTCAGGGAGTTCCACACTGTGTCTACGAGAGCGTCAGAATGTGTCACAGTGTTTCTCAGAGAATGTCACAATTTCTCAAAGAATGTCACCGTGTATCAGAGAGTGTCACAGTCGGTCAGAGAGTGTCGCAGTCTGTCAGCGATTGGCACAGTGTGTCTCAGGGAGTCAGAGAGAGTCAGAAAGTGTAACAGTGTATCTCAGAAAGTGTCAGAGAGTGACACAGTGTGTCACAGTCTGTCAGAGCAAGTCATGGTGTGCCTCAGAGTGTGTCAGAGAGTGTACCAGTATGTTAGAGAGTGTCACAGTGTGTTTTAGAGTCAGAGAGTGTCACAATGTGATTCAGAGAGTGTCAAATATCAGAAAGTGTCACAGTGCGTCTCAAAGTGTCAGAGAGTCAGCGAGTGTAACAGTGTGTCTAGTTGAGTGTCAGAGAGTGTCAGCGAGTGTAACAGTGTGTCTAGTTGAGTGTCAGAGAGTGTCAGCGAGTGTAACAGTGTGTCTAGATGAGTGTCAGAGAGAGTCATAGTGTCACAGTCTGTCAGAGAGTATCACGGTGTGTCTCAGAGACAGTCAGAGAGTGTCATAGTGTGTCATACTGTGCCTCAGAGAGTGTCAGAGAGAGTCAGACTGTATCACAGTGTGTCTCAGATTGTGTCACAGTCTGTCTCAGGGAGTGTCATAGTGGGTCACGGTCTATCAGAGAAGGTTACAGTATATTTCAGAGTGTGTCAGAGGGAGTCAGAAAGTGTCACTGTCTGTTTTTGAGAGTGTCACAATGTGTCTCAGATAGTGTCAGAGAATGTCACAGTGTGTCACAGTCTCTCAGAGAGTGACACAGTGTGTTTCAGAGAGTGTCAGAGAGTGTCATAGTGCCTCACACTCTGTCAGAGAGTTTCACAGTGTATCACAGTCTGTCAGAGAGTGTCAAGGTGTGTTTCTGAGAGAGTCAGAGAGTGACGCAATATGTCTCAGAGATTGTCCAATAGGATCAGAGAGTGTCATAGTGTGTCTCAAATTGTCAGAGAGCGTCACAGAGTGTCACAGAGTGCCCCAGAGAGAGTCAGAGAGTGTCACAGTGTGTCTCAGAGAGTGTCCGATAGGATCAGAGAGTGTCATAAAGCGTCTCAAAGTGTCAGAAAGAGTCAGAAAGTATCACAGTGTGCCTCAGAGAGATTCTGGGAGTGTCACAGTCTGTCAGAGAGTGTCACAGTGTGTCTCAGTGAGTGTCACAGTGTGTCTCAGAGATTCAGAGAGAGTCAGAACGTGTCAGTCTGTCTCAGAGAGTGTCACAGTCTGTCAGAGAAGGTTACAGTATATTTCGGAGTGAGTCAGAGAGAGTCAGAAAGTGCCACAGTCGGTCTTTGAGAGTGTCTAAGTGTGTCACAGTCTACGTGGGTCAGTGTTTCTCTCTGAGTGGGTCACAGTCTGTGAGAGAGTGTCACAGTGTGTCTCAGAGAGTGTCAGAAAGGGACAGAGAGTGTCACAGTGTTTTCCAGAGTGTCAGAGAGAGTCACAGAGTGTCACAATGTGTCTCAGAGAGTCAGAGACAGTCAGAGAGTGTCACAGTGTGTCACAGTGTGTATCGGAAAATCAAAGAGAATAAGAAAGTTTCACAGTCTGTCTCAGACAGTATCAGATCGTGTCACAATGACTCACAGACTGTCAGAGCGTGTCACAGTGTGTTTCAGAGAGTGTCAGAGAGTGTCACAGTGTGTCCCAGTGTGTCTCAGAAAGTCAAAGAGAATCAGAAAGTGTCACAGTCTGTCTCAGACAGTGTCAGAGAGTGTCACAATGAGTCACAGACTGTCAGAGCGTGTCACAGTGAGTTTCAGAGAGTGTAACAGTGTGTCAGAGTCTGTCAGAGAGTGTCACAGTGTGTTTCAGAGAGAGTCAGAGGGTGTCACAGTGAGTTTCAGAGAGTGTAACAGTGTGTCAGAGTCTGTCAGAGAGTGTCACAGTGTGTTTCAGAGAGAGTCAGAGAGTGTCAGAGATTGTCTAAGTAAATGTCAGAGAGAGACGGAGAGTGTTACAGTCTCTCAGAGAGTGTCACAGTATGTCACATAGCGAGTCAGAGAGTGTCATAGTGTGTCATACTGTGCCTCAGAGAGTGTCAGAGAGAGTCAGACTGTACCATAGTGTGTCTCAGAGTGTGTCACAGTCTGTCTCAGGGAGTATCATAGTGGGTAACAGTCTGTCAGAGAAGGTTACAGCATATTTCAGAGTGTGTCAGAGGGAGTCAGAAAGTGCCACAGTCTGTTTTTGAGAGTGTCACAGTGTGTCACAATCAGTCAGAGAGTGTTACAGTGTGTCTCAGAGAGTGTCAGATAGGATCAGAGAGTGTCACAGTGTGTCTCAAATTGTCAGAGGGAGTCAGAGACTATTCCAGTATGTCTCAGCGAGTGTTAGAGTGTGTCAGAGTGTGTCACAGTCTGTCACAGTGTTTTTCAGAGAGAGTCAGAGAGTGTCACAGTATGTCTCAGAGAGTGTCCCAGTGCGTCTCAAAGTATCAGAGAGTGTCAGAGAGTGTCAGATAGGATCAGAGACGGTCACAGTGTGTATCATAGCGTGACTGATAAGATCAGGCAGTGTCACAATGTGTCTCAGAGAGTGTCTCAGTGTGTCTCAGAGAGTCAGAGCGAGACAGAAAGTGTCACAGTGTGCCTCTGAGAGAGTCAGAGTGTCACAGTGTATCTCAGAGTGTGTGACAGTCTGTCTCAGAGAGTCAGAGTGAGACAGAAAGTGTCACAGTGTGCCTCAGAGAGAGTCAGAGTGTCACAGTGTGTCTCAGAGTGTGTCACGGTGTGTCTCAGAGAGTCAGAGAGAGTTAGAACATGTCATAGCCTGTCTCGGAGAGTGTCACAGTCTGTCATAGTCGATCAGAGAACGTTACAGTATATTTCAGAGAGTCAGAGAGAGTCAGAAAGTGTCACAGCCTGTCTTTGAGAGTGCCTCAGTTTGTCACAGTCTGTCAGCGAGTGTCACAGTGTGTCTCAAAGAGTGTCAGAGAGAGTCAGAAAATATCACAGTCTGTCTTTGAGAGTGTCTCAGTGTGTCACAGTCGTTCAGAGAGAATCACAGTGTGCCTTCGAGAGAGTCAACGAGAGTCAGAGAATGTCAAAGTGTGTTTAAGAGAGTGTCAGAGAGGGTCACAGTATGTCTAAGAGAGTGTCACAGTGTGTCTCAGAGAGTCAGAGAGAGTCAGAAAATATCACAGTCTATCTTTGAGAGTGACTCAGTGTGTCACAGTCTGTCAGAGAGTATCGCAGTGTGCCTTAGAGAGAGTGAGAGAATCAGAGAATGTCACAGTGTGTCTAAGAGAGTGTCAGAGAGGGTCACAGTGTATCTAAAAGAGTGTCACAGTGTGTCTCAGAGAGTCAGAAAGAGTCCGAAAGTGTCACAATATGTCTCAGAGAGGGTGACTGTGAGACTCAATCTGTCAGAGAATCTTAAAGTGTATTGCAGAGTGTCTCAGAGAGAATCAGAAAGTGTCACAGTGTGACATACTGTGTCTCAGAGAATGTCAGAGTGTCAGATAGGCTCAGAGAGTGTCCCAGTGCGTCTCAAAGTGTCAGAGAGTCAGAGAGTTTCACAGTGTGTCTCCGAGAGTGTCATATAGGATCAGAGAGTGTCACAGTGTGTCATAGTCTGTCAGAGAGTGTGACAGTGTGTCTCAGAGCGTGTCAGATAAGATCAGACAGTGTCACAATGAGTCTCAGAGAGTGTCTCAGTGTCTCTAAGACAGTCTCAGAGAGCGTCAGAGTGTCACAATGTGTCTCAGAGTGTGTCACAGTGTGTCTCAGAGAGTCAGAGCGAGTCAGAAAGTGTCACAGTGTGCCTCAGAGAGAGTCAGAGAGTGTCACGGTGTGTCTCAGAGAGTCAAAGAGAGTTGGAATGTGTCACAGTCTGTCTCAGAGAGTGTCACAGTCTGTCACAGTCTGTCAGAGAAGGTTAAGATATATTTCAGAGAGAGTCAGAGAGAGTCAGAAAGTGTCACAGTCTGTCTTTGAGAGTGCGTCAGTTTGTCACAGTCTGTCAGCGATTGTCAGATTGTGCATGAAAGAGTGTCAGAGAGAGTCAGAAAATGTCACATAGAGTATCACAGTGTACCTTAGAGAGCTTCAGAGAGAGTCACAGAATGTCACAGTGTGTTTAAGAGAGTGTCAGAGAGGGTCACAGTGCATCTAAGAGAGTGTCACAGTGTGTCTCAGAGAGTCAAAAAGACTCAGAAAGTGTCACAATATTTCTCAGAGAGTGTCACTGTGAGACATAATCTGTCAGAGAATCTTACAGTGTATTGCATAGTGTCTCAGAGAGAGTCAGAAAGCGTCACAGTGTGACCTACTGTGTCTCAGAGAGTGTCAGAAAGGGTCGCAGTCTGTGAGAGAATGTCACATTGTGTCTCAGAGAGTGTCAGATAGATCAGAGAGTATTGCAGTGCGTCTCACAGAGTGTTAGATAAGAAAAGTGCGTGTCACAGTGCGTCTAAGAGAGTGTCAGAGAGTGTCACAGTGTGTCACAGTTTGTCAGAGAGTGTCAATGTGAACCTCAGAGAGTGTCCGATAGGATCAGAGATTTTCACGGTGTGTGTCAGAGACAAAAGGAGAGTCAGAAAGTGTCACAGTCTGTCTCTGAGGGTGTCACAGTGAGTGACAGTCTGTCAGAGAGTGTCACAGTGTGTCTCAGAGAGTGTCACAGTGTCTCAGAAAATGTCACCCAGAGTCAGAGAGTGTCACCTTCCATCAGAGAGTGTCATCGTGTGTCACAGAAAGTGTCACAGTCTGTCCGAGAGCGTTACCGTGTTTCTCAGACAGTGTGAGAGAGCGTCACAGGGTATCTCAGAGTGTCAGAGAGAATCACAGTGTGTCTCAGAGAGAGTCAGAGAGTGTCACAGGGTGTATCAGGGAGTGTGAGAGAGAGAGTCATAAATGTCACAGTCTGTCTCAGAGAGTGTCAGAGAGCGACAGAGAGTGTCACCGTGCTTTCCAGAGTGTCAGAGAGAGTCACAGAGTGTCACAATGTTTCTCAGAGAGTCAGAGACAGTCAGAGAGTGTCACAGTGTGTCTCGGCAAGTTAAAGTGTATCAGAAAGTGTCACAGTCTGTCTCAGAGAGTGTCAGAGCGTGTCACAATGAGTCACAGACTGTCAGAGAGTGTAACAGTGTGTTTCAGAGAGTGTCAGAGAGTGTCACAGTTTGTCTAAGTAAATGTCAGAGAGAGTCGGAGAGTGTCCGGGCTCTCAGAAAGTGTCACAGTGTGTCTCAGAGACAGTCAGAGAGTGTCATAGTGTGTCATAATGTGCCTTAGTGAGTGTCAGAGAGAGTCAGACTGTATCACAGTGTGTCTCAGATTGTGTCACAGTCTGTCTCAGGGAGTGTCCTAGTGGGTAACAGTCTGTCAGAAAAGGTTACACTATATTTCAGAGTCAGAGGGAGTCAAAAAGTGTCACAGTCTATTTTTGAGAGTGTTACAATGTGTCAAAGTCTGTCAGAGGGTGTTACAATGTGTCTCAGAGAGTGTCAGATAGGATCAGAGAGTGTCACAGTGCGTCTCAAATTGTCAGAGGGACTCAGAGAGTGTTCCAGTGTGTCTCAGCGACTGTCAGAGTGTGTCAGAGTGTGTCACAGTCTGTCACTGTGTGTTTCAGAGAGTGTCACAGTGTGTCTCAGAGAGTGTCAGATACGCTCAGAGAGTGTGCCAGTGCATCTCAAAATGACAGAGAGAGTCAGAGAGTGTCTCAGTTTGTCTAAGTAAATGTCAGAGAGAGTCGGAGAGTGTCACAGTCTCTCAGAGAGTGTCACAGTGTGTCTCAGAGAGTGTCACATAGGATCAGAGAGTGTCACAGTGCGTCTCAAAGTGTCACAGTGTGTCACAGTCTGTTAGAGAGTGTGACAGAGTGTCTCAGGCCGTGTCAGATAAGATCAGACAGTTTCACAATGAGTCTCTGAGAGTGTCAGAGTGTCACAGCGCGTCTCAGAGAGTCGGAGCGAGTCAGAAAGTGTCACTGTGTGCCTCAGAGAGAGTCAGGGACTGTCTCAGAGAGTCAGAGAGAGTTAGAACGTGTAACAGTCTGTCATAGAAAGTGTCACAGTCTGTCAGAGAAGGTTACAGTATATTTCAGAGAGAGTCAGAAAGTGTCACAGCCTGTCTTTGAGAATGTCTCAGTGTGTCACATTCTGTCAGAGAGTATCACAGTGTGCCTTAGAGAGAGTCAGAGAATGTCACAGTATGTATAAGAGAGTGTCAGAGAGGGTCACAGTGTGTCTAAGAGTGTCACAGTATGTCTCAGAGAGTCAGAAAGAGTCAGAAAATGTCACAATATTTCTCAGAGAGTATCACTGTGAGACACAGTCTGTCAGAGAATCTTACAGTGCATTACAGAGTGTCTCAGAGAGATTCAGAAAGTGTCACAGAGTGACATACTGTGTCTCAGAGAGTGTCAGAGAGTGTCAGAATTTGGCTCAGAGAGTCTCACAGTCTGGGAGAGAATGTCACCGTGTGTCTCAGAGAGTGTCAGATAGGGTCAGAGAGTGTTGCAGTGCATCTCAGAGAATGTTAGATAAGAACAGTGTGTGTCACAATGTGTCTAAGAGAGTGTCAGAGAGTGTCACAGTGTGTCACAGTCTGTCAGAGAGTGTCACAATGTGCCTCAGAGAGTGTCCGATAGGATCAGAGATTTTCCCAGTGTGTGTCAGAGACACAGGGAGAGTCAGAAAGTGTCACAGTCTGTCTCTGAGAGTGTCACAGTGTGTCACAGTCTGTCCGAGAGTGTCACAGTGTGTTTCAGAGAGAGTCACAGCGTGTCACAGTCTGTCAGAGAATGTCACAGTGTGTCTCAGAGAGTGTCATTCAGTGCCACAGTGTGTCTCAGAGATTCAGAGAGAGTCGGAAATTGTCACAGTCTGTCTCAGAGAGTGTCACAGTGTGTCTCAGAGTGTGTCAGAAAATGTCACAGTGTTTCACCGTCTGGAAGAGCATGGCATAGTGAGTATCAGAGAGTGTCACAGTGTGTCCAAGATAGTATCAGAGATCATCAGAGAGTGGCACAGTGTGTCTCAGAGATTGACACAGTGTCTCAGAAAATGTCACCCAGAGTCAGAGAGTGTCACCGTCCATCAGAAAGTGTCATCATGTGTCACAGAAAGTGTCACGGTCTTTCACAGTCTGTTAGAGAGTGTTAAAGTGTTTCTCAGAGAGTGTGTGAGAGAGTCACAGTGTATCTCAGACTGTGTGAGAGAGTCACAGTTTGTCTCAGAGAGAGTCAGAGTGTCACAGTGTGTCCCAGGGAGTGTGAGAGAGAGAGTAATAAATGACACAGTGTGTCTCAGAGAGTGTCAGAGTGGGACCGAGAGTGTTGCAGTGTTTTCCAGAGTGTCAGAGAGAGTCACAGAGTGTCACAAAGTATCTCAGAGAATCAGAGACAGTCAGAGAGTGTCACAGTGTGTCACAGTGTGTCTCAGAAAGTCAAAGAGAATCAGAAAGTGTCACAGTCTGTCTCATAGATTGTCAGAGCGTGTCACAATGAGTCTAGGACTGTCAGAGAGTGTCACGATGTGTGTTTCACAGAGAGTCAGAGAGGGTCACAGTTTGTCTAAGTAAATGTTAGAGAGAGTCGGAGACTGTCACAGTCTCTCAGAAAGTGTCACAGTGTGTCTCAGAGTGTGTCAGAGGGTGTCATAGTGCGTCATAATGCGCCTCAGAGAGTGTCAGAGAGAGTCAGATGGTATCACAGTGTGTCTCAGAATGTGTCACTGTCTGTCTCAGGGAGTATCATAGTCGGTCACAGTCTGTCAGAGAAGGTTACAGTATATTTCAGAGTGTGTCAGAGGGAGTCAGAAAGTGTCACAGTCTGGTTTTGAGAGTGTCATAATGTGTCACAGTCTGTCAGACAGTGTCACAGTGTGTCTCAGGGAGTGTCAGAGAGGGACAGAGAGTGTCACAGTGCTTTCCAGAGTTTCGGAGAGAGTCACAGAGTATCACAGTATGTGTCAGAGAGTCAGAGAGTGTCACTGTGTGTCTCAGAGAGTGTCAAAGCGTGTCACAGCGTGTCTCCGAGAGTCAGAGAGAGGCAGAAAGTGTCACAGTCTGTCTTTGAGAGTGTCTCAGTGTGTCACAGTCTTACAGAGAGTATCACAGAGTGCCTCAGAGAGTGTCACAGTCCATCTCAGAGAGTGTCAGAGCATGTCACAGTGAGTCACAGTCTGTCAGAGAGTGTCACAGTGTGTTTCAGAGAGAGTCAGAGAGTGTCACAGTTTGTCTAAGTAAATGTCAGAGAGAGTAGGAGAGTCTCACAGACTCTCAGAGAGTGTCACGGTGTGTCTCAGAGACAGTCAGAGAGTGTCATAGTGTGACATGCTGTGCCTCAGAGATTGTCAGAGAGAGTCAGATGGTATCACAGTGTGTCTCAGAGTGGTACACAGTCTGTCTCAGGGAGTGTCATAGTGGGTCATAGTCTGTCAGAGAAGGTTACAGTATATTTCAGAGTGAGTCAGAGGGAGTCAGAAAGTGTCACAGTCTGTTTTTGAGAGTGTCACAGTTTGTCACAGTCTGTCAGACAGTGTAACAGTGTGTCTCAAATTGTCAGAGGGAGTCAGAGAGTGTCTCAGCGAGGTTCAGAGTGTGTCACAGTCTGTCAGAGCGTGTCACAGTGTGTTTCATAGATAGTCAGAGTGTGTCACAGTGTGTCTCCTAGAGTGTCACAGTGCATCTCAGAGAGTCAGAGTGAGTCAGAAAGTGTCACAGTGTGTCTCAGAGAGAGTCAGAAAGTGTCACAGTCTGTCTCAGAGAGTGTCACAGTGTGTCACAGAGAGTCAGAGAGTGTCACAGTCTGTCTCAGAGAGTGGCACAGTGTGTTTAAGAGATAGTCAGAGAGTGTCACAGTGTGTCTCAGAGAGTGTCAGATAGGTCAGAGGGTGTCCCAGTGCGTCTCAAAGTGTCAGAGAGTGTCACAGTGTGTCTTAGATAGGATTAGAGACTGTCACAGTATGTCTCAGAGAGTGTCAGATAGGATCATAGAGTATCACAGTGCGTCGCAAAGTGTCAGAGAGACTCAGAGAATTTTACAGTGTGTCTCAGAGTGCCTCAGAGATTAGATTAGATTACTTACAGTGTGGAAACAGGCACCCGCCAAAGCGCTACCCCCCCCCCCCCCCTTCCCCTACATCTACCCCTTACCTAACACTCCGGGCAATTTAGCATGGCCAATTTAGCATGTTTGGAGTGTGGGAGGAAACCGGAGCACCGGGAGGAAACCCACGCCGACACGTGGAGAATGTGCAAACTCCACACAGATGGTCGCCTGAGGTGGGAATTGAACCTGGATCTCTGGCGCTGTGAGGCAGCAGTGCTAACCACTGTGCCACCGTGCCACCCACAGTTTGTCATAGTCTCTCAGAGAGTGTCACAGTGTGTTTCAGACAGAGTCAGAGAGTGTCACAGTGTGTCTCCGAGAGTGTCAGAAAGGATCAGAGAGTGTCACAGTGCATCGCATATGTCAGAGAGAGTCAGAGGGTGTGACAGTGTGTCTGAGAGAGAATCAGAGAGTGTCACAGTGTGTCTCAGAGAGTGTCAGATAGGATCAGAGAGTGTCACAGTGCATCTCATAAAGTCACAGTTTATCACAGTCTGTCAGAGAGTGTGACAGTGTATCTCAGAGCGTGTCAGATAAGATCAGACAGCGTCGCAATGTGTCTCAGAGAGTGTCTCAGTGTGTCTAAGACAGTCTCAGAGAGAGTCAGGGTGTGTCTCAGAGAGAGTTGGAGAGTGTCAGGGACTGTCTCAGAGAGTCAGAGAGAGTTAGAACGTATCACAGTCTGTCACAGAGAGTGTCACAGTCTGTCAGAGAAGGTTACAGTATATTTCAGAGAGAGTCAGAAAGTGTCACAGTCTGTCAGAGAGTATCACAGTGTGCCTTAGAGAGAGTCAGAGAATGTCACAGTATGTTTAAGAGAGTGTCAGAGAGGGTCACAGTGTATCTAAGAGTGTCACAGTGTGTCTCAGAGAGTCAGAAAGAGTAAGAAAATGTCACAATATTTCTCAGAGAGTATCACTGTGAGACACAGTCTGTCAGAGAATCTTACAGTGCATTACAGAGTGTCTCAGAGATATTCAGAAAGTGTCACAGTGTTACATACTCTATCTCAGAGAGTGTCAGAGAGTGTCAGCATTTGGCTCAGAGAGTCTCACAGTCTGTGAGAGAATGTCACATTGTGTCTCAGAGAGTGCCAGATAGATCAGAGAGTATTGCAGTGCGTCCCAGAGAGTGTTAGATAATAACAGTGTGTGTCACAGTGTGTCTAAGAGAGTGTCAGAGAGTGTCACAATGTGTCACAGTCTGTCAGAGAGTGTCACTGTGTGCCTTAGAGAGTGTCCGATCGGATCAGAGATTTTCACAGTGTGTGTCAGAGACACATGGAGAGTCAGAAAGTGTCACAGTCTGTCTCAGAGAGTGTCTCAATGTGTCACAGTGTGTCAGAGAGTGTCATGGTGTGTCTCAGAGAGTGTCAGAAAGTGTCACAGTGTGTCATCATCTGGCAGAGCATGGCACAGTGTGCCTCAGAGAGAGTCAGAAAGTGTCACAGTGTGTCTAAGATAGTATCAGAGATCATCAGAGAGTGTCACAGTGTGTCTCAGAGAGTGTCACAGTGTCTCAGAAAATATCACCCAGAGTCAGAGAGTGTCACCATACATCAGAGAGTGTCATCGTGTGTCACAGAAAGTGTCACTGTCTGTCAGAGAGTGTTACAGTGTTTCTCAGAGAGTGTGAGAGAGAGTCACAGTTTGTTTCAGATAGAGTCATAAATGTCACAGTGTGTCTCAGAGAGTATCAGAGAGGGGCAGAGAGTTTCACAGTGTTTTCCAGAGTGTCAGAGAGAGTCACAAAATATCACAGTGTGTCTCTGAGAGTGTCAGTGAGTGACACAGTGTGTGTCAGAGAGTGTCACAGTGTCTCAGAAAATGTCACCCAGAGTCAGACAGTGTCACCATCCATCAGAGAGTGTCATAGTGTGTCACAGAAAGTGTTAGTCTGTCAGAGAGTGTTACAGTGTTTCTCAGAGAGTGTGAGAGCGTCACAGTGTAAATCAGAGGGTCAGAGAGAGTCACAGTTTGTCTCAGAGAGAGTCAGATAGTGTCACAGTGTGTCTCAGGGAGTGTCAGAGAGAGAGTCATAAATGTCACAGTGTGTCTCAGAGAGTGTCAGAGTGGGACAGAGAGTGTCACAGTGCTATCCAGAGTTTCGAAGAGAGTCACAGAGTATCACAGTGTGTCTCAGAGAGTCAGAGAGTGTCACAGTGTGTCTCAGAGAGTGTCAAAGCGTGTCACAGTGTGTCTCCGAGAGTCAGAGAGAGGCAGAAAGTGTCACAGTCTGTCTTTGAGAGTGTCTCAGTGTGTCACAGTCTTACAGAGAGTATCACGGAGTGCCTCAGAGAGTGTCACAGTCCATCTCAGAGAGTGTCAGAGCGTGTCACAGTGAGTCACAGTCTGTCAGAGAGTGTCACAGTGTGTTTCAGAGAGAGTCAGAGAGTGTCACAGTTTGTCTAAGTAAATGTCAGAGAGAGTAGGAGAGTCTCACAGACTCTCAGAGAGTGTCACGGTGTGTCTCAGAGACAGTCAGAGAGTGTCATAGTGTGACATGCTGTGCCTCAGAGATTGTCAGAGAGAGTCAGATGGTATCGCAGTGTGTCTCAGAGTGGTACACAGTCTGTCTCAGGGAGTGTCATAGTGGGTCATAGTCTGTCAGAGAAGGTTACAGTATATTTCAGAGTGAGTCAGAGAGAGTCAGAAAGTGTCACAGTCTGTTTTTGAGAGTGTCACAGTTTGTCACAGTCTGTCAGACAGTGTAACAGTGTGTCTCAAATTGTCAGAGGGAGTCAGAGAGTGTCTCAGCGAGGTTCAGAGTGTGTCACAGTCTGTCAGAGCGTGTCACAGTGTGTTTCATAGATAGTCAGAGTGTGTCACAGTGTGTCTCCTAGAGTGTCAC